>NW_027315812.1:1757032-1869532 GCF_026437365.1 Eucyclogobius newberryi | reverse complement strand
TAACAGTCACTAATGTCCCACAGGGACTTTAACAGAGTCACTAATGTCCCACAGGGACTTTAACAGTCACTAATGTCCCACAGGGACTTTAACAGTGTCACTAATGTCCCACAGGGGCTTTAACAGTGTCACTAATGTCCCACAGGGACTTTAACAGTCACTAATGTCCCACAGGGACTTTAACAGTCACTAATGTCCCACAGGGACTTTAACAGAGTCACTAATGTCCCACAGGGACTTTAACAGTCACTAATGTCCCACAGGGACTTTAACAGTCACTAATGTCCCACAGGGACTTTAACAGAGTCACTAATGTCCCACAGGGACTTTAACAGTCACTAATGTCCCACAGGGGCTTTAACAGTGTCACTAATGTCCCACAGGGACTTTAACAGTCACTAATGTCCCACAGGGACTTTAACAGAGTCACTAATGTCCCACAGGGACTTTAACAGTCACTAATGTCCCACAGGGACTTTAACAGTCACTAATGTCCCACAGGGACTTTAACAGAGAAATGCTCTGATTCATAAAGACTCAATCTGGACTTTTCTCGTGGTGGAAAACTCTGTAAAGGTCGTGCGCTTGTGAAAGGTCAGAGGTCGTGATGGCGGCACATGCCTGTCGCCGTGGTAACCAGGCAACGGCTGCAATAAACAGCTGACATTTGGAGATGCCCTCACTTCCTGTTTTTGAGATTAAAACTGGACTACACCAGGACTAAACCAGAACTAAACCAGGACTAAACCGGGTCTAAACCAGGACTAAACCAGGACTAAACCAGGTCTAAACCAGGACTAAACCGGGTCTAAACCAGGACTAAACCGGGTCTAAACCAGGACTAAACCAGGACTAAACCAGGTCTAAACCAGGACTAAACCGGGTCTAAACCAGGACTAAACCGGGTCTAAACCAGGACTAAACCAGAACTAAACCAGGACTAAACCAGGTCTAAACCAGGACTAAACCGGGTCTAAACCAGGACTAAACCGGGTCTAAACCAGGACTAAACCGGGTCTAAACCAGGACTAAACCGGGTCTAAACCAGGACTAAACCAGGTCTAAACCAGAACTAAACCAGGACTAAACCGGGTCTAAACCAGGACTAAACCAGGACTAAACCGGGTCTAAACCAGGACTAAACCAGGACTAAACCAGGACTAAACCAGGTCTAAACCAGAACTAAACCAGGACTAAACCGGGTCTAAACCAGGACTAAACCGGGTCTAAACCAGGACTAAACCAGGACTAAACCAGAACTAAACCAGGACTAAACCGGGTCTAAACCAGGACTAAACCAGGACTAAACCGGGTCTAAACCAGGACTAAACCAGGACTAAACCAGGACTAAACCAGGTCTAAACCAGAACTAAACCAGGACTAAACCGGGTCTAAACCAGGACTAAACCGGGTCTAAACCAGAACTAAACCAGGACTAAACCGGGTCTAAACCAGGTCTAAACCAGGACTAAACCAGGACTAAACCAGGACTAAACCAGGACTAAACCAGGACTAAACCAGGACTAAACCAGGACTAAACCGGGTCTAAACCAGGTCTAAACCAGGACTAAACCAGGACTAAACCAGGACTAAACCAGGACTAAACCAGGACTAAACCTAGTTTAAAGCAGACTGTTCCGGGTGTTTCCTGAACAGGAAACAGGACGTACATCACTTCCTGTCTGTGTTTTCACCTTCTGCTCCTGAGACAAAACCGTTTCCTCTGATGGAAGAGTCTGAACTTTGTGACCGTTTTTGTTTGGGAGATGTTAAAGCTAAAGCAGGTCAAGCATGTGCGAGGAGACGAAAGGAGACGAAAGGAGACAGAAGGAGACAAAAGGAGACAGAAGGAGACAGAAGGAGCAGGTTTAATCTGAAACATGATTATTTTACAGGATTATAATTCTAATCCTGCAGGAGTCTTAAAGTGGAGCAGGATTAAAACACTCCAGGAACGTCACACTTTCCCTTCATCTGCAACACACTCACACACACACACACACAGACACACACACACACACACACACACTCACACACACACACACACTCACATACACACACAGACACACAGACACACACACACACACACACACTCACACACACACACACAGACACACACAGACACACACAGACACACAGACACACACACACACACACACACACTCACACACACACACAGACACACACACACACAGACACACACACACACACACACACACACACACACAGAGACACACACACTACACACACACACACACACACACACACAGAGACACACTACACACACACAGAGACACACTACACACACACAGAGAGACACACACACACACACACACACACTCACACACACACACAGACACACACAGACACACAGACACACACACACACACACACACACTCACACACACACACAGACACACACACACACACACACACACACACAGACACACACACCATGTACATTAAACAAGTACATTAAACATGTACATTAAACGTGTACATTAAACGTGTACATTAAACGTGTACATTAAACATGTACATTAAACAAGTACATTAAACATGTACATTAAACGTGTACATTAAACGTGTACATTAAACATGTACATTAAACATGTACATTAAACAAGTACATTAAACATGTACATTAAACGTGTACATTAAACGTGTACATTAAACATGTACATTAAACATGTACATTAAACGTGTACATTAAACGTGTACATTAAACATGTACATTAAACATGTACATTAAACGTGTACATTAAACAAGTACATTAAACATGTACATTAAACATGTACATTAAACATGTACATTAAACGTGTACATTAAACGTGTACATTAAACATGTACATTAAACATGTACATTAAACGTGTACATTAAACAAGTACATTAAACATGTACATTAAACAAGTACATTAAACATGTACATTAAACGTGTACATTAAACGTGTACATTAAACGTGTACATTAAACATGTACATTAAACAAGTACATTAAACATGTACATTAAACGTGTACATTAAACGTGTACATTAAACATGTACATTAAACAAGTACATTAAACATGTACATTAAACGTGTACATTAAACGTGTACATTAAACATGTACATTAAACATGTACATTAAACGTGTACATTAAACAAGTACATTAAACATGTACATTAAACATGTACATTAAACGTGTACATTAAACGTGTACATTAAACATGTACATTAAACATGTACATTAAACGTGTACATTAAACATGTACATTAAACGTGTACATTAAACGTGTACATTAAACATGTATATTAAACGTGTACATTAAACGTGTACATTAAACGTGTACATTAAACATGTACATTAACCATGTATATTAAACATGTACATTAAACGTGTACATTAAACATGTACATTAAACATGTATATTAAACATGTATATTAAACAAGTACATTAAACGTGTACATTAAACGTGTACATTAAACATGTACATTAAACATGTATATTAAACAAGTACATTAAACGTGTACATTAAACATGTACATTAAACATGTATATTAAACAAGTACATTAAACGTGTACATTAAACATGTATATTAAACAAGTACATTAAACGTGTACATTAAACGTGTACATTAAACATGTACATTAAACATGTACATTAAACGTGTACATTAAACGTGTACATTAAACATGTACATTAAACGTGTACATTAAACGTGTACATTAAACATGTACATTAAACATGTACATTAAACGTGTACATTAAACGTGTACATTAAACATGTACATTAACCATGTATATTAAACATGTACATTAAACGTGTACATTAAACATGTACATTAAACATGTATATTAAACGTGTACATTAAACATGTACATTAAACATGTATATTAAACATGTATATTAAACAAGTACATTAAACGTGTACATTAAACGTGTACATTAAACATGTATATTAAACAAGTACATTAAACGTGTACATTAAACATGTACATTAAACATGTATATTAAACAAGTACATTAAACGTGTACATTAAACAAGTACATTAACACACACACAAAAGTCCGGACTGGGACTGGATCCGACTGAGATTATCCTGAGACCACCGACTCTGAGGACCAGGACCAGGACTAAACCAGGTCTAAAGCAGGACTAAACCAGGACTAAACCAGGTCCGAACCAGGACTAAACCAGGACTAAACCAGGTCCGAACCAGGACTAAACCAGGACTAAACCAGGTCTAAACCAGGTCTAAACCAGGACTAAACCAGGACTAAACCAGGTCTAAACCAGGTCTAAACCAGGACTAAACCAGGACTAAACCAGGACTAAACCAGGACTAAACCAGGTCCGAACCAGGACTAAACCAGGACTAAACCAGGTCCGAACCAGGACTAAACCAGGACTAAACCAGGTCCGAACCAGGACTAAACCAGGACTAAACCAGGTCTAAAGCAGGACTAAACCAGGACTAAACCGGGTCTAAACCAGGTCCGAACCAGGACTAAACCAGGACTAAACCAGGTCCGAACCAGGACTAAACCAGGACTAAACCAGGTCCGAACCAGGACTAAACCAGGACTAAACCAGGTCCGAACCAGGACTAAACCAGGACTAAAGCAGGACTAAACCAGGACTAAACCAGGACTAAAGCAGGACTAAACCAGGACTAAACCAGGACTAAACCAGGTCCGAACCAGGACTAAACCAGGACTAAACCAGGACTAAACCAGGACTAAACCAGGACTAAAGCAGGACTAAACCAGGTCTAAAGCAGGACTAAACCAGGACTAAACCAGGTCCGAACCAGGACTAAACCAGGACTAAACCAGGACTAAACCAGGTCCGAACCAGGACTAAACCAGGACTAAAGCAGGACTAAACCAGGACTAAACCAGGACTAAAGCAGGACTAAACCAGGACTAAACCAGGACTAAACCAGGTCCGAACCAGGACTAAACCAGGACTAAACCAGGACTAAACCAGGTCCGAACCAGGACTAAACCAGGACTAAAGCAGGACTAAACCAGGACTAAACCAGGACTAAACCAGGACTAAACCAGGTCCGAACCAGGTCTAAACCAGGACTAAACCAGGACTAAACCAGGACTAAAGCAGGACTAAACCAGGACTAAACCAGGACTAAACCAGGTCCGAACCAGGACTAAACCAGGACTAAACCAGGTCTAAACCAGGACTAAACCAGGACTAAACCAGGACTAAAGCAGGACTAAACCAGGACTAAACCAGGACTAAACCAGGTCCGAACCAGGACTAAACCAGGACTAAACCAGGACTAAACCAGGACTAAACCAGGACTAAAGCAGGACTAAACCAGGTCTAAAGCAGGACTAAACCAGGACTAAACCAGGACTAAACCAGGTCTAAAGCAGGACTAAAGCAGGACTAAACCAGGTCTAAACCAGGTCCGAACCAGGACTAAACCAGGACTAAACCAGGACTAAACCAGGTCCGAACCAGGACTAAACCAGGACTAAAGCAGGACTAAACCAGGACTAAACCAGGACTAAAGCAGGACTAAACCAGGACTAAACCAGGACTAAACCAGGTCCGAACCAGGTCTAAACCAGGACTAAACCAGGACTAAACCAGGACTAAAGCAGGACTAAACCAGGACTAAACCAGGACTAAACCAGGTCCGAACCAGGACTAAACCAGGACTAAACCAGGACTAAACCAGGACTAAACCAGGACTAAACCAGGACTAAAGCAGGACTAAACCAGGTCTAAAGCAGGACTAAACCAGGACTAAACCAGGACTAAACCAGGTCTAAAGCAGGACTAAAGCAGGACTAAACCAGGACTAAACCAGGTCTAAAGCAGGACTAAAACAGGACTAAACCAGGTCTAAACCAGGACTAAACCAGGTCCGAACCAGGACTAAAGCAGGACTAAAACAGGTCTAAAGCAGGTCTAAAGCAGGACTAAACCAGGACTAAACCAGGACTAAACCAGGACTAAAGCAGGACTAAAGCAGGTCTAAAGCAGGACTAAAGCAGGACTAAAGCAGGACTAAACCAGGTCTAAAGCAGGACTAAAGCAGGTCTAAAGCAGGACTAAAGCAGGACTAAAGCAGAACTAAAGCAGGACTAAAGCAGGTATAAAGCAGGACTAAAGCAGGACTAAAGCAGGACTAAAGCAGGACTAAACCAGGACTAAAGCAGGACTAAAGCAGGACTAAAGCAGGACTAAAGCAGGACTAAAGCAGGACTAAACCAGGACTAAAGCAGGACTAAAGCAGGACTAAACCAGGACTAAAGCAGGACTAAAGCAGGACTAAACCAGGTCTAAAGCAGGACTAAAGCAGGTCTAAAGCAGGACTAAAGCAGGACTAAACCAGGACTAAACCAGAACTAAACCAGGACTAAACCAGGACTAAAGCAGGACTAAAGCAGGTATAAAGCAGGACTAAAGCAGGACTAAAGCAGGACTAAACCAGGACTAAACCAGGTCCGAACCAGGACTAAACCAGAACTAAACCAGGACTAAACCAGGACTAAACCAGGACTAAACCAGGACTAAAGCAGGACTAAACCAGGTCTAAAGCAGGACTAAAGCAGGACTAAACCAGGACTAAACCAGGTCTAAAGCAGGACTAAAGCAGGACTAAACCAGGACTAAACCAGGTCTAAAGCAGGACTAAAGCAGGACTAAACCAGGACTAAACCAGGTCTAAAGCAGGACTAAAGCAGGACTAAAGCAGGATTAAACCAGGTCCGAACCAGGACTAAACCAGTTCTAAAGCAGGACTAAACCAGGTCTAAACCAGGACTAAACCAGGTCCGAACCAGGACTAAACCAGGACTAAACCAGGACTAAACCAGGTCCGAAACAGGACTAAACCAGGACTAAACCAGGACTAAACCAGGTCTAAAGCAAGACTAAACCAGGTCCGAACCAGGACTAAACCAGGACTAAAACAGATCTAAACCAGGACTAAACCAGGACTAAAACAGATCTAAACCAGGACTAAAGCAGGGCTAAAGCAGGACTAAAGCAGGACTAAACCAGGACTAAAGCAGGACTAAAGCAGGACTAAAGCAGGACTAAACCAGGTCTAAAGCAGGACTAAACCAGGACTAAAGCAGGACTAAACCAGGTCTAAAGCAGGACTAAAGCAGGACTAAAGCAGAACTAAAGCAGGACTAAAGCAGGTATAAAGCAGGACTAAAGCAGGACTAAACCAGGACTAAAGCAGGACTAAAGCAGGACTAAAGCAGGACTTAAGCAGGTCTCAAGCAGAACTAAAGCAGGACTAAAGCAGGACTAAAGCAGGTCTAAAGCAGGACTAAAGCAGGACTAAAGCAGGTATAAAGCAGGACTAAACCAGGACTAAAGCAGGACTAAACCAGGTCTAAAGCAGGACTAAAGCAGGTCTAAAGCAGGACTAAACCAGGACTAAAGCAGGTCTAAAGCAGGTATAAAGCAGGACTAAAGCAGGACTAAAGCAGGACTAAAGCAGGACTAAAGCAGGACTAAAGCAGGTATAAAGCAGGACTAAAGCAGGTCTAAAGCAGGACTAAACCAGGACTAAAGCAGGACTAAAGCAGGACTAAAACAGGACTAAAGCAGGTCTAAAGCAGGACTAAACCAGGACTAAAGCAGGACTAAAGCAGGACTTGGCTCCTCGTGGGTTCTCGTTGGTGTTTGGAGTGTTTTTAGAGAACATTGGTGCAGATGTGGCTGTTGTTGGAGTTTGGCTTGGGGCCGCGGCTGGTCTCACTCTGAGACTCTGTTAATTGCTCCTAATTATTCTGAAAAATAAACCGGAGGCAACGAGCTCAAGAGGAAAGGAAAAGAGACAAGAGAGGAAACGAGAGAGGAGAGAAGAGGGAACGACAGATAATAGGGAAGGAGAGGAAATGAGGAGACAAGAGAGGAGGGAGGAGAGAGGAGACAGTGGATATAAGAGTTGCGGGGAGACGAGACGAGGGGAGAGGAGACAAAAGAGGAGAGACCAGGGAGGAGAGACGAGGAGATGAGGAGATAAGGAGACGAGGAGATGAGGAGACGAGGAGATGAGGAGATGAGGAGACGAGGAGATGAGGAGACGAGGTGATGAGGAGACGAAGAGATTAGGAGACAGGAGATGAGGAGACGAGGAGATGAGGAGACGAGTAGATGAGGAGAGGAGATGAGGAGAGAGGAGATGAAGAGAGGAGATGAGGAGATGATGAGATGAAGAGACGAGGAAATGAGGAGAGAGGAGATGAGGAGATGAGGAGATGAGGAGATGAGGAGATGAGGAGATGAAAAGACGAGGAGATGAGAAGATGAGGAGATGAATAGATGAGGAGATGAGGAGATGAGGAGAGAGGAGATGAGGAGACGAGGAGATGATGAGAGGAGATGAGGAGATGAGAAGATGAGGAGATGAGGAGATGAGGAGATGAGGAGAGAGGAGATGAGGAGACGAGGAGATGATGAGAGAGGAGATGAGGAGAGAGGAGATGAGGAGAGAAGAGATGAGGAGAGAGGAGATGAGGAGATGAGGAGATGAGGAGAGAAGAGATGAGGAGACGAGGAGATGAGGAGACGAGGTGATTAGGAGACGAAGAGATTAGGAGACAGGAGATGAGGAGACGAGGAGATGAGGAGACGAGTAGATGAGGAGAGGAGATGAGGAGAGAGGAGATGAAGATAGGAGATGAGGAGATGAAGAGACGAGGAGATGAGGAGAGAGGAGATGAGGAGAGAGGAGAAGAAGAGAGGAGATGAGGAGATGATGAGATGAAGAGACGAGGAGATGAGGAGAGAGGAGATGAGGAGATGAGGAGATGAGGAGGGAGGAGATGAAGAGAGAAGATGAGGAGAGAGGAGATGAAGAGAGGAGATGGGGAGATGAGGAGATGAGGAGATGAAGAGATGAAGAGACGAGGGGACGAGGAGAGAGGAGATGAGGAGATGAATAGATGAGGAGAGAGGAGATGAGGAGATGACGAGATGAGGAGATGAGGGGATGAGGAGATGAGGGGATGAGGAGATGAGGAGATGAGGGGATGAGGAGATGAGGAGATGAGGGGATGAGGAGATGAGGAGATGAAGAGACGAGGAGATGAGGAGAGATGAAATGAGGAGAGAGGAGATGAGGAGATGAGGAGATGAGGAGACGAGGAGATGAGGAGGGGAGGAGACGAGGAGATGAGGAGACGAGGAGATGAGGAGAGAGGAGATGAGGAGACGAGGAGATGAGGAGACGAGTAGATGAGGAGACGAAGAGATGAGGAGAGAGGAGATGAAGGGACGAGGGGATGAGGAGAGAGGAGATGAGGAGATGAGGAGATGAGGAGATGAGGAGATGAAGAGATGAAGAGATGAAGAGATGAGGAGATGAGGAGATGAGGAGATGAAGAGACGAGGAGATGATGAGACGAGGAGATGAGGAGACAAGGAGATGTGGAGACGAAAAGATGAGGAGAGAGGAGATGAGGAGACGAGGAGATGAGGAGACGAGGAGATGAGGAGGCGAGGAGATGAGGAGAGAGGAAATGAGGAGAGAGGAGATGAGGAGATGAGGAGATGAGCAGATGAGAAGATGAGGAGACGAGGAGATGAGGAGGCGAGGAGATGAGGAGAGAGGGGATGAGGAGAGAGGAGATGAGGAGATGAGGAGATAAGGAGAGAGGAGATGAGGAGAGAGGAGATGAGGAGATGAGGAGAGAGGAGAGGAGGAGATGAGGAGATGAGGAGATGAGGAGATGAGGAGAGAGGAGATGAGGAGAGAGAAGATGAGGAGATGAGGAGATGAAGAGACGAGGAGAGAGGGGATGAGGAGATGAGGAGAGAGGGGATGAGGAGATGAGGAGATGAAGAGACGAGGAGAGAGGAGAAGAGGAGATGAGGAGAGAGGAGATGAGGAGATGAGGAGATGAGGAGACGAGGAGATGAGCAGATGAGGAGATGAGGAGACGAGGAGATGAGGAGACGAGGAGACGAGGAGACGAGGAGATGAGGAGGCGAGGAGATGAGGAGAGAGGGGATGAGGAGAGAGGAGATGAGGAGATGAGGAGATAAGGAGAGAGGAGATGAGGAGAGAGGAGATGAGGAGAGAGGAGATGAGGAGATGAGGAGATGAGGAGATGAGGAGATGAGGAGACGAGGAGATGAGGAGACGAGGAGACGAGGAGACGAGGAGATGAGGAGGCGAGGAGATGAGGAGAGAGGGGATGAGGAGAGAGGAGATGAGGAGATGAGGAGATAAGGAGAGAGGAGATGAGGAGAGAGGAGATGAGGAGAGAGGAGATGAGGAGATGAGGAGATGAGGAGATGAGGAGAGAGGAGATGAGGAGATAAGGAGAGAGGAGATGAGGAGAGAGGAGATGAGGAGAGAGGAGATGAGGAGATGAGGAGAGAGGAGATGAGGAGATGAGGAGACGAGGAGATGAGGAGATGAGGAGATGAGGAGATGAGGAGACGAGGAGATGAGGAGATGAGGAGAGAGGAGATGAGGAGAGAGGAGATGAGAAGATGAGGAGATGAGGAGAGAGGAGAGGAGCAGATGAGGAGATGAGGAGATGAGGAGATGAGGAGAGAGGAGATGAGGAGAGAGAAGATGAGGAGATGAGGAGATGAAGAGACGAGGAGAGAGGGGATGAGGAGATGAGGAGAGAGGGGATGAGGAGATGAGGAGATGAAGAGACGAGGAGAGAGGAGATGAGGAGATGAGGAGAGAGGAGATGAGGAGATGAAGAGACGAGGAGAGAGGAGAAGAGGAGACGAGGAGAGAGGAGATGAGGAGATGAGGAGATGAAGAGACGAGGAGAGAGGAGATGAGGAGATGAGGAGATGAGGAGAAAGGCGATGAGGAGATGAGGAGAGAGGGGATGAGGAGATGAGGAGATGAGGCGATGAAGAGACGAGGAGAGAGGAGATGAGGAGATAAGGAGAGAGGAAATGAGGAGATGAAGAGACGAGGAGAGAGGATATGAGGAGAGAGGAGATGAAGAGACGAGGAGAGAGGGGATGAGGATATGAGGAGAGAGGAGATGAGGAGATTAGGAGATGAGGAGATGAAAAGACGAGGAGAGAGGGGATGAGGAGATGAGGAGAGAGGAGATGAGGAGATGAGGAGAGAGGGGATGAGGATATGAGGAGAGAGGAGATGAGGAGATTAGGAGATGAGGAGATGAAAAGACGAGGAGAGAGGAGATGAGGAGATGAGGAGATGAGGAGATGAGGAGATGAGGAGAGAGGAGATGAGGAGAGAGAAGATGAGGAGATGAGGAGATGAGGAGAGAGGAGATGAGGAGAGAGAAGATGAGGAGATGAGGAGATGAGGAGACGAGGAGAGAGGGGATGAGGAGATGAGGAGAGAGAAGATGAGGAGATGAGGAGATTAGGAGATGAGGAGACGAGTGTCAATTGTTTGTTCAGTAAAATCTGCTTCTCCGTCTGTTGTTCAATAAAACACTGTTTTTTCTGTTTATGTCCCTCATTTCAGAAAATACCTGTTATAGTCCGGGTTTAGTCCTGTTATAGTCCGGGTTTAGTCCTGTTATAGTCCGGGTTTAGTCCTGTTACAGTCCGGGTTTAGTCCTGTTATAGTCCGGGTTTAGTCCTGTTACAGTCCGGGTTTAGTCCTGTTATAGTCCGGGTTTAGTCCTGTTATAGTCCGGGTTTAGTCCTGTTATAGTCCGGGTTTAGTCCTGTTACAGTCCGGGTTTAGTCCTGTTATAGTCCGGGTTTAGTCCTGTTACAGTCCGGGTTTAGTCCTGTTATAGTCCGGGTTTAGTCCTGTTATAGTCCGGGTTTAGTCCTGTTACAGTCCGGGTTTAGTCCTGTTATAGTCCGGGTTTAGTCCTGTTATAGTCCGGGTTTAGTCCTGTTATAGTCCGGGTTTAGTCCTGTTATAGTCCGGGTTTAGTCCTGTTATAGTCCGGGTTTAGTCCTGTTACAGTCCGGGTTTAGTCCTGTTATAGTCCGGGTTTAGTCCTGTTATAGTCCGGGTTTAGTCCTGTTATAGTCCGGGTTTAGTCCTGTTATAGTCCGGGTTTAGTCCTGTTATAGTCCGGGTTTAGTCCTGTTATAGTCCGGGTTTAGTCCTGTTATAGTCCGGGTTTAGTCCTGTTATAGTCCGGGTTTAGTCCTGTTATAGTCCGGGTTTAGTCCTGTTATAGTCCGGGTTTAGTCCTGTTATAGTCCGGGTTTAGTCCTGTTATAGTCCAGGTTTAGTCCTGTTATAGTCCGGGTTTAGTCCTGTTATAGTCCGGGTTTAGTCCTGTTATAGTCCGGGTTTAGTCCTGTTATAGTCCGGGTTTAGTCCTGTTATAGTCCGGGTTTAGTCCTGTTATAGTCCGGGTTTAGTCCTGTTTTAGTCCTGTTATAGTCCGGGTTTAGTCCTGTTATAGTCCTGTTATAGTCCGGGTTTAGTCCTGTTATAGTCCGGGTTTAGTCCTGTTATAGTCCGGGTTTAGTCCTGTTATAGTCCGGGTTTAGTCCTGTTATAGTCCGGGTTTAGTCCTGTTATAGTCCGGGTTTAGTCCTGTTATAGTCCTGTTATAGTCCGGGTTTAGTCCTGTTATAGTCCGGGTTTAGTCCTGTTATAGTCCGGGTTTAGTCCTGTTATAGTCCGGGTTTAGTCCTGTTATAGTCCGGGTTTAGTCCTGTTATAGTCCGGGTTTAGTCCTGTTATAGTCCGGGTTTAGTCCTGTTATAGTCCGGGTTTAGTCCTGTTATAGTCCGGGTTTAGTCCTGTTATAGTCCGGGTTTAGTCCTGTTATAGTCCTGTTATAGTCCGGGTTTAGTCCTGTTATAGTCCGGGTTTAGTCCTGTTATAGTCCGGGTTTAGTCCTGTTATAGTCCGGGTTTAGTCCTGTTACAGTCCGGGTTTAGTCCTGTTATAGTCCGAGTTTAGTCCTGTTATAGTCCGGGTTTAGTCCTGTTATAGTCCGGGTTTAGTCCTGTTATAGTCCGGGTTTAGTCCTGTTATAGTCCGGGTTTAGTCCTGTTATAGTCCGGGTTTAGTCCTGTTATAGTCCGGGTTTAGTCCTGTTATAGTCCGGGTTTAGTCCTGTTATAGTCCGGGTTTAGTCCTGTTATAGTCCGGGTTTAGTCCTGTTATAGTCCGGGTTTAGTCCTGTTATAGTCCGGGTTTAGTCCTGTTATAGTCCGGGTTTAGTCCTGTTATAGTCCGGGTTTAGTCCTGTTATAGTCCGGGTTTAGTCCTGTTATAGTCCGGGTTTAGTCCTGTTATAGTCCGGGTTTAGTCCTGTTATAGTCCAGGTTTAGTCCTGTTATAGTCCGGGTTTAGTCCTGTTATAGTCCGGGTTTAGTCCTGTTATAGTCCGGGTTTAGTCCTGTTATAGTCCGGGTTTAGTCCTGTTATAGTCCGGGTTTAGTCCTGTTATAGTCCGGGTTTAGTCCTGTTTTAGTCCTGTTATAGTCCGGGTTTAGTCCTGTTATAGTCCTGTTATAGTCCGGGTTTAGTCCTGTTATAGTCCGGGTTTAGTCCTGTTATAGTCCGGGTTTAGTCCTGTTATAGTCCGGGTTTAGTCCTGTTATAGTCCTGTTATAGTCCGGGTTTAGTCCTGTTATAGTCCGGGTTTAGTCCTGTTATAGTCCGGGTTTAGTCCTGTTATAGTCCGGGTTTAGTCCTGTTATAGTCCGGGTTTAGTCCTGTTATAGTCCTGTTATAGTCCGGGTTTAGTCCTGTTATAGTCCGGGTTTAGTCCTGTTATAGTCCGGGTTTAGTCCTGTTATAGTCCGGGTTTAGTCCTGTTACAGTCCGGGTTTAGTCCTGTTATAGTCCGGGTTTAGTCCTGTTATAGTCCGGGTTTAGTCCTGTTATAGTCCGGGTTTAGTCCTGTTATAGTCCGGGTTTAGTCCTGTTATAGTCCGGGTTTAGTCCTGTTATAGTCCGGGTTTAGTCCTGTTATAGTCCGGGTTTAGTCCTGTTATAGTCCGGGTTTAGTCCTGTTATAGTCCGGGTTTAGTCCTGTTATAGTCCGGGTTTAGTCCTGTTATAGTCCGGGTTTAGTCCTGTTATAGTCCGGGTTTAGTCCTGTTATAGTCCGGGTTTAGTCCTGTTATAGTCCTGTTATAGTCCGGGTTTAGTCCTGTTATAGTCCGGGTTTAGTCCTGTTATAGTCCTGTTATAGTCCGGGTTTAGTCCTGTTATAGTCCGGGTTTAGTCCTGTTATAGTCCGGGTTTAGTCCTGTTATAGTCCGGGTTTAGTCCTGTTACAGTCCGGGTTTAGTCCTGTTATAGTCCGGGTTTAGTCCTGTTATAGTCCGGGTTTAGTCCTGTTATAGTCCGGGTTTAGTCCTGTTATAGTCCGGGTTTAGTCCTGTTATAGTCCGGGTTTAGTCCTGTTATAGTCCTGTTATAGTCCGGGTTTAGTCCTGTTATAGTCCGGGTTTAGTCCTGTTATAGTCCGGGTTTAGTCCTGTTATAGTCCGGGTTTAGTCCTGTTACAGTCCGGGTTTAGTCCTGTTATAGTCCGGGTTTAGTCCTGTTATAGTCCGGGTTTAGTCCTGTTATAGTCCGGGTTTAGTCCTGGTTTAGTCCTGGTTTAGACCTGGTTTAGTCCTGGTTTAGTCCTGTTATAGTCCGGGTTTAGTCCTGTTATAGTCCGGGTTTAGTCCTGTTATAGTCCGGGTTTAGTCCTGGTTTAGACCTGGTTTAGACCTGGTTTAGACCTGGTTTAGACCTGGTTTAGTCCTGGTTTAGTCCTGGTTTAGTCCTGGTTTAGACCTGGTTTAGTCCTGGTTTAGACCTGGTTTAGTCC
The DNA here is from genome assembly GCF_026437365.1 of Eucyclogobius newberryi. Taxonomy (NCBI): domain Eukaryota; kingdom Metazoa; phylum Chordata; class Actinopteri; order Gobiiformes; family Gobiidae; genus Eucyclogobius; species Eucyclogobius newberryi. Next base: position 1,854,795 of record NW_027315812.1, on the reverse strand, counting down.
TGGTTTAGACCTGGTTTAGTCCTGGTTTAGACCTGGTTTAGTCCTGGTTTGGACCTGGTTTAGTCCTGGTTTAGTCCTGGTTTAGTCCTGGTTTAGTCCTGGTTTAGACCTGGTTTAGACCTGGTTTAGACCTGGTTTAGTCCTGGTTTAGACCTGGTTTAGTCCTGGTTTAGTCCTGGTTTAGACCTGGTTTAGTCCTGGTTTAGACCTGGTTTAGTCCTGGTTTAGACCTGGTTTAGTCCTGGTTTAGACCTGGTTTAGTCCTGGTTTGGACCTGGTTTAGTCCTGGTTTAGTCCTGGTTTAGTCCTGGTTTAGACCTGGTTTAGATCTGGTTTAGACCTGGTTTAGTCCTGGTTTAGACCTGGTTTAGTCCTGGTTTGGACCTGGTTTAGTCCTGGTTTAGTCCTGGTTTAGTCCTGGTTTAGACCTGGTTTAGTCCTGGTTTAGACCTGGTTTAGTCCTGGTTTGGACCTGGTTTAGTCCTGGTTTAGTCCTGGTTTAGTCCTGGTTTAGACCTAGTTTAGTCCTGGTTTGAGTTCTGAGATCCTAGCGCCTGATTTCCTTCTTCCTCTGGTTTGAAACAAAGGTAAATCAGTCAGACTTTAGTCTGAGTTTAGGTCAGGGTCAGAGGTGAGGGTCAGAGGTCAGAGGGCAGGGTCAGAGGTCAGGGTCAGAGGTCAGGATCAGAGGCCAGGGTCAGAGGCCAGGGTCAGAGGCCAAGGTCAGAGGCCAGGGTCAGAGGCCAGGGTCAGAGGTCAGGATCAGAGGTCAGGGTCAGAGGCCAGGGTCACAGGTCAGGGTCAGAGGCCAGGGTCAGAGGTCAGGGTCAGAGGCCAGTGTCACAGGTCAGGGTCAGGATCAGAGGTCAGGGTTAGAGGCCAGTGTCACAGGTCAGGGTCAGAGGCCATGCTCAGAGGCCAGGGTCAGAGGCCAGGGTCAGAGTTCAGGGTCACAGGTCAGGGTCAGAGGCCAGGGTCACAGGTCAGAGGCCAGGGTCAGAGGCCAGGGTCAGAGGTCAGGGTCAGAGGCCAGGGTCAGAGGCCAGGGTCAGAGGCCAGGGTCAGAGGTCAGGGTCAGAGGCCAGGGTCACAGGTCACAGGTCACAGGTCAGGGTCAGAGGTCACAGGTCAGGGTCAGAGGCCAGGGTCAGAGGCCAGGGTCAGAGGTCAGGGTCAGAGGCCAGGGTCACAGGTCACAGGTCACAGGTCAGGGTCAGAGGTCACAGGTCAGGGTCAGAGGCCAGGGTCAGAGGCCAGGGTCAGAGGTCAGGGTCAGAGGTCAGGGTCAGAGGCCAGGGTCAGAGGTCTCACTGCTTCTATCCACACAAACCAGCACAAATAAAACATGCCTCAACTCTAAAGACGTGTCGTCTGTGAAAGGACTTTAAGACAGAAGATTCAAATGACCAAAGCTAATGATGAGAAGGATAAACAAACAAACAAACAAACAAACAAACATCTGAGTCCAAACCAGAGTCAGGTCCTCCACAAACACAAACTGCATAAAATCAACCGAAAACCAGAAGAGAATCAATAAAACTCCTGTTCATGAAGAGAGAACGTCACGAGAAACGCCGTCACCTTCAGTCACCTTTAGTCACCTTTAGTCACCTTTAGTCACCTTCAGTCACCTTTAGTCACCTTTAGTCACCTTTAGTCACCTTCAGTCACCTTCAGTCACCTTTAGTCACCTTCAGTCACCTTTAGTCACCTTTAGTCACCTTTAGTCACCTTCAGTCACCTTTAGTCACCTTCAGTCACCTTCAGTCACCTTCAGTCACCTTTAGTCACCTTCAGTCACCTTTAGTCACCTTTAGTCACCTTCAGTCACCTTCAGTCACCTTTAGTCACCTTTAGTCACCTTTAGTCACCTTCAGTCACCTTTAGTCACCTTTAGTCACCTTTAGTCACCTTTAGTCACCTTCAGTCACCTTTAGTCACCTTCAGTCACCTTTAGTCACCTTCAGTCACCTTTAGTCACCTTTAGTCACCTTCAGTCACCTTTAGTCACCTTCAGTCACCTTTAGTCACCTTCAGTCACCTTCAATCACCTTTAGTCACCTTCAGTCACCTTTAGTCACCTTCAGTCACCTTTAGTCACCTTTAGTCACCTTCAGTCACCTTTAGTCACCTTCAGTCACCTTCAGTCACCTTCAGTCACCTTTAGTCACCTTCAGTCACCTTTAGTCACCTTCAGTCACCTTCAATCACCTTTAGTCACCTTCAGTCACCTTTAGTCACCTTTAGTCACCTTCAGTCACCTTTAGTCACCTTTAGTCACCTTCAGTCACATTTAGTCACCTTCAGTCACCTTCAATCACCTTTAGTCACCTTCAGTCACCTTTAGTCACCTTCAGTCACCTTTAGTCACCTTTAGTCACCTTCAGTCACCTTTAGTCACCTTCAGTCACCTTCAGTCACCTTCAGTCACCTTTAGTCACCTTCAGTCACCTTTAGTCACCTTTAGTCACCTTCAGTCACCTTTAGTCACCTTTAGTCACCTTCAGTCACATTTAGTCACCTTTAGTCACCTTCAGTCACCTTTAGTCACCTTCAGTCACCTTTAGTCACGTTTAACCTTTAGTCATGTTTAGTTACAGAACAGTTTGTAACATTTATATATATATATATATAAATGTTACAAATGTATATATATGTATATATGAATATACATTTATTTATTTTTAAATATTACTTGGCATGTTTGGTGAGACGGATTATAAAGACAAACGGGCCGTATGTGGCCTGCGGGCCGTAGTTTGGCCAGGTCTGAGTTAAAGTAACATAAAGGGACATAAAGGGACATAAAGGAACATAAAGGGACATAAAGGGACATAAAGGGACATAAAGGAACATAAAGGAACATAAAGGGACATAAAGGAACATAAAGTAACATAAAGGAACATAAAGTAACATAAAGGAACATAAAGGAACATAAAGGAACATAAAGTAACATAAAGGAACATAAAGGGACATAAAGGGACATAAAGGAACATAAAGGGACATAAAGGGACATAAAGGGACATAAAGGAACATAAAGGAACATAAAGGGACATAAAGGAACATAAAGTAACATAAAGGAACATAAAGTAACATAAAGGAACATAAAGGAACATAAAGGAACATAAAGGAACATAAAGGAACATAAAGGAACATAAAGGAACATAAAGGAACATAAAGGGACATAAAGTCACCTTTAGTCAGAATGAGTCATGTTTATCAGGTGTTGGTCAGTTAAAGATGGGTCAGAGTCTAAGTCCAGCTGCTTTTCACAATAATAAGAATATTTCCTGTTAGCAGGTGTGGAACAGGCTCTTATTTTGAAAGTGCAGTTGTTCCCTTCACAATAAATGCGTCAGATGATCTGCTCTGAAACACTTTAGAAACACTTAAGCAAAACTCGATCTGAGACCAACAGAAGAGCATCATTCAATCTAAGAGTTTATCCCATCAGAGAGACCGCGGTTACACCTGCTTTAGACCTGGTTTAGACCTGGTTTAGACCTGGTTTAGTCCTGCTTTAGACCTGGTTTAGTCCTGCTTTAGACCTGCTTTAGTCCTGCTTTAGTCCTGCTTTAGTCCTGCTTTAGACCTGCTTTAGTCCTGCTTTAGACCTGGTTTAGACCTGGTTTAGACCTGGTTTAGTCCTGCTTTAGACCTGGTTTAGTCCTGCTTTAGACCTGCTTTAGTCCTGCTTTAGTCCTGCTTTAGTCCTGCTTTAGACCTGCTTTAGTCCTGCTTTAGACCTGGTTTAGACCTGGTTTAGTCCTGCTTTAGTCCTGCTTTAGTCCTGCTTTAGTCCTGCTTTAGTCCTGCTTTAGACCTGCTTTAGTCCTGCTTTAGACCTGGTTTAGACCTGGTTTAGTCCTGCTTTAGTCCTGGTTTAGTCCTGCTATAGACCTGGTTTAGTCCTGCTTTAGTCCTGGTTTAGTCCTGCTTTAGTCCTGTTTTAGTCCTGCTTTAGTTCTGCTTTAGACCTGCTTTAGTCCTGCTTTAGACCTGGTTTAGTCCTGCTTTAGACCTGGTTTAGTCCTGGTTTAGACCTGCTTTAGACCTGCTTTAGATCTGGTTTAGACCTGCTTTAGACCTGCTTTAGTCCTGGTTTAGACCTGGTTTAGACCTGCTTTAGACCTGCTTTAGTCCTGCTTTAGACCTGCTTTAGTCCTGCTTTAGTCCTGCTTTAGACCTGCTTTAGACCTGCTTTAGTCCTGCTTTAGTCCTGGTTTAGACCTGCTTTAGACCTGCTTTAGTCCTGGTTTAGACCTGCTTTAGTCCTGGTTTAGACCTGCTTTAGACCTGGTTTAGTCCTGCTTTAGAACTGCTTTAGTCCTGCTTTAGTCCTGGTTTAGACCTGCTTTAGACCTGCTTTAGTCCTGCTTTAGTCCTGCTTTAGTCCTGGTTTAGACCTGCTTTAGACCTGCTTTAGTCCTGGTTTAGACCTGGTTTGGACCTGGTTTAGTCCTGCTTTAGACCTGCTTTAGTCCTGCTTTAGTCCTGGTTTAGAACTGGTTTAGTCCTGGTTTAGTCCTGGTTTAGACCTGGTTTAGTCCTGGTTTAGACCTGGTTTAGTCCTGGTTTAGAACTGGTTTAGACCTGGTTTAGTCCTGGTTTAGACCTGGTTTGGACCTGGTTTAGAACTGGTTTAGTCCTGGTTTGGACCTGGTTTAGTCCTGGTTTAGACATGGTTTAGACCTGCTTTAGTCCTGCTTTAGTCCTGCTTTAGACCTGGTTTAGACCTGGTTTAGACCTGCTTTAGACCTGCTTTAGTCCTGCTTTAGACCTGCTTTAGTCCTGCTTTAGTCCTGCTTTAGACCTGCTTTAGACCTGCTTTAGTCCTGCTTTAGTCCTGGTTTAGACCTGCTTTAGACCTGCTTTAGTCCTGGTTTAGACCTGCTTTAGTCCTGGTTTAGACCTGCTTTAGACCTGGTTTAGTCCTGCTTTAGAACTGCTTTAGTCCTGCTTTAGTCCTGGTTTAGACCTGCTTTAGACCTGCTTTAGTCCTGCTTTAGTCCTGCTTTAGTCCTGGTTTAGACCTGCTTTAGACCTGCTTTAGTCCTGGTTTAGACCTGGTTTGGACCTGGTTTAGTCCTGCTTTAGACCTGCTTTAGTCCTGCTTTAGTCCTGGTTTAGAACTGGTTTAGTCCTGGTTTAGTCCTGGTTTAGACCTGGTTTAGTCCTGGTTTAGACCTGGTTTAGTCCTGGTTTAGAACTGGTTTAGACCTGGTTTAGTCCTGGTTTAGACCTGGTTTGGACCTGGTTTAGAACTGGTTTAGTCCTGGTTTGGACCTGGTTTAGTCCTGGTTTAGACATGGTTTAGACCTGGTTTAGTCCTGGTTTAGTCCTGGTTTAGACCTGGTTTAGAACTGGTTTAGTCCTGGTTTAGTCCTGGTTTAAACCTGCTTTAGACCTGGTTTAGTCCTGGTTTAGCCCTGCTTTAGTCCTGCTTTAGACCTGGTTTAGTCCTGGTTTAGTCCTGGTTTAGACCTGGTTTAGTCCTGGTTTAGTCTTGGTTTAGACCTGGTTTTGTCCTGGTTTAGTCCTGGTTTAGTCCTGGTTTAGTCCTGGTTTTGTCCTGGTTTAGTCCTGGTTTAGTCCTGGTTTAGTCCTAGTTTAGTCCTGGTTTAGTCCTGGTTTAGTCCTGGTTTAGTCCTGGTTTAGTCCTAGTTTAGTCCTGGTTTAGCCCTGCTTTAGTCCTGCTTTAGTCCTGGTTTAGACCTGGTTTAGTCCTGGTTTAGTCCTGGTTTAGTCCTAGTTTAGTCCTGGTTTAGCCCTGGTTTAGTCCTGGTTTTGTCCTGGTTTATACCTGGTTTATACCTGGTTTAGTCCTGGTTTAGTCCTGGTTTAGACCTGGTTTAGTCCTGGTTTATACCTGGTTTAGTCCTGGTTTAGTCCTGGTTTAGTCCTGGTTTAGTCCTGGTTTAGCCCTGGTTTAGTCCTGGTTTTGTCCAGGTTTATACCTGGTTTAGTCCTGGTTTAGTCCTGGTTTAGTCCTGGTTTTGTCCTGGTTTATACCTGCTTTAGACCTGCTTTAGACCTGCTTTAGTCCTGCTTTAGTCCTGGTTTAGACCTGCTTTAGACCTGCTTTAGTCCCGGTTTAGACCCGGTTTAGTCCTGGTTTAGTTCTGTTTTAGTCCTGGTTTAGCCCTGGTTTAGTCCTGGTTTTGTCCTGGTTTATACCTGGTTTATACCTGGTTTAGTCCTGGTTTAGTCCTGGTTTAGTCCTGTTTTAGTCCTGGTTTAGCCCTGGTTTAGTCCTGGTTTAGTCCTGGTTTAGTCCTGGTTTAGCCCTGGTTTAGTCCTGGTTTTGTCCTGGTTTATACCTGGTTTATACCTGGTTTAGTCCTGGTTTAGTCCTGGTTCAGTCCTGGTTTAGTCCTGGTTCAGTCCTGGTTCAGTCCTGGTTTAGTCCTGGTTTTGTCCTGGTTTAGTCCTGGTTTAGTCCTGGTTCAGTCCTGGTTTAGTCCTGGTTTAGTCCTGGTTTAGTCCTGGTTTTGTCCTGGTTTATACCTGCTTTAGACCTGCTTTAGACCTGCTTTAGTCCTGCTTTAGTCCTGGTTTAGACCTGCTTTAGACCTGCTTTAGTCCCGGTTTGGACCCGGTTTAGTCCTGGTTTAGTCCTGTTTTAGTCCTGGTTTAGCCCTGGTTTAGTCCTGGTTTTGTCCTGGTTTATACCTGGTTTATACCTGGTTTAGTCCTGGTTTAGTCCTGGTTTAGTCCTGGTTTAGTCCTGGTTTAGTCCTGGTTTTGTCCTGGTTTATACCTGCTTTAGACCTGCTTTAGACCTGCTTTAGTCCTGCTTTAGTCCTGGTTTAGACCTGCTTTAGACCTGCTTTAGTCCCGGTTTGGACCCGGTTTAGTCCTGGTTTAGTCCTGTTTTAGTCCTGGTTTATACCTGGTTTAGTCCTGGTTTAGTCCGTGTTTAGTCCTGGTTTAGTCCTGGTTTAGTCCTGGTTTAGTCCTGGTTTAGTCCTGGTTTAGTCCTGGTTTATACCTGGTTTAGTCCTGGTTTAGTCCTGGTTTATACCTGGTTTAGTCCTGGTTTAGTCCTGGTTTAGTCCTGGTTTATACCTGGTTTAGTCCTGGTTTAGTCCTGGTTTAGTCCTGGTTTATACCTGGTTTAGTCCTGGTTTAGTCCTGGTTTAGATCTGGTTTAGTCCTGGTTTAGTCCTGGTTTAGTCCTGGTTTAGTCCTGGTTTAGTCCTGGTTTATACCTGGTTTAGTCCTGGTTTAGTCCTGGTTTAGTCCTGGTTTATACCTGGTTTAGTCCTGGTTTAGTCCAAAACGGTGTAACAAAAACAGCGTTTGATCAAAGGTGTTTCATAAAATTCTTCATTTCATAATTCTGGATCTCACATCGTCAAAAAAGTCAAAATGACCCAAAGTGAAGTCATGTTTTAACTGAGTTTAGTTTAATTCTCATGATGCAAATGCAGATTATATTCTCAAATATATTTGTGTTTAAAAATAATACAAGATTAAAAGACATAATCATTTAATCAAATGTGTTCAAACAGATATAAATTATGACAAATGTCACAAATCATTTTTATTTTTTTGTGTCTGGTTTAGTTTTTTCTTTCGTGAAATATTGTTTCAAAAACAGTGAAAAATCTCTAATTTTTTTGTTTCCAAATCTCAACATCTTTTTTGTCCTTTTTCCTCTGCGACTCACAAGAAATGAGTCTAAACGGGACTAAACGGGACTAAACGGGACTAAATGGGACTAAACTGGGACTAAACGGGACTAAACGGGACTAAACGGGACTAAACCGGGACTAAACCGGGACTAAACGGGACTAAACCGGGACTAAACGGGACTAAACCGGGACTAAACGGGACTAAACCGGGACTAAACGGGACTAAACGGGACTAAACGGGACTAAGACTTGGACCAGACCCAGACCTGGAGCCCTTTATGGAGCGCAGACATTTTGGACCGAGTCTTTTCCCTTTGCGTCCCCGGGACCAGAGCCTGAATCTCGGCCCCAGCTGCGGAGCCACGGCTCGGTCCCGGTCCAGACTCGGTCCCGGTCCTAACCCCGGCCCCGTGCCTAGGGGCCCTGGTCCCGGTGCCTCCGCCTCTCCGTCTCCTGCCCGCGGGCAGTAACTTTCCTCGGGGAGAAAAAGAGGCGGACGCGCTGAAAGTTGGAGCGGCTCCTGGAGCAGAGCGCAGCCGGAGCATAGCGCCTCAGGGCCGGCCAGCGCTGTGCCGAGCTCCCGGTGTCCGCCCCGGTCCTGCCCGGTGTCAGGCCCGGTTCTGCCCGGTGTCAGGCCCGGTTCTGCCCGGTGTCCGCCCCGGTCCTGCCCAGTGTCAGGCCCGGTTCTGCCCGGTGTCAGGCCCGGTTCTGCCCGGTGTCAGGCCCGGTTCTTACCTTTGAAGCTGTCCGCGCGCGTGCCCGTCAGCAGTCCCGTGAGCGCGTGCGTGAGTATTAAAAGTAAAGTTCCCGTGCGCGCCATGACGCGCGGCTCCGCAGAGGAAGAAGTGCGCTCAAGTGCTCCCGGTGCTGCCGCTGCTCCCGGTGCTCCGTGCGTCTCTCCCGGTGCTCCGTGCGTCTCTGCCGGTGCTCCGTGCGTCTCTGCCGGTGCTCCGTGCGTCTCTGCCGGTGCTCCGTGCGTCTCTGCCGGTCTCCTCCTTCTCCTCTTTGGCGCTCCAAGCCCGAGCCCCAGCGCAGCTGACGTCACGCGGCAGAGAGCGGCAGAGAGCGGCGCCGCGCGGAAAGAGAGAGAGCGCATTCTTCAGTGATGAGACACTCAGAGCTCAGGCATTTTGCATCTGAAACAATTCATATTCATCATTTTACACTTTCATCATTTGACTTTTGAAATTCAACTGTGATTCTAGAATTATTCTTCAATATTTCTCTCTTGAACCTGAAGGAGCTGAAGATGGACGCACTTCTGCGCAGACGCGCGGGAGGTGATGCATATAGATGTGTAGATATACATATATGTATAGATATAGATGTATATGTAATTAAATATATAGATATATAGACACTAAAGAGAACGAGGCCAAGGACAGCTCCTTGAGGAAAGCCTGTTTGCATTTTACTGAACGATGATTTGCAATAATTGATGACGACACAATGTTCTGTGAGTGTGAAACATGAGACTGACATGAGAGCGGGTTCTGGTTTATTCCTGGTTTAGTCCTGGTTTAGTCCTGGTTTAGACCTGGTTTAGTCCTGGTTTGGACCTGGTTTAGTCCTGGTTTAGTCATGGTTTAGTCCTGGTTTAAACCTGGTTTAGTCCTGATTTAGACCTGGTGTAGACCTGGTTTAGACCTGGTTTAGACCTGGTTTAGTGCTGGTTTAGTCCTAGTTGAGTCCTGGTTTAGTCCTGGTTTAGACCTGGTTTAGACCTGGTTTAGTCCTGATTTAGTCCTGGTTTAGACCTGGTTTAGTCCTAGTTTAGACCTGGTTTAGTCCTGGTTTAGTCCTGGTTTAGTCCTGGTTTAGACCTGCTTCAGTCCTGGTTTAGTCCTGGTTTAGTCCTGGTTTAGACCTGGTTTAGACCTGGATTAGTCCTGGTTTAGTCCTGGTTTAGTCCTGGTTTAGACCTGGTTTAGACCTGGTTTAGTCCTGGTTTAGTCCTGGTTTAGTCATGGTTTAGTCCTGGTTTGGACCTGGTTTAGTCCTGGTTTAGACCTGGTTTAGTCCTGGTTTAGTCATGGTTTAGTCCTGGTTTGGACCTGGTTTAGTCCTGGTTTAGACCTGGTTTAGACCTGGTTTAGTCCTGGTTTAGTCCTAGTTTAGACCTGGTTTAGTCCTGTTTTAGTCCTGCTTTAGTCCTGGTTTAGACCTGGTTTAGACCTGGTTTAGACCTGGTTTAGTCCTGATTTAGACCTGGTTTAGTCCTGGTTTAGACCTGGATTACTCCTGGTTTAGTCCTGTTTTAGTCCTGCTTTAGTCCTGGTTTAGACCTGGTTTAGACCTGGTTTAGACCTGGATTAGTCCTGGTTTAGTCCTGCTTTAGTCCTGGTTTAGACCTGGTTTAGTCCTGGTTTAGTCCTGGTTTAGTCCTGGTTTAGACCTGGTTTAGTCCTGGTTTAGTCCTGGTTTAGACCTGGTTTAGTCCTGGTTTAGTCCTGGTTAGTCCTGGTTTAGTCCTGGTTTAGTCCTGGTTTAGACCTGGTTTAGTCCTGGTTTAGTCCTGGTTTAGTCCTGGTTTAGTCCTGGTTTAGTCCTGGTTTAGACCTGGATTAGTCCTGGTTTAGACCAGCTTTAGTCCTGGGTTAGACCTGGTTTAGTCCTGGTTTAGTCCTGGTTTAGACCTGGTTTAGACCTGGATTAGTCCTGGTTTAGTCCTGGTTTAGACCAGCTTTAGTCCTGGTTTAGTCCTGGTTTAGACCTGGTTTAGTCCTGGTTTAGTCCTGGTTTAGTCCTGGTTTAGACCTGGTTTAGTCCTGGTTTAGTCCTGGTTTAGACCTGGTTTAGTCCTGGTTTAGTCCTGGTTAGTCCTGGTTTAGTCCTGGTTTAGTCCTGGTTTAGACCTGGTTTAGTCCTGGTTTAGTCCTGGTTTAGTCCTGGTTTAGTCCTGGTTTAGTCCTGGTTTAGTCCTGGTTTAGACCTGCTTTAGTCCTGGTTTAGTCCTGGTTTAGACCTGGTTTAGTCCTGGTTTAGTCCTGGTTTAGTCCTGGTTTAGTCCTCTTCTTTCACACACGGGTCTCTCATGAAGCTGCAGCTCCCTCTTGTGGACAAACAGGAGCATTGCAGCCTCTTCCATGAGCTCTTTGCGCATGCGCAGCTGCAGTGAGTGTCTAATGGGACAGTGTTGTGCGTGTAAAGGGTTAAAGCAAGTGTAACAGTCTCAAATCAATAAAGTTATGACATGTTTCACCTTCAGTCACAGATTTAACCTGTGTTTGGTTTAAACCGCTTTCAAAAGTCTGAAACTTTAAATATAAAAACCAGAATCACATGTTTACAGTTTTGCCCGTGACCTTTGCCCCTGCACCACGCCCACAGCGCCACCTGCCATCCTGCCCGTGACCTTTGCCCCTGCCGTCCTCAGGCTGTGACCTTTGCCCCTGCCACACACTTCATCTCAAACATTCAAGAGTTTTATTGGAGATAAACATAAAGACAGTTTCATTTCCCACAATCCTCCAAACACCTCATTATCATAAATGTTAAACATAAATCTATTTTTACATAAATCATCTTCAGAGAAACAAAAGCACAAGAAAATGTTAATATTACACCTTTAAAACATGTTTAATATAATCTTTGTGACCTCCTGATCGTCTTTGTGACCTCCTGGTCCTCTTTGTGACCTCCTGATCGTCTTTGTGACCTCCTGGTCCTCTTTGTGTCCTCCTGGTCGTCTTTGTGATCTCCTGGTCGTCTTTGTGACCTGCTGGTCCTCTTTGTGACCTCCTGATAGTCTTTGTGGCCTCCTGGTCGTCTTTGTGACCTTCTGGTCCTCTTTGTGACCTCCTGGTCATCCTTGTGATCTCCTGGTCCTCTTTGTGACCTCCTGATAGTCTTTGTGGCCTTCTGGTCGTCTTTGTGACCTCCTGATAGTCTTTGTGACCTCCTGGTCCTCTTTGTGACCTCCTGATCGTCTTTGTGTCCTCCTGGTCATCTTTGTGATCTCCTGGTCGTCTTTGTGACCTCCTGGTCCTCTTTGTGACCTCCTGATAGTCTTTGTGGCCTCCTGGTTGTCTTTGTGACCTCCTGGTCCTCTTTGTGACCTCCTGGTCCTCTTTGTGACCTCCTGGTCATCCTTGTGATCTCCTGGTCCTCTTTGTGACCTCCTGATAATCTTTGTGACCTCCTGGTCCTCTTTGTGACCTCCTGATAGTCTTTGAGGCCTCCTGGTCCTCTTTGTGACCTCCTGATAGTCTTTGTGACCTCCTGGTCATCTTTGTGACCTCCTGATAGTCTTTGTGATCTCCTGGTCCTCTTTGTGACCTCCTGATAGTCTTTGTGACCTCCTGGTCCTCTTTGTGACCTCCTGATAGTCTTTGTGGCCTTCTGGTCGTCTTTGTGACCTCCTGGTCCTCTTCGTGACCTCCTGGTCCTCTTTGTGACCTGGTTGTCTTTGTGACCTCCTGATCGTCTTTGTGACCTCCTGATCGTCTTTGTGACCTCCTGGTGGTCTTTGTGACCTCCTGGTCTTCTTTGTGATCTCCTGGTCATCCTTGTGACCTCCTGGTCCTCTTTGTGACCTCCTGATAGTCTTTGTGACCTCCTGGTCATCTTTGTGACCTCCTGATAGTCTTTGTGATCTCCTGGTCCTCTTTGTGACCTCCTGATAGTCTTTGTGACCTCCTGGTCCTCTTTGTGACCTCCTGATAGTCTTTGTGGCCTTCTGGTCGTCTTTGTGACCTCCTGATAGTCTTTGTGACCTCCTGGTCCTCTTTGTGACCTCCTGATAGTCTTAGTGGCCTTCTGGTCGTCTTTGTGACCTCCTGATAGTCTTTGTGACCTCCTGGTCCTCTTTGTGACCTCCTGATAGTCTTTGTGGCCTCCTGGTCCTCTTTGTGACCTCCTGATAGTCTTTGAGGCCTCCTGGTCCTCTTTGTGACCTCCTGATAGTCTTTGTGACCTCCTGGTCCTCTTTGTGACCTCCTGATAGTCTTTGATGCCTCCTGGTCCTCTTTGTGACCTCCTGATAATCTTTGTGACCTCCTGGTCCTCTTTGTGACCTCCTGATAGTCTTTGAGGCCTCCTGGTCCTCTTTGTGACCTCCTGATAGTCTTTGTGACCTCCTGGTCATCTTTGTGACCTCCTGGTCCTCTTTGTGACCTCCTGATCGTCTTTGTGACCTCCTGGTCCTCTTTGTGACCTCCTGATAGTCTTTGTGGCCTCCTGGTCATCTTTGTGACCTCCTGGTCCACTTTGTGACCTCCTGGTCCTCTTTGTGACCTGGTTGTCTTTGTGACCTCCTGATCGTCTTTGTGACCTCCTGGTGGTCTTTGTGACCTGGTAGTCTTTGTGACCTCCTGGTCCTCTTTGTGACCTCCTGGTCCTCTTTGTGACCTCCTGGTCTTCTTTGTGACCTCCTGGTCATCTTTGTGACCTCCTGATAGTCTTTGTGACCTCCTGGTCCTCTTTGTGACCTCCTGATAGTCTTTGTGACCTCCTGGTCCTCTTTGTGACCTCCTGATAGTCTTTGTGACCTCCTGGTCCTCTTTGTGGCCTCCTGGTCGTCTTTGTGATCTCCTGGTCATCCTTGTGACCTCCTGGTCCTTTTTGTGACCTCCTGGTCCTCTTTGTGACCTCCTGGTAGTCTTTGTGGCCTCCTGATAATCTTTGTGACCTCCTGATCGTCTTTGTGAACTCCTGGTCATCTTTGTGACCTCCTGATAGTCTTTGTGGCCTCCTGGTCCTCTTTGTGACCTCCTGATAGTCTTTGTGGCCTTCTGGTCATCTTTGTGACCTCCTGATAGTCTTTGTGACCTCCTGGTCCTCTTTGTGACCTCCTGATAGTCTTTGAGGCCTCCTGGTCCTCTTTGTGACCTCCTGATAGTCTTTGTGACCTCCTGGTCATCTTTTTGACCTCCTGATAGTCTTTGTGACCTCCTGGTCCTCTTTGTGACCTCCTGATAGTCTTTGTGGCCTCCTGGTCGTCTTTGTGACCTCCTGGTCCTCTTTGTGACCTCCTGGTAGTCTTTGTGACCTCCTGGTCCTCTTTGTTACCTCCTGGTCATCTTTGTGACCTGGTTGTCTTTGTGACCTCCTGATCGTCTTTGTGACCTCCTGGTAGTCTTTGTGACCTCCTGATCGTATTTGTGACCTCCTGATGGTCTTTGTGACCTCCTGGTCCTCTTTGTTACCTCCTGGTCATCTTTGTGACCTCCTGATCGTCTTTGTGACCTCCTGGTGGTCTTTGTGACCTGGTAGTCTTTGTGACCTCCTGGTCCTCTTTGTGACCTCCTGTTCCTCTTTGTGACCTCCTGATAGTCTTTGTGGCCTTCTGGTCGTCTTTGTGACCTCCTGATAGTCTTTGTGGCCTCCTGGTCATCTTTGTGACCTCCTGGTCCTCTTTGTGACCTCCTGAAAGTCTTTGTGACCTCCTGATAGTCTTTGTGACCTCCTGGTCCTCTTTGTGACCTCCTGATCGTCTTTGTGTCCTCCTGGTCATCTTTGTGATCTCCTGGTCGTCTTTGTGACCTCCTGGTCCTCTTTGTGACCTCCTGATAGTCTTTGTGGCCTTCTGGTCATCTTTGTGACCTCGTGATAGTCTTTGTGACCTCCTGGTCCTCTTTGTGACCTCATGATAGTCTTTGTGGCCTCCTGGTTGTCTTTGTGACCTCCTGATAATCTTTGTGACCTCCTGGACCTCTTTGTGACCTCCTGATAGTCTTTGTGGCCTCCTGGTAGTCTTTGTGGCCTCCTGGTCGTCTTTGTGACCTCCTGGTCCTCTTTGTGACCTCCTGGTCATCCTTGTGATCTCCTGGTCCTCTTTGTGACCTCCTGATAGTCTTTGTGGCCTTCTGGTCGTCTTTGTGACCTCCTGATCGTCTTTGTGTCCTCCTGGTCATCTTTGTGATCTCCTGGTCGTCTTTGTGACCTCCTGGTCCTCTTTGTGACCTCCTGATAGTCTTTGTGGCCTTCTGGTCATCTTTGTGACCTCCTGATAGTCTTTGAGGCCTCCTGGTCCTCTTTGTGACCTCCTGATAGTCTTTGTGACCTCCTGGTCATCTTTGTGACCTCCTGATAGTCTTTGTGACCTCCTGGTCATCCTTGTGACCTCCTGATAATCTTTGTGACCTCCTGGTCCTCTTTGTGACCTCCTGATAGTCTTTGAGGCCTCCTGGTCCTCTTTGTGACCTCCTGATAGTCTTTGTGACCTCCTGGTCATCTTTGTGATCTCTTGGTCGTCTTTGTGACCTCCTGGTCCTCTTTGTGACCTCCTGATAGTCTTTGTGGCCTTCTGGTCATCTTTGTGACCTCGTGATAGTCTTTGTGACCTCCTGGTCCTCTTTGTGACCTCCTGATAGTCTTTGTGGCCTCCTGGTTGTCTTTGTGACCTCCTGATAATCTTTGTGACCTCCTGGTCCTCTTTGTGACCTCCTGATAGTCTTTGTGACCTCCTGGTCATCTTTTTGACCTCCTGATAGTCTTTGTGACCTCCTGGTCATCCTTGTGACCTCCTGGTCCTCTTTGTGACCTCCTGATAATCTTTGTGACCTCCTGGTCATCTTTGTGACCTCCTGATAGTCTTTATGGCCTCCTGGTCCTCTTTGTGACCTCCTGATAGTCTTTGTGGCCTTCTGGTCGTCTTTGTGACCTCCTGATAGGCTTTGTGACCTCCTGGTCCTCTTTGTGACCTCCTGATAGTCTTTGAGGCCTCCTGGTCCTCTTTGTGACCTCCTGATAGTCTTTGTGACCTCCTGGTCATCTTTTTGACCTCCTGATAGTCTTGGTGACCTCCTGGTCCTCTTTGTGACCTCCTGATAGTCTTTGTGGCCTCCTGGTCGTCTTTGTGACCTCCTGGTCCTCTTTGTGACCTCCTGGTCATCCTTGTGACCTCCTGGTCCTCTTTGTGACCTCCTGGTCGTCTTTGTGGCCTGGTTGTCTTTGTGACCTCCTGATCGTCTTTGTTACCTCCTGGTAGTCTTTGTGACCTCCTGGTCCTCTTTGTTACCTCCTGGTCATCTTTGTGACCTCCTGATAGTCTTTGTGACCTCCTGGTCATCTTTGTGACCTCCTGATAGTCTTTGTGACCTCCTGGTCATCCTTGTGACCTCCTGATAATCTTTGTGACCTCCTGGTCCTCTTTGTGACCTCCTGATAGTCTTTGAGGCCTCCTGGTCCTCTTTGTGACCTCCTGATAGTCTTTGTGACCTCCTGGTCATCTTTGTGATCTCTTGGTCGTCTTTGTGACCTCCTGGTCCTCTTTGTGACCTCCTGATAGTCTTTGTGGCCTTCTGGTCATCTTTGTGACCTCGTGATAGTCTTTGTGACCTCCTGGTCCTCTTTGTGACCTCCTGATAGTCTTTGTGGCCTCCTGGTTGTCTTTGTGACCTCCTGATAATCTTTGTGACCTCCTGGTCATCTTTGTGACCTCCTGATAGTCTTTGTGGCCTCCTGGTCCTCTTTGTGACCTCCTGATAGTCTTTGTGGCCTTCTGGTCGTCTTTGTGACCTCCTGATAGGCTTTGTGACCTCCTGGTCCTCTTTGTGACCTCCTGATAGTCTTTGAGGCCTCCTGGTCCTCTTTGTGACCTCCTGATAGTCTTTGTGACCTCCTGGTCATCTTTTTGACCTCCTGATAGTCTTTGTGACCTCCTGGTCCTCTTTGTGACCTCCTGATAGTCTTTGTGGCCTCCTGGTCGTCTTTGTGACCTCCTGGTCCTCTTTGTGACCTCCTGGTCATCCTTGTGACCTCCTGGTCCTCTTTGTGACCTCCTGGTCGTCTTTGTGGCCTGGTTGTCTTTGTGACCTCCTGATCGTCTTTGTTACCTCCTGGTAGTCTTTGTGACCTCCTGGTCCTCTTTGTTACCTCCTGGTCATCTTTGTGACCTCCTGATCGTCTTTGTGACCTCCTGGTGGTCTTTGTGACCTGGTAGTCTTTGTGACCTCCTGGTCCTCTTTGTGACCTCCTGTTCCTCTTTGTGACCTCCTGATAGTCTTTGTGGCCTTCTGGTCGTCTTTGTGACCTCCTGATAGTCTTTGTGACCTCCTGGTCCTCTTTGTGACCTCCTGATAGTCTTTGTGGCCTCCTGGTCATCTTTGTGACCTCCTGGTCCTCTTTGTGACCTCCTGATAGTCTTTGTGACCTCCTGATAGTCTTTGTGACCTCCTGGTCCTCTTTGTGACCTCCTGATCGTCTTTGTGTCCTCCTGGTCATCTTTGTGATCTCCTGGTCGTCTTTGTGACCTCCTGGTCCTCTTTGTGACCTCCTGATAGTCTTTGTGGTCTTCTGGTCATCTTTGTGACCTCGTGATAGTCTTTGTGACCTCCTGGTCCTCTTTGTGACCTCCTGATAGTCTTTGTGGCCTCCTGGTTGTCTTTGTGACCTCCTGATAATCTTTGTGACCTCCTGGTCCTCTTTGTGACCTCCTGATAGTCTTTGTGGCCTCCTGGTAGTCTTTGTGGCATCCTGGTCGTCTTTGTGACCTCCTGGTCCTCTTTGTGACCTCCTGGTCATCCTTGTTATCTCCTGGTCCTCTTTGTGACCTCCTGATAGTCTTTGTGGCCTTCTGGTCGTCTTTGTGACCTCCTGATCGTCTTTGTGTCCTCCTGGTCATCTTTGTGATCTCCTGGTCGTCTTTGTGACCTCCTGGTCCTCTTTGTGACCTCCTGATAGTCTTTGTGGCCTTCTGGTCATCTTTGTGACCTCCTGATAGTCTTTGAGGCCTCCTGGTCCTCTTTGTGACCTCCTGATAGTCTTTGTGACCTCCTGGTCATCTTTATGACCTCCTGATAGTCTTTGTGACCTCCTGGTCATCCTTGTGACCTCCTGATAATCTTTGTGACCTCCTGGTCCTCTTTGTGACCTCCTGATAGTCTTTGAGGCCTCCTGGTCCTCTTTGTGACCTCCTGATAGTCTTTGTGACCTCCTGGTCATCTTTGTGATCTCCTGGTCGTCTTTGTGACCTCCTGGTCCTCTTTGTGACCTCCTGATAGTCTTTGTGGCCTTCTGGTCATCTTTGTGACCTCGTGATAGTCTTTGTGACCTCCTGGTCCTCTTTGTGACCTCCTGATAGTCTTTGTGGCCTCCTGGTTGTCTTTGTGACCTCCTGATAATCTTTGTGACCTCCTGGTCCTCTTTGTGACCTCCTGATAGTCTTTGAGGCCTCCTGGTCATCTTTGTGACCTCCTGGTCATCTTTGTGACCTCCTGGTCCTCTTTGTGACCTCCTGATAGTCTTTGTGACCTCCTGGTCCTCTTTGTGACCTCCTGATAGTCTTTGTGGCCTCCTGGTCGTCTTTGTGACCTCCTGGTCCTCTTTGTGACCTCCTGGTCCTCTTTGTGACCTGGTTGTCTTTGTGACCTCCTGATCGTCTTTGTGACCTCCTGGTGGTCTTTGTGACCTGGTAGTCTTTGTGACCTCCTGGTCCTCTTTGTGACCTCCTGGTCCTCTTTGTGACCTCCTGGTCTTCTTTGTGATCTCCTGGTCATCCTTGTGACCTCCTGGTCCTCTTTGTGACCTCCTGATAGTCTTTGTGACCTCCTGGTCCTCTTTGTGACCTCCTGATAGTCTTTGTGGCCTTCTGGTCGTCTTTGTGACCTCCTGATAGTCTTTGTGACCTCCTGGTCCTCTTTGTGACCTCCTGATAGTCTTAGTGGCCTTCTGGTCGTCTTTGTGACCTCCTGATTGTCTTTGTGACCTCCTGGTCCTCTTTGTGACCTCCTGATAGTCTTTGTGGCCTCCTGGTCATCTTTGTGACCTCCTGGTCATCCTTGTGATCTCCTGGTCCTTTTTGTGACCTCCTGATAATCTTTGTGACCTCCTGGTCCTCTTTGTGACCTCCTAATAGTCTTTGAGGCCTCCTGGTCCTCTTTGTGACCTCCTGATAGTCTTTGATGCCTCCTGGTCCTCTTTGTGACCTCCTGATAATCTTTGTGACCTCCTGGTCCTCTTTGTGACCTCCTGATAGTCTTTGAGGCCTCCTGGTCCTCTTTGTGACCTCCTGATAGTCTTTGTGACCTCCTGGTCATCTTTGTGACCTCCTGGTCCTCTTTGTGACCTCCTGATAGTCTTTGTGACCTCCTGGTCCTCTTTGTGACCTCCTGATAGTCTTTGTGGCCTCCTGGTCGTCTTTGTGACCTCCTGGTTCTCTTTGTGACCTCCTGGTCCTCTTTGTGACCTGGTTGTCTTTGTGACCTCCTGGTGGTCTTTGTGACCTGGTAGTCTTTGTGACCTCCCGGTCCTCTTTGTGACCTCCTGATAGTCTTTGTGGCCTCCTGGTCATCTTTGTGACCTCCTGATAGTCTTTGATGCCTCCTGGTCCTCTTTGTGACCTCCTGATAGTCTTTGTGACCTCCTGGTCATCTTTTTGACCTCCTGATAGTCTTTGTGACCTCCTGGTCCTCTTTGTGACCTCCTGATAGTCTTTGTGGCCTCCTGGTCGTCTTTGTGACCTCCTGGTCCTCTTTGTGACCTCCTGATAGTCTTTGTGGCCTCCTGGTCGTCTTTGTGACCTCCTGGTCCTCTTTGTGACCTCCTGGTCATCCTTGTGACCTCCTGGTCCTCTTTGTGACCTCCTGGTCGTCTTTGTGACCTGGTTGTCTTTGTGACCTCCTGATCGTCTTTGTGACCTCCTGGTAGTCTTTGTGACCTCCTGATCGTCTTTGTGACCTCCTGGTAGTCTTTGTGACCTCCTGGTCCTCTTTGTTACCTCCTGGTAGTCTTTGTGACCTCCTGGTGGTCTTTGTGACCTGGTAGTCTTTGTGACCTCCTGGTCCTCTTTGTGACCTTCTGGTCCTCTTTGTGACCTCCTGGTCTTCTTTGTGATCTCCTGGTCATCCTTGTGACCTCCTGGTCCTCTTTGTGACCTCCTGATAGTCTTTGTGACCTCCTGGTCCTCTTTGTGACCTCCTGATAGTCTTTGTGGCCTTCTGGTCCTCTTTGTGACCTCCTGATAGTCTTTGAGGCCTCCTGGTCCTCTTTGTGACCTCCTGATAGTCTTTGTGACCTCCTGGTCATCTTTTTGACCTCCTGATAGTCTTTGTGACCTCCTGGTCCTCTTTGTGACCTCCTGATAGTCTTTGTGGCCTCCTGGTCGTCTTTGTGACCTCCTGGTCCTCTCTGTGACCTCCTGGTCATCCTTGTGACCTCCTGGTCCTCTTTGTGACCTCCTGGTCGTCTTTGTGACCTGGTTGTCTTTGTGACCTCCTGATCGTCTTTGTGACCTCCTGGTCCTCTTTTTGACCTCCTGGTCATCCTTGTGACCTCCTGGTCCTCTTTGTGACCTCCTGGTCGTCTTTGTGACCTGGTTGTCTTTGTGACCTCCTGATCGTCTTTGTGACCTCCTGGTCGTCTTTGTGACCTCCTGGTCCTCTTTGTGACCTCCTGGTCATCCTTGTGACCTCCTGGTCCTCTTTGTGACCTCCTGGTCGTCTTTGTGACCTGGTTGTCTTTGTGACCTCCTGATCGTCTTTGTGACCTCCTGATCGTCTTTGTGACCTCCTGGTAGTCTTTATGACCTCCTGATCGTCTTTGTGACCTCCTGATCGTCTTTGTGACCTCCTGATCGTCTTTGTGACCTCCTGGTCCTCTTTGTTACCTCCTGGTCATCTTTGTGACATCCTGATCGTCTTTGTGACCTCCTGGTGGTCTTTGTGACCTGGTAGTCTTTGTGACCTCCTGGTCCTCTTTGTGACCTCCTGTTCCTCTTTGTGACCTCCTGATAGTCTTTGTGACCTCCTGGTCATCTTTTTGACCTCCTGATAGTCTTTGTGACCTCCTGGTCCTCTTTGTGACCTCCTGATAGTCTTTGTGGCCTCCTGGTCGTCTTTGTGACCTCCTGGTCCTCTTTGTGACCTCCTGATAGTCTTTGTGACCTCCTGGTCCTCTTTGTGACCTCCTGATAGTCTTTGTGACCTCCTGGTCATCTTTTTGACCTCCTGATAGTCTTTGTGACCTCCTGGTCCTCTTTGTGACCTCCTGATAGTCTTTGTGGCCTCCTGGTCGTCTTTGTGACCTCCTGGTCCTCTTTGTGACCTCCTGGTCGTCTTTGTGACCTGGTTGTCTTTGTGACCTCCTGATCGTCTTTGTGACCTCCTGGTAGTCTTTGTGACCTCCTGGTCCTCTTTGTTACCTCCTGGTCATCTTTGTGACCTGGTTGTCTTTGTGACCTCCTGATCGTCTTTGTGACCTCCTGGTAGTCTTTATGACCTCCTGATCGTCTTTGTGACCTCCTGGTAGTCTTTGTGACCTCCTGGTCCTCTTTGTTACCTCCTGGTCATCTTTGTGACCTCCTGATCGTCTTTGTGACCTCCTGGTGGTCTTTGTGACCTGGTAGTCTTTGTGACCTCCTGGTCCTCTTTGTGACCTCCTGTTCCTCTTTGTGACCTCCTGATAGTCTTTGTGGCCTTCTGGTCGTCTTTGTGACCTCCTGATAGTCTTTGTGACCTCCTGGTCCTCTTTGTGACCTCCTGATAGTCTTTGTGGCCTCCTGGTCATCTTTGTGACCTCCTGTTCCTCTTTGTGACCTCCTGATAGTCTTTGTGGCCTTCTGGTCGTCTTTGTGACCTCCTGATAGTCTTTGTGACCTCCTGGTCCTCTTTGTGACCTCCTGATAGTCTTTGAGGCCTCCTGGTCCTCTTTGTGACCTCCTGATAGTCTTTGTGACCTCCTGGTCCTCTTTGTGACCTCCTGATAGTCTTTGTGGCCTTCTGGTCGTCTTTGTGACCTTGTGATAGTCTTTGTGACCTCCTGGTCCTCTTTGTGACCTCATGATAGTCTTTGTGGCCTCCTGGTTGTCTTTGTGACCTCCTGATAATCTTTGTGACCTCCTGGACCTCTTTGTGACCTCCTGATAGTCTTTGTGGCCTCCTGGTAGTCTTTGTGGCCTCCTGGTCGTCTTTGTGACCTCCTGGTCCTCTTTGTGACCTCCTGGTCATCCTTGTGATCTCCTGGTCCTCTTTGTGACCTCCTGATAGTCTTTGTGGCCTTCTGGTCGTCTTTGTGACCTCCTGATCGTCTTTGTGTCCTCCTGGTCATCTTTGTGATCTCCTGGTCGTCTTTGTGACCTCCTGGTCCTCTTTGTGACCTCCTGATAGTCTTTGTGGCCTTCTGGTCATCTTTGTGACCTCCTGATAGTCTTTGAGGCCTCCTGGTCCTCTTTGTGACCTCCTGATAGTCTTTGTGACCTCCTGGTCATCTTTGTGACCTCCTGATAGTCTTTGTGACCTCCTGGTCATCCTTGTGACCTCCTGATAATCTTTGTGACCTCCTGGTCCTCTTTGTGACCTCCTGATAGTCTTTGAGGCCTCCTGGTCCTCTTTGTGACCTCCTGATAGTCTTTGTGACCTCCTGGTCATCTTTGTGATCTCTTGGTCGTCTTTGTGACCTCCTGGTCCTCTTTGTGACCTCCTGATAGTCTTTGTGGCCCTCTGGGCATCTTTGTGACCTCGTGATAGTCTTTGTGACCTCCTGGTCCTCTTTGTGACCTCCTGATAGTCTTTGTGGCCTCCTGGTTGTCTTTGTGACCTCCTGATAATCTTTGTGACCTCCTGGTCCTCTTTGTGACCTCCTGATAGTCTTTGTGACCTCCTGGTCATCTTTTTGACCTCCTGATAGTCTTTGTGACCTCCTGGTCGTCTTTTTGTGACCTCCTGATAATCTTTGTGACCTCCTGGTCCTCTTTGTGACCTCTTGGTCGTCTTTGTGACCTCCTGGTCGTCTTTTTAACCTCCTGGTCGTCTTTGTGACCTCCTGATCGTCTTTGTGACCTCCTGATCGTCTTTGTGACCTGGTTGTCTTTGTGACCTCCTGATAATCTTTGATGATCTCCTGATCGTCTTTGTGACCTCCTGGTCATATTTGTGACCTCCTGATAATCTTTGTGACCTCCTGGTCCTCTTTCTGACCTCGTGGTCCTATTTGTGACCTCCTGATCATCTTTGTGACCTCCTGATAGTCTTTGTGGCCTCCTGGTAGTCTTTTTGACCTACTGGTCTTCTTTGTGACCTCCTGGTTTTCTTTGTGACTCCCTGGTCTTCTTTGTGACCTCCTGGTCCTCTTTGTGACCTCCTGTTCGTCTTTTTGTGACCTCCTGGTCCTCTTTGTGACCTCCTGGTCGTTTTTGTGACCTCCTGATCGTCTTTGTGACCTCCTGATAATCTTTGTGACCTCCTGGTCGTCTTTGTGACCTCTTGGTCGTCTTTGTGACCTCCTGGTCGTCTTTTTAACCTCCTGGTCGTCTTTGTGACCTCCTGATAATCTTTGATGACCTGCTGGTCATCTTTGTGACCTCCTGATCGTCTTTGTGACCTCCTGGTCGTCTTTGTGTCCTGGTTGTCTTTGTGACCTCCTGATCATCTTTGTGACCTCCTGGTAGTCTTTGTGGCCTCCTGATAATCTTTGTGACCTCCTGATCGTCTTTGTGACCTCCTGGTAGTCTTTGTGGCCTCTTGGTAGTCTTTGTGACCTCCTGGTCGTCTTTGTGACCTCCTGATAATCTTTGATGATCTCCTGATCGTCTTTGTGACCTCCTGGTCATCTTTGTGACCTCCTGATAATCTTTGTGACCTCCTGGTCGTCTTTGTGACCTCCTGGTCATCTTTGTGACCTCCTGATAGTCTTTGTGACCTCCTGGTCCTATTTGTGACCTACTGGTCTTCTTTGTGACCTCCTGGTTTTCTTTGTGACTCCCTGGTCTTCTTTGTGACCTCCTGGTCCTCTTTGTGACCTCCTGGTCGTCTTTTTGTGACCTCCTGGTCCTCTTTGTGACCTCCTGTTCGTCTTTTTGTGACCTCCTGGTCCTCTTTGTGACCTCCTGGTCGTCTTTTTGTGACCTCCTGATAATCTTTGTGACCTCCTGGTCCTCTTTGTGACCTCTTGGTCGTCTTTGTGACCTCCTGGTCGTCTTTTTAACCTCCTGGTCGTCTTTGTGACCTCCTGATCGTCTTTGTGACCTGGTTGTCTTTGTGACCTCCTGATAATCTTTGTGGCCTCCTGATAATCTTTGATGATCTCCTGATCGTCTTTGTGACCTCCTGGTCATCTTTGTGACCTCCTGATAATCTTTGTGACCTCCTGGTCCTCTTTCTGACCTCGTGGTCCTATTTGTGACCTCCTGATCATCTTTGTGACCTCCTGATAGTCTTTGTGGCCTCCTGGTAGTCTTTTTGACCTACTGGTCTTCTTTGTGACCTCCTGGTTTTCTTTGTGACTCCCTGGTCTTCTTTGTGACCTCCTGGTCCTCTTTGTGACCTCCTGGTCGTCTTTTTGTGACCTCCTGGTCCTCTTTTTGACCTCCTGTTCGTCTTTTTGTGACCTCCTGGTCCTCTTTGTGACCTCCTGGTCGTTTTTGTGACCTCCTGATCGTCTTTGTGACCTCCTGATAATCTTTGTGACCTCCTGGTCGTCTTTGTGACCTCTTGGTCGTCTTTGTGACCTCCTGGTCGTCTTTTTAACCTCCTGGTCGTCTTTGTGACCTCCTGATAATCTTTGATGACCTGCTGGTCATCTTTGTGACCTCCTGATCGTCTTTGTGACCTCCTGGTCGTCTTTGTGTGCTGGTTGTCTTTGTGACCTCCTGATCATCTTTGTGACCTCCGGGTAGTCTTTGTGGCCTCCTGATAATCTTTGTGACCTCCTGATCGTCTTTGTGACCTCCTGGTCATCTTTTTGACCTCCTGATAGTCTTTGTGACCTCCTGGTCCTCTTTGTGACCTCCTGATAGTCTTTGTGGCCTCCTGGTCGTCTTTGTGACCTCCTGGTCCTCTTTGTGACCTCCTGATAGTCTTTGTGGCCTCCTGGTCGTCTTTGTGACCTCCTGGTCCTCTTTGTGACCTCCTGGTCATCCTTGTGACCTCCTGGTCCTCTTTGTGACCTCCTGGTCGTCTTTGTGACCTGGTTGTCTTTGTGACCTCCTGATCGTCTTTGTGACCTCCTGGTAGTCTTTGTGACCTCCTGATCGTCTTTGTGACCTCCTGGTAGTCTTTGTGACCTCCTGGTCCTCTTTGTTACCTCCTGGTAGTCTTTGTGACCTCCTGGTGGTCTTTGTGACCTGGTAGTCTTTGTGACCTCCTGGTCCTCTTTGTGACCTTCTGGTCCTCTTTGTGACCTCCTGGTCTTCTTTGTGATCTCCTGGTCATCCTTGTGACCTCCTGGTCCTCTTTGTGACCTCCTGATAGTCTTTGTGACCTCCTGGTCCTCTTTGTGACCTCCTGATAGTCTTTGTGGCCTTCTGGTCCTCTTTGTGACCTCCTGATAGTCTTTGAGGCCTCCTGGTCCTCTTTGTGACCTCCTGATAGTCTTTGTGACCTCCTGGTCATCTTTTTGACCTCCTGATAGTCTTTGTGACCTCCTGGTCCTCTTTGTGACCTCCTGATAGTCTTTGTGGCCTCCTGGTCGTCTTTGTGACCTCCTGGTCCTCTCTGTGACCTCCTGGTCATCCTTGTGACCTCCTGGTCCTCTTTGTGACCTCCTGGTCGTCTTTGTGACCTGGTTGTCTTTGTGACCTCCTGATCGTCTTTGTGACCTCCTGGTCCTCTTTTTGACCTCCTGGTCATCCTTGTGACCTCCTGGTCCTCTTTGTGACCTCCTGGTCGTCTTTGTGACCTGGTTGTCTTTGTGACCTCCTGATCGTCTTTGTGACCTCCTGGTCGTCTTTGTGACCTCCTGGTCCTCTTTGTGACCTCCTGGTCATCCTTGTGACCTCCTGGTCCTCTTTGTGACCTCCTGGTCGTCTTTGTGACCTGGTTGTCTTTGTGACCTCCTGATCGTCTTTGTGACCTCCTGATCGTCTTTGTGACCTCCTGGTAGTCTTTATGACCTCCTGATCGTCTTTGTGACCTCCTGATCGTCTTTGTGACCTCCTGATCGTCTTTGTGACCTCCTGGTCCTCTTTGTTACCTCCTGGTCATCTTTGTGACATCCTGATCGTCTTTGTGACCTCCTGGTGGTCTTTGTGACCTGGTAGTCTTTGTGACCTCCTGGTCCTCTTTGTGACCTCCTGTTCCTCTTTGTGACCTCCTGATAGTCTTTGTGACCTCCTGATAGTCTTTGTGACCTCCTGGTCATCTTTTTGACCTCCTGATAGTCTTTGTGACCTCCTGGTCCTCTTTGTGACCTCCTGATAGTCTTTGTGGCCTCCTGGTCGTCATTGTGACCTCCTGGTCCTCTTTGTGACCTCCTGATAGTCTTTGTGACCTCCTGGTCCTCTTTGTGACCTCCTGATAGTCTTTGTGACCTCCTGGTCATCTTTTTGACCTCCTGATAGTCTTTGTGACCTCCTTGTCCTCTTTGTGACCTCCTGATAGTCTTTGTGGCCTCCTGGTCGTCTTTGTGACCTCCTGGTCCTCTTTGTGACCTCCTGGTCGTCTTTGTGACCTGGTTGTCTTTGTGACCTCCTGATCGTCTTTGTGACCTCCTGGTAGTCTTTGTGACCTCCTGGTCCTCTTTGTTACCTCCTGGTCATCTTTGTGACCTGGTCGTCTTTGTGACCTCCTGATCGTCTTTGTGACCTCCTGGTAGTCTTTGTGACCTCCTGGTAGTCTTTATGACCTCCTGATCGTCTTTGTGACCTCCTGGTAGTCTTTGTGACCTCCTGGTCCTCTTTGTTACCTCCTGGTCATCTTTGTGACCTCCTGATCGTCTTTGTGACCTCCTGGTGGTCTTTGTGACCTGGTAGTCTTTGTGACCTCCTGGTCCTCTTTGTGACCTCCTGTTCCTCTTTGTGACCTCCTGATAGTCTTTGTGGCCTTCTGGTCGTCTTTGTGACCTCCTGATAGTCTTTGTGACCTCCTGGTCCTCTTTGTGACCTCCTGATAGTCTTTGTGGCCTCCTGGTCATCTTTGTGACCTCCTGTTCCTCTTTGTGACCTCCTGATAGTCTTTGTGGCCTTCTGGTCGTCTTTGTGACCTCCTGATAGTCTTTGTGACCTCCTGGTCCTCTTTGTGACCTCCTGATAGTCTTTGAGGCCTCCTGGTCCTCTTTGTGACCTCCTGATAGTCTTTGTGACCTCCTGGTCCTCTTTGTGACCTCCTGATAGTCTTTGTGGCCTTCTGGTCGTCTTTGTGACCTTGTGATAGTCTTTGTGACCTCCTGGTCCTCTTTGTGACCTCATGATAGTCTTTGTGGCCTCCTGGTTGTCTTTGTGACCTCCTGATAATCTTTGTGACCTCCTGGACCTCTTTGTGACCTCCTGATAGTCTTTGTGGCCTCCTGGTAGTCTTTGTGGCCTCCTGGTCGTCTTTGTGACCTCCTGGTCCTCTTTGTGACCTCCTGGTCATCCTTGTGATCTCCTGGTCCTCTTTGTGACCTCCTGATAGTCTTTGTGGCCTTCTGGTCGTCTTTGTGACCTCCTGATCGTCTTTGTGTCCTCCTGGTCATCTTTGTGATCTCCTGGTCGTCTTTGTGACCTCCTGGTCCTCTTTGTGACCTCCTGATAGTCTTTGTGGCCTTCTGGTCATCTTTGTGACCTCCTGATAGTCTTTGAGGCCTCCTGGTCCTCTTTGTGACCTCCTGATAGTCTTTGTGACCTCCTGGTCATCTTTGTGACCTCCTGATAGTCTTTGTGACCTCCTGGTCATCCTTGTGACCTCCTGATAATCTTTGTGACCTCCTGGTCCTCTTTGTGACCTCCTGATAGTCTTTGAGGCCTCCTGGTCCTCTTTGTGACCTCCTGATAGTCTTTGTGACCTCCTGGTCATCTTTGTGATCTCTTGGTCGTCTTTGTGACCTCCTGGTCCTCTTTGTGACCTCCTGATAGTCTTTGTGGCCTTCTGGTCATCTTTGTGACCTCGTGATAGTCTTTGTGACCTCCTGGTCCTCTTTGTGACCTCCTGATAGTCTTTGTGGCCTCCTGGTTGTCTTTGTGACCTCCTGATAATCTTTGTGACCTCCTGGTCCTCTTTGTGACCTCCTGATAGTCTTTGTGACCTCCTGGTCATCTTTTTGACCTCCTGATAGTCTTTGTGACCTCCTGGTCGTCTTTTTGTGACCTCCTGATAATCTTTGTGACCTCCTGGTCCTCTTTGTGACCTCTTGGTCGTCTTTGTGACCTCCTGGTCGTCTTTTTAACCTCCTGGTCGTCTTTGTGACCTCCTGATCGTCTTTGTGACCTCCTGATCGTCTTTGTGACCTGGTTGTCTTTGTGACCTCCTGATAATCTTTGATGATCTCCTGATCGTCTTTGTGACCTCCTGGTCATATTTGTGACCTCCTGATAATCTTTGTGACCTCCTGGTCCTCTTTCTGACCTCGTGGTCCTATTTGTGACCTCCTGATCATCTTTGTGACCTCCTGATAGTCTTTGTGGCCTCCTGGTAGTCTTTTTGACCTACTGGTCTTCTTTGTGACCTCCTGGTTTTCTTTGTGACTCCCTGGTCTTCTTTGTGACCTCCTGGTCCTCTTTGTGACCTCCTGTTCGTCTTTTTGTGACCTCCTGGTCCTCTTTGTGACCTCCTGGTCGTTTTTGTGACCTCCTGATCGTCTTTGTGACCTCCTGATAATCTTTGTGACCTCCTGGTCGTCTTTGTGACCTCTTGGTCGTCTTTGTGACCTCCTGGTCGTCTTTTTAACCTCCTGGTCGTCTTTGTGACCTCCTGATAATCTTTGATGACCTGCTGGTCATCTTTGTGACCTCCTGATCGTCTTTGTGACCTCCTGGTCGTCTTTGTGTCCTGGTTGTCTTTGTGACCTCCTGATCATCTTTGTGACCTCCTGGTAGTCTTTGTGGCCTCCTGATAATCTTTGTGACCTCCTGATCGTCTTTGTGACCTCCTGGTAGTCTTTGTGGCCTCTTGGTAGTCTTTGTGACCTCCTGGTCGTCTTTGTGACCTCCTGATAATCTTTGATGATCTCCTGATCGTCTTTGTGACCTCCTGGTCATCTTTGTGACCTCCTGATAATCTTTGTGACCTCCTGGTCGTCTTTGTGACCTCCTGGTCATCTTTGTGACCTCCTGATAGTCTTTGTGACCTCCTGGTCCTATTTGTGACCTACTGGTCTTCTTTGTGACCTCCTGGTTTTCTTTGTGACTCCCTGGTCTTCTTTGTGACCTCCTGGTCCTCTTTGTGACCTCCTGGTCGTCTTTTTGTGACCTCCTGGTCCTCTTTGTGACCTCCTGTTCGTCTTTTTGTGACCTCCTGGTCCTCTTTGTGACCTCCTGGTCGTCTTTTTGTGACCTCCTGATAATCTTTGTGACCTCCTGGTCCTCTTTGTGACCTCTTGGTCGTCTTTGTGACCTCCTGGTCGTCTTTTTAACCTCCTGGTCGTCTTTGTGACCTCCTGATCGTCTTTGTGACCTGGTTGTCTTTGTGACCTCCTGATAATCTTTGTGGCCTCCTGATAATCTTTGATGATCTCCTGATCGTCTTTGTGACCTCCTGGTCATCTTTGTGACCTCCTGATAATCTTTGTGACCTCCTGGTCGTCTTTCTGACCTCGTGGTCCTATTTGTGACCTCCTGATCATCTTTGTGACCTCCTGATAGTCTTTGTGGCCTCCTGGTAGTCTTTTTGACCTACTGGTCTTCTTTGTGACCTCCTGGTTTTCTTTGTGACTCCCTGGTCTTCTTTGTGACCTCCTGGTCCTCTTTGTGACCTCCTGGTCGTCTTTTTGTGACCTCCTGGTCCTCTTTTTGACCTCCTGTTCGTCTTTTTGTGACCTCCTGGTCCTCTTTGTGACCTCCTGGTCGTTTTTGTGACCTCCTGATCGTCTTTGTGACCTCCTGATAATCTTTGTGACCTCCTGGTCGTCTTTGTGACCTCTTGGTCGTCTTTGTGACCTCCTGGTCGTCTTTTTAACCTCCTGGTCGTCTTTGTGACCTCCTGATAATCTTTGATGACCTGCTGGTCATCTTTGTGACCTCCTGATCGTCTTTGTGACCTCCTGGTCGTCTTTGTGTCCTGGTTGTCTTTGTGACCTCCTGATCATCTTTGTGACCTCCTGGTAGTCTTTGTGGCCTCCTGATAATCTTTGTGACCTCCTGATCGTCTTTGTGACCTCCTGGTAGTCTTTGTGACCTCCTGGTAGTCTTTGTGACCTCCTGGTCGTCTTTGTGAACTCCTGATCGTCTTTGTGACCTCCTGGTCGTCTTTGTGACCTCCTGATAATCTTTATGACCTCCTGGTCGTCTTTGTGACCTCCTGGTCGTCTTTTTAACCTCCTGGTCGTCTTTGTGACCTCCTGGTAGTCTTTGTGACCTCCTGGTAGTCTTTGTGACCTCCTGGTCGTCTTTGTGAACTCCTGATCGTCTTTGTGACCTCCTGGTCGTCTTTGTGACCTCCTGATAATCTTTATGACCTCCTGGTCGTCTTTTTAACCTCCTGGTCGTCTTTGTGACCTCCTGGTCGTCTTTTTAACCTCCTGGTCGTCTTTGTGACCTCCTGGTCGTCTTTTTAACCTCCTGGTCGTCTTTGTGACCTCCTGGTTGTCTTTTTAACCTCCTGGTCGTCTTTGTGACCTCCTGATAATCTTTGATGACCTGCTGGTCATCTTTGTGACCTCCTGATCGTCTTTGTGACCTCCTGATAATCTTTGTGCAACATTAACCCTGCAGCCGCATCACAACATCATGAATATTGACTGCATCAGTGACTTCTGCTATTTCAGACCAGGTCACAGGTCAGAGGTCAGAGGTCACATGTCACAGGTCAGAGGTCACATGTCACAGGTCAGAGGTCACATGTCACAGGTCAGAGGTCAGACAAGTGTCACTCTCCTGTTCCTTTTCTTCATTTTTATGCCCAGCCTCCAAAAGGATCGCTCACAAATACATTATATTATAGTAGTTATAGAAAAGGACCAGGGAAATGGCCCCAGAGGCTGACCTTTTGACCTTTTGACCTTTTGGGATCAGGCCGGTGCCAAGACTTAGTCCTGAAAGGAGGAGTTTGATCCAGTGTGAAATATTAAGAAAGAAATCAAAAGACGTCACAAGTCGACCACTGAGCACCAGACACAAGAGGGCGTGTCCACTGATCTACAATGACCCCTAGTGACCAGTGTGGGACGACTTATTGACCCCTAGTGACCAGTGTGGGACGACTTACTGACCCCTAGTGACCAGTGTGGGACGACTTACTGACCCCTAGTGACCAGTGTGGGACGACTTACTGACCCCTAGTGACCAGTGTGGGACGACTTATTGACCCCTAGTGACCAGTGTGGGACGACTTACTGACCTCTAGTGACCAGTGTGGGACTACTTACTGACCCCTAGTGACCAGTGTGGGACTACTTACTGACCCCTAGTGACCAGTGTGGGACGACTTACTGACCCCTAGTGACCAGTGTGGGACGACTTATTGACCCCTAGTGACCAGTGTGGGACGACTTACTGACCTCTAGTGACCAGTGTGGGACGACTTACTGACCCCTAGTGACCAGTGTGGGACGACTTACTGACCCCTAGTGACCAGTGTGGGACGACTTATTGACCCCTAGTGACCAGTGTGGGACGACTTACTGACCCCTAGTGACCAGTGTGGGACGACTTATTGACCCCTAGTGACCAGTGTGGGACGACTTACTGACCTCTAGTGACCAGTGTGGGACGACTTACTGACCCCTAGTGACCAGTGTGGGACGACTTACTGACCCCTAGTGACCAGTGTGGGACGACTTACTGACCCCTAGTGACCAGTGTGGGACGACTTATTGACCCCTAGTGACCAGTGTGGGACGACTTACTGACCTCTAGTGACCAGTGTGGGACTACTTACTGACCCCTAGTGACCAGTGTGGGACTACTTACTGACCCCTAGTGACCAGTGTGGGACGACTTACTGACCCCTAGTGACCAGTGTGGGACGACTTATTGACCCCTAGTGACCAGTGTGGGACGACTTACTGACCTCTAGTGACCAGTGTGGGACGACTTACTGACCCCTAGTGACCAGTGTGGGACGACTTACTGACCCCTAGTGACCAGTGTGGGACGACTTACTGACCCCTAGTGACCAGTGTGGGACGACTTATTGACCCCTAGTGACCAGTGTGGGACGACTTACTGACCCCTAGTGACCAGTGTGGGACGACTTATTGACCCCTAGTGACCAGTGTGGGACGACTTACTGACCTCTAGTGACCAGTGTGGGACGACTTACTGACCCCTAGTGACCAGTGTGGGACGACTTACTGACCCCTAGTGACCAGTGTGGGACGACTTACTGACCCCTAGTGACCAGTGTGGGACGACTTATTGACCCCTAGTGACCAGTGTGGGACGACTTACTGACCTCTAGTGACCAGTGTGGGACTACTTACTGACCCCTAGTGACCAGTGTGGGACTACTTACTGACCCCTAGTGACCAGTGTGGGACGACTTACTGACCCCTAGTGACCAGTGTGGGACGACTTATTGACCCCTAGTGACCAGTGTGGGACGACTTACTGACCTCTAGTGACCAGTGTGGGACGACTTACTGACCCCTAGTGACCAGTGTGGGACGACTTACTGACCCCTAGTGACCAGTGTGGGACGACTTACTGACCCCTAGTGACCAGTGTGGGACGACTTATTGACCCCTAGTGACCAGTGTGGGACGACTTACTGACCTCTAGTGACCAGTGTGGGACTACTTACTGACCCCTAGTGACCAGTGTGGGACTACTTACTGACCCCTAGTGACCAGTGTGGGACGACTTACTGACCCCTAGTGACCAGTGTGGGACGACTTATTGACCCCTAGTGACCAGTGTGGGACGACTTACTGACCCCTAGTGACCAGTGTGGGACGACTTATTGACCCCTAGTGACCAGTGTGGGTCGACTTACTGACCCCTAGTGACCAGTGTGGGACTACTTACTACTTACTGACCCCTAGTGACCAGTGTGGGACGACTTACTGACCCCTAGTGACCAGTGTGGGTCGACTTACTGACCCCTAGTGACCAGTGTGGGACGACTTACTGACCCCTAGTGACCAGTGTGGGACTACTTTCGAGGTGCATTGTGGGACATTTGGTCAGGGTTGTTTAGCGCCCTCTGCAGGAAAGCGATGACATCACGCACCTCAGACTGAGCGTGTCATGACTCTTCCTCTTCCTGTTCAGAGCTTTGATTGACAGTTTCTTCAAGTTCATCTTTGCGCTCTGTCTCCTTGTTTGTCTCCTCATTTGTCTCCTCGTTTGTCTCCTCGTTTGTTTCCTCGTTTGTTTCCTCTTTTGTCTCCTCGTTTGTCTCCTCGTATGTCTCCTCTTTTGTCTCCTTGTTTGTTTCCTCTTTTGTCTCCTCGTTTGTTTCCTCTTTTGTCTCCTCGTTTGTCTCCTTGTTTGTCTCCTCATTTGTTTCCTCTTTTATCTCCTCTTTTGTCTCCTCAATTGTCTCCTCGCTTGTCTCCTTGTTTGTCTCCTTGTTTGTCTCCTCATTTGTTTCCTCTTTTATCTCCTCTTTTGTCTCCTCAATTGTCTCCTCGCTTGTCTCCTTGTTTGTCTCCTTGTTTGTCTCCTCATTTGTTTCCTCTTTTGTCTCCTCTTTTGACTCCTCGTTTGTATCCTCAATTGTCTCCTTGTTTGTCTCCTCTCTCATTTCATCCCTCGTCTCCTCACGTGTCTCCTTGTTCGTCTCTTTGTGTGTGTACTCCCTTGTTTCCTTTATTTCTTCCTCCCTCGTTTCCTCCAGTGTTTGCTCCTCCACCATCGTCTCTAGCGTTTGCTCCTCCTCCCTCTTCTCCTCACTCGTCTCCTCTGGTGTTTGCGCCTCCTCCATCATCTCCTTGTTCCCTTCCTCACTTTCTTCCTTGTCTCCTTGGTCTGGATCTTTGCTCTCTTCGTTCACCTCCTCCTTGTCTCCTTCGTTAGTTCCTTCTCTTGTTTCCTCGTCTCCTCCTGTGACTCCTTCTTCACTTGCTTCCTTGTCTCCAGCGTCAGTAGTCTCCTCGCCTCCTTTAGCTCCTTGGGTCGTTTCCTCGTCTCCTCGCTGAAGAGCTGAGTCCAAGTTTGGAACCTGAGACGGGAGACTTTCCTTTCGCCCTAAACCTGAAGAAGAGCGACAGTTACACCAGGTCTAAACCAGGACTAAACCAGGTCTAAACCAGGACTAAACCAGGAATAAACCAGGAATAAACCAGGTCTAAACCAGGACTAAACCAGGTCTAAACCAGGACTAAACCAGGAATAAACCAGGAATAAACCAGGTCTAAACCAGGACTAAACCAGGTCTAAACCAGGACTAAACCAGGAATAAACCAGGAATAAACCAGGTCTAAACCAGGACTAAACCAGGTCTAAACCAGGACTAAACCAGGAATAAACCAGGACTAAACCAGGTCTAAACCAGGACTAAACCAGGAATAAACCAGGAATAAACCAGGTCTAAACCAGGACTAAACCAGGTCTAAACCAGGTCTAAACCAGGACTAAACCAGGAATAAACCAGGAATAAACCAGGTCTAAACCAGGACTAAACCAGGTCTAAACCAGGACTAAACCAGGAATAAACCAGGAATAAACCAGGTCTAAACCAGGACTAAACCAGGTCTAAACCAGGACTAAACCAGGAATAAACCAGGAATAAACCAGGACTAAACCAGGACTAAACCAGGTCTAAACCAGGACTAAACCAGGACTAAACCAGGTCTAAACCAGGACTAAACCAGGAATAAACCAGGAATAAACCAGGACTAAACCAGGACTAAACCAGGTCTAAACCAGGTCTAAACCAGGACTAAACCAGGACTAAACCAGGACTAAACCAGGTCTAAACCAGGACTAAACCAGGACTAAACCAGGACTAAACCAGTACTAAACCAGGACTAAACCAGGTCTAAACCAGGACTAAACCAGGTCTAAACCAGGACTAAACCAGGACTAAACCAGGACTAAACCAGGTCTAAACCAGGACTAAACCAGTACTAAACCAGGAATAAACCAGGACTAAACCAGGACTAAACCAGGACTAAACCAGGTCTAAACCAGGTCTAAACCAGGACTAAACCAGGACTAAACCAGGTCTAAACCAGGTCTAAACCAGGACTAAACCAGGACTAAACCAGGTCTAAACCAGGTCTAAACCAGGACTAAACCAGGTCTAAACCAGATCTAAACCAGGACTAAACCAGTACTAAACCAGGAATAAATCAGGACTAAACCAGGTCCAAACCAGGACTAAACCAGGACTAAACCAGGTCTAAACCAGGTCTAAACCAGTACTAAACCAGGAATAAACCAGGACTAAACCAGGACTAAACCAGGACTAAACCAGGTCTAAACCAGGTCTAAACCAGGACTAAACCAGGTCTAAACCAGGACTAAACCAGGACTAAACCAGTACTAAACCAGGACTAAACCAGGACTAAACCAGGTCTAAACCAGGACTAAACCAGGACTAAACCAGGAATAAACCAGGACTAAACCAGGACTAAACCAGGACTAAACCAGGTCTAAACCAGGACTAAACCAGGACTAAACCAGTACTAAACCAGGTCTAAACCAGGACTAAACCAGGTCTAAACCAGGACTAAACCAGGACTAAACCAGGACTAAACCAGGACTAAACCAGGTCTAAACCAGGTCTAAATCAGGACTAAACCAGGTCTAAACCAGGACTAAACCAGGACTAAACCAGGACTAAATCAGGACTAAACCAGGTCTAAACCAGGACTAAACCAGGACTAAACCAGGTCCAAACCAGGACTAAACCAGGACTAAACCAGGTCTAAACCAGGTCTAAACCAGTACTAAACCAGGAATAAACCAGGAATAAACCAGGACTAAACCAGGACTAAACCAGGACTAAACCAGGTCTAAACCAGGACCAAACCAGGACTAAACCAGTACTAAACCAGGTCTAAACCAGGTCTAATCCAGGACTAAACCAGGTCTAAACCAGGACTAAACCAGTACTAAACCAGGAATAAACCAGGAATAAACCAGGACTAAACCAGGACTAAACCAGGACTAAACCAGGTCTAAACCAGGTCTAAACCAGGTCTAAACCAGGACTAAACCAGGTCTAAACCAGATCTAAACCAGGACTAAACCAGTACTAAACCAGGAATAAACCAGGACTAAACCAGGACTAAACCAGGTCTAAACCAGGACTAAACCAGGACAAAAACCAGGACTAAACCAGGTCTAAACCAGGACTAAACCAGTACTAAACCAGGAATAAACCAGGTCTAAATCAGGACTAAACCAGGTCCGAACCAGGTCTAAACCAGTACTAAACCAGGAATAAACCAGGACTAAACCAGGACTAAACCAGGACTAAACCAGGTCTAAACCAGGACTAAACCAGGAATAAACCAGGACTAAACCAGGACTAAACCAGGACTAAACCAGGTCTAAACCAGGACTAAACCAGGACTAAACCAGTACTAAACCAGGTCTAAACCAGGACTAAACCAGGTCTAAACCAGGACTAAACCAGGACTAAACCAGGTCCAAACCAGGAATAAACCAGGAATAAACCAGGACTAAACCAGGACTAAACCAGGACTAAACCAGGACTAAACCAGGTCTAAACCAGGACTAAACCAGGACTAAACCAGTACTAAACCAGGTCTAAACCAGGTCTAAACCAGGACTAAACCAGGTCTAAACCAGGACTAAACCAGGAATAAACCAGGAATAAACCAGGACTAAACCAGGACTAAACCAGGACTAAACCAGGACTAAACCAGGTCTAAACCAGGTCTAAACCAGGTCTAAACCAGGACTAAACCAGGTCTAAACCAGGTCTAAACCAGATCTAAACCAGGACTAAACCAGTACTAAACCAGGAATAAACCAGGACTAAACCAGGACTAAACCAGGTCTAAACCAGGACTAAACCAGGACTAAACCAGGACTAAACCAGGTCTAAACCAGGACTAAACCAGTACTAAACCAGGAATAAACCAGGTCTAAATCAGGACTAAACCAGGTCCGAACCAGGACTAAACCAGGACTAAACCAGGTCTAAACCAGGTCTAAACCAGTACTAAACCAGGAATAAACCAGGACTAAACCAGGACTAAACCAGGACTAAACCAGGACTAAACCAGGTCTAAACCAGGTCTAAACCAGGACTAAACCAGGTCTAAACCAGGACTAAACCAGGACTAAACCAGGTCTAAACCAGGACTAAACCAGTACTAAACCAGGACTAAACCAGGTCTAAACCAGGTCTAAACCAGGACTAAACCAGGTCTAAACCAGGACTAAACCAGGACTAAACCAGGAATAAACCAGGAATAAACCAGGACTAAACCAGGACTAAACCAGGACTAAACCAGGTCTAAACCAGTACTAAACCAGGTCTAAACCAGGTCTAAACCAGGACTAAACCAAGACTAAACCAGGACTAAACCAGGACTAAACCAGGGCTAAACCAGGTCTAAACCAGGTCTAAACCAGGACTAAACCAGGACTAAACCAGGACTAAACCAGGACTAAACCAGGTCTAAACCAGGTCTAAACCAGGACTAAACCAGGACTAAACCAGGACTAAACCAGGACTAAACCAGGTCTAAACCAGGTCTAAATCAGGACTAAACCAGGTCTAAACCAGGACTAAACCAGGTCTAAACCAGGACTAAACCAGGACTAAACCAGGTCCAAACCAGGACTAAACCAGGACTAAACCAGGTCTAAACCAGGTCTAAACCAGTACTAAACCAGGAATAAACCAGGAATAAACCAGGACTAAACCAGGACTAAACCAGGACTAAACCAGGTCTAAACCAGGACTAAACCAGGACTAAACCAGTACTAAACCAGGAATAAACCAGGAATAAACCAGGACTAAACCAGTACTAAACCAGGTCTAAACCAGGTCTAAACCAGGACTAAACCAGGTCTAAACCAGGACTAAACCAGGAATAAACCAGGACTAAACCAGGTCTAAACCAGGACTAAACCAGGACTAAACCAGGAATAAACCAGGACTAAACCAGGACTAAACCAGGACTAAACCAGGACTAAACCAGGTCTAAACCAGGACTAAACCAGGACTAAACCAGGTCTAAACCAGGACTAAACCAGGACTAAACCAGGACTAAACCAGGTCTAAACCAGGACTAAACCAGTACTAAACCAGGAATAAACCAGGACTAAACCAGGAATAAACCAGGACTAAACCAGGACTAAACCAGGAATAAACCAGGAATAAACCAGGAATAAACCAGGACTAAACCAGGTCTAAACCATGACTAAACCAGGACTAAACCAGGAATAAACCAGATCTAAACCAGGACTAAACCAGTACTAAACCAGGAATAAACCAGGACTAAACCAGGACTAAACCAGGACTAAACCAGGTCTAAACCAGGACTAAACCAGGTCTAAATCAGGACTAAACCAGGTCCAAACCAGGACTAAACCAGTACTAAACCAGGAATAAACCAGGAATAAACCAGGACTAAACCAGGACTAAACCAGGACTAAACCAGGTCTAAACCAGGACTAAACCAGGACTAAACCAGTACTAAACCAGGACTAAACCAGGTCTAAACCAGGACTAAACCAGGACTAAACCAGTACTAAACCAGGACTAAACCAGGTCTAAACCAGGTCTAAACCAGGACTAAACCAGGTCTAAACCAGGACTAAACCAGGACTAAACCAGGAATAAACCAGGAATAAACCAGGACTAAACCAGGACTAAACCAGGACTAAACCAGGTCTAAACCAGGACTAAACCAGG
Organism: Eucyclogobius newberryi; assembly: GCF_026437365.1. Lineage (NCBI taxonomy): Eukaryota > Metazoa > Chordata > Actinopteri > Gobiiformes > Gobiidae > Eucyclogobius > Eucyclogobius newberryi. Next base: position 1,816,589 of record NW_027315812.1, on the reverse strand, counting down.
ACTAAACCAGTACTAAACCAGGTCTAAACCAGGTCTAAACCAGGACTAAACCAGGTCTAAACCAGGACTAAACCAGGACTAAACCAGGACTAAACCAGGACTAAACCAGGTCTAAACCAGGTCTAAATCAGGACTAAACCAGGTCTAAACCAGGACTAAACCAGGTCTAAACCAGGACTAAACCAGTACTAAACCAGGAATAAACCAGGAATAAACCAGGACTAAACCAGTACTAAACCAGGTCTAAACCAGGTCTAAACCAGGACTAAACCAGTACTAAACCAGGAATAAACCAGGACTAAACCAGGACTAAACCAGGACTAAACCAGGACTAAACCAGGTCTAAACCAGGACTAAACCAGGACTAAACCAGGACTAAACCAGGTCTAAACCAGGACTAAACCAGTACTAAACCAGGAATAAACCAGGACTAAACCAGGAATAAACCAGGACTAAACCAGGACTAAACCAGGAATAAACCAGGAATAAACCAGGAATAAACCAGGACTAAACCAGGTCTAAACCATGACTAAACCAGGACTAAACCAGGAATAAACCAGGTCTAAACCAGGACTAAACCAGGACTAAACCAGGACTAAACCAGGTCTAAACCAGGACTAAACCAGTACTAAACCAGGTCTAAACCAGGAATAAACCAGGAATAAACCAGGACTAAACCAGGTCTAAACCATGACTAAACCAGGACTAAACCAGGAATAAACCAGGTCTAAACCAGGACTAAACCAGGACTAAACCAGTACTAAACCAGGAATAAACCAGGAATAAACCAGGACTAAACCAGTACTAAACCAGGTCTAAACCAGGTCTAAACCAGGACTAAACCAGGTCTAAACCAGGACTAAACCAGGACTAAACCAGTACTAAACCAGGAATAAACCAGGACTAAACCAGGACTAAACCAGGACTAAACCAGGTCTAAACCAGGTCTAAACCAGGACTAAACCAGGTCTAAACCAGGTCTAAACCAGGACTAAACCAGGACTAAACCAGTACTAAACCAGGAATAAACCAGGACTAAACCAGGACTAAACCAGGTCTAAACCAGGACTAAACCAGGACTAAACCAGGTCTAAACCAGGTCTAAACCAGGTCTAAACCAGGACTAAACCAGGACTAAACCAGGTCTAAACCAGGACTAAACCAGGACTAAACCAGTACTAAACCAGGAATAAACCAGGACTAAACCAGGACTAAACCAGGACTAAACCAGGACTAAACCAGGAATAAACCAGGACTAAACCAGGACTAAACCAGGAATAAACCAGGAATAAACCAGGAATAAACCAGGACTAAACCAGGTCTAAACCATGACTAAACCAGGACTAAACCAGGAATAAACCCGGTCTAAACCAGGACTAAACCAGTACTAAACCAGGAATAAACCAGGACTAAACCAGGAATAAACCAGGACTAAACCAGGACTAAACCAGGAATAAACCAGGACTAAACCAGGACTCAACCAGGACTAAACCAGGAATAAACCAGGAATAAACCAGGACTAAACCAGGACTAAACCAGGACTAAACCAGGATTAAACCAGGACTAAACCAGGAATAAACCAGGACTAAACCAGGACTAAACCAGGACTCAACCAGGACTAAACCAGGAATAAACCAGGAATAAACCAGGACTAAACCAGGACTAAGTCTAAACCAGGACTAAACCAGGTCTAAACCAGGACTAAACCAGGACTAAACCAGGACTAAACCAGAACTAAACCAGGACTAAACCAGGACTAAACCAGGACTAAACCAGAACTAAACCAGGTCTAAACCAGGTCTAAACCAGGACTAAACCAGGACTAAACCAGGTCTAAACCAGGACTAAACCAGGTCTAAACCAGGACTAAACCAGGACTAAACCAGGACTAAACCAGGAATAAACCAGGTCTAAACCAGGACTAAACCAGGACTAAACCAGGAATAAACCAGGTCTAAACCAGGACTAAACCAGAACTAAACCAGGACTAAACCAGGACTAAACCAGGACTAAACCAGGACTAAACCAGGTCTAAACCAGGTCTAAACCAGGACTAAACCTGGACTAAACCAGGACTAAATCAGGACTAAACCAGGTCTAAACCTGGACTAAACCAGGACTAAGTCTAAACCAGGTCTAAACCAGATCTAAACCAGGACTAAACCAGGACTAAACCAGGTCTAAACCAGGACTAAACCAGGACTAAACCAGGAATAAACCAGGACTAAACCAGGACTAAACCAGGACTAAACCAGGTCTAAACCAGGTCTAAACCAGGACTAAACCAGGACTAAACCAGGACTAAACCAGGTCTAAACCAGGTCTAAACCAGGACTAAACCAGGACTAAACCAGGAATAAACCAGGACTAAACCAGGACTAAACCAGGACTAAACCAGGTCTAAACCAGGTCTAAACCAGGACTAAACCAGGACTAAACCAGGACTAAACCAGGACTAAACCAGGAATAAACCAGGACTAAACCAGGACTAAACCAGGTCTAAACCAGGACTAAACCAGGACTAAACCAGGTCTAAACCAGGTCTAAACCAGGACTAAACCAGGACTAAACCAGGACTAAACCAGGTCTAAACCAGGACTAAACCAGGACTAAACCAGGACTAAACCAGGAATAAACCAGGACTAAACCAGGTCTAAACCAGGAATAAACCAGGACTAAACCAGGAATAAACCAGGCCTAAACCAGGACTAAACCAGGACTAAACCAGGACTAAACCAGAACTAAACCAGGACTAAACCAGGACTAAACCAGGACTAAACCAGGAATAAACCAGGACTAAACCAGGACTAAACCAGGTCTAAACCAGGACTAAACCAGGACTAAACCAGGACTAAACCAGGGATAAACCAGGCCTAAACCAGGACTAAACCAGGTCTAAACCAAAACTAAACCAGAACTAAACCAGGACTAAACCAGAACTAAACCAGGAATAAACCAGGACTAAACCAGGACTAAACCAGGACTAAACCAGGACTAAACCAGGTCTAAACCAGGACTAAACCAGGACTAAACCAGGTCTAAACCAGGACTAAACCAGGTCTAAACCAGGACTAAACCAGAACTAAACCAGGACTAAACCAGGACTAAACCAGGTCTAAACCAGGACTAAACCAGGACTAAACCAGGACTAAACCAGAACTAAACCAGGACTAAACCAGGACTAAACCAGGTCTAAACCAGGACTAAACCAGGACTAAACCAGGACTAAACCAGGACTAAACCAGGTCTAAACCAGGACTAAACCAGGACTAAACCAGGAATAAACCAGGCCTAAACCAGGACTAAACCAGGACTAAACCAGGTCTAAACCAGGACTAAACCAGGACTAAACCAGGACTAAACCAGGTCTAAACCAGGACTAAACCAGGACTAAACCAGGACTAAACCAGGTCTAAACCTGGACTAAACCAGGATTAAACCAGGACTAAACCAGGACTAAACCAGGTCTAAACCAGGTCTAAACCAGGTCTAAACCAGGACTAAACCAGGACTAAACCAGGTCTAAACCAGGACTAAACCAGGTCTAAACCAGGACTAAACCAGGTCTAAACCAGGACTAAACCAGGACTAAACCAGGACTAAACCAGGAATAAACCAGGTCTAAACCAGGATTAAACCAGGACTAAACCAGGAATAAACCAGGTCTAAACCAGGACTAAACCAGGACTAAACCAGGACTAAACCAGGTTTAAACCAGGACTAAACCAGGACTAAACCAGGACTAAACCAGGACTAAACCAGGTCTAAACCAGGTCTAAACCAGGACTAAACCAGGACTAAACCAGGACTAAACCAGGTCTAAACCAGGACTAAACCAGAACTAAACCAGGTCTAAACCAGGTCTAAACCAGGACTAAACCAGGACTAAACCAGGTCTAAACCAGGTCTAAACCAGGACTAAACCAGGACTAAACCAGGACTAAACCAGGAATAAACCAGGTCTAAACCAGGACTAAACCAGGACTAAACCAGGAATAAACCAGGTCTAAACAAGGACTAAACCAGAACTAAACCAGGACTAAACCAGGACTAAACCAGGACTAAACCAGGTCTAAACCAGGACTAAACCAGGACTAAACCAGGTCTAAACCAGGACTAAACCAGGACTAAACCAGGACTAAACCAGGTCTAAACCAGGTCTAAACCAGGACTAAATCAGGTCTAAACCAGGACTAAACCTGGACTAAACCAGGACTAAATCAGGACTAAACCAGGTCTAAACCTGGACTAAACCAGGACTAAACCAGGACTAAGTCTAAACCAGGTTTAAACCAGGTCTAAACCAGGACTAAACCAGGACTAAACCAGGAATAAACCAGGACTGAACCAGGACTAAACCAGAACTAAACCAGGTCTAAACCAGGACTAAACTAGAACTAAACCAGGTCTAAACCAGGACTAAACCAGAACTAAACCAGGACTAAACCAGGACTAAACCAGGACTAAACCAGGACTAAACCAGGTCTAAACCAGGACTAAACCAGGACTAAACCAGGACTAAACCAGGTCTAAACCTGGACTAAACCAGGATTAAAACAGGTCTAAACCAGGACTAAATCAGGACTAAACCAGGTCTAAACCTGGACTAAACCAGGACTAAACCTGGACTAAACCAGGACTAAACCAGGAATAAACCAGGTCTAAACCAGGACTAAACCAGGACTAAACCTGGACTAAACCAGGACTAAACCAGGTCTAAACCAGGACTAAATCAGGACTAAACCAGGACTAAACCAGAACTAAACCAGGTCTAAACCAGGTCTAAACCAGGTCTAAACCAGGACTAAACCAGGTCTAAACCAGGACTAAACCAGGACTAAACCAGGTCTAAACCAGGCCTAAACCAGGACTAAACCAGGACTAAACCAGGACTAAACCAGGTCTAAACCAGGACTAAACCAGGACTAAACCAGGACTAAACCAGGTCTAAACCAGGTCTAAACCAGGACTAAACCAGGACTAAACCAGGAATAAACCAGGACTAAACCAGGACTAAACCAGGACTAAACCAGAACTAAACCAGGAATAAACCAGGACTAAACCAGGACTAAACCAGGACTAAACCAGGACTAAGTCTAAACCAGGTCTAAACCAGGTCTAAACCAGGTCTAAACCAGGACTAAACCAGGACTAAACCAGGACTAAACCAGGACTAAACCAGGTCTAAACCAGGACTAAACCAGGTCTAAACCAGGACTAAACCAGGACTAAACCAGGACTAAACCAGGAATAAACCAGGTCTAAACCAGGATTAAACCAGGACTAAACCAGGACTAAACCAGGTCTAAACCAGGACTAAACCAGGACTAAACCAGGTCTAAACCAGGACTAAACCAGGACTAAACCAGGTCTAAACCAGGACTAAACCAGGACTAAACCAGGACTAAACCAGGAATAAACCAGGTCTAAACCAGGTCTAAACCAGGACTAAACCAGGACTAAACCAGGACTAAAGCAGGTCTAAACCAGGACTAAACCAGGACTAAAGCAGGACTAAACCAGGACTAAACCAGGACTAAACCAGGTCTAAACCAGGACTAAATCAGGACTAAACAAGGACTAAACCAGGACTAAACCAGGTCTAAACCAGGTCTTAACCAGGTCTAAACCAGGTCTAAACCAGGACTAAACCAGGACTAAACCAGGTCTAAACCAGGACTAAACCAGGTCTAAACCAGGACTAAACCAGGACTAAATCAGGACTAAACCAGGACTAAACCAGAACTAAACCAGGTCTAAACCAGGTCTAAACCAGGACTAAACCAGGACTAAACCAGGTCTAAACCAGGTCTAAACCAGGACTAAACCAGGACTAAACCAGGACTAAACCAGGTCTAAACCAGGTCTAAACCAGGTCTAAACCAGGACTAAACCAGAACTAAACCAGGACTAAACCAGGACTAAACCAGGACTAAACCAGAACTAAACCAGGACTAAACCAGGACTAAACCAGGACTAAACCAGAACTAAACCAGGACTAAGTCTAAACCAGGTCTAAACCAGGACTAAAGCAGGACTAAACCAGGTCTAAACCAGGACTAAACCAGAACTAAACCAGGACTAAACCAGGCCTAAACCAGGACTAAACCAGGACTAAACCAGAACTAAACCAGGTCTAAACCAGGACTAAACCAGGACTAAACCAGGACTAAGTCTAAACCAGGTCTAAACCAGGACTAAACCAGGTCTAAACCAGGACTAAACCAGGACTAAGTCTAAACCAGGACTAAACCAGGACTAAACCAGGACTAAGTCTAAACCAGGACTAAGTCTAAACCAGGACTAAACCAGAACTAAACCAGGTCTAAACCAGGTCTAAACCAGGACTAAACCTGGACTAAACCAGGACTAAATCAGGACTAAACCAGGTCTAAACCTGGACTAAACCAGGTCTAAACCAGGTCTAAACCAGGACTAAACCAGGACTAAACCAGGACTAAACCAGGTCTAAACCAGGACTAAACCAGGACTAAACCAGGTCTAAACCAAGACTAAACCAGGAATAAACCAGAACTAAACCAGGTCTAAACCAGGACTAAACCAGGACTAAACCAGGACTAAACCAGGCCTAAACCAGGACTAAACCAGGACTAAACCAGGACTAAACCAGAACAAAACCAGGACTAAACCAGGCCTAAACCAGGACTAAACCAGGCCTAAACCAGAACTAAACCACTTCTAAACCAGGACTAAACCAGGACTAAACCAGGCCTAAACCAGGACTAAACCAGAACTAAACCAGAACTAAACCAGGACTAAACCAGGTCTAAACCAAGACTAAACCAGGACTAAACCAGGACTAAAACAGGTCTAAACCAGGACTAAACCAGGTCTAAACCAGGACTAAACCAGGACTAAACCAGGACTAACCAGAACTAAACCAGGACTAAACCAGGACTAAACCAGGACTAAACCAGGTCTAAACCAGGACTAAACCAGGACTAAACCAGGATTAAACCAGAACTAAACCAGGACTAAACCAGGACTAAACCAGGACTAAACCAGGTCTAAACCAGGACTAAACCAGGACTAAACCAGGTCTAAACCAGGACTAAACCAGGACTAAACCAGGACTAAACCAGGAATAAACCAGGTCTAAACCAGGACTAAACCAGGACTAAACCAGGAATAAACCAGGTCTAAACCAGGACTAAACCAGAACTAAACCAGGACTAAACCAGGACTAAACCAGGACTAAACCAGGTCTAAACCAGGACTAAATCAGGACTAAACCAGGACTAAACCAGGACTAAACCAGGTCTAAACCAGGTCTAAACCAGGTCTAAACCAGGACTAAACCAGGACTAAACCAGGACTAAACCAGGACTAAACCTGGACTAAACCAGGACTAAACCAGGACTAAATCAGGACTAAACCAGGACTAAACCAGAACTAAACCAGGTCTAAACCAGGTCTAAACCAGGACTAAACCAGGACTAAACCAGGTCCAAACCAGGTCTAAACCAGGACTAAACCAGGACTAAACCAGGTCTAAACCAGGTCTAAACCAGGACTAAACCAGGACTAAACCAGGACTAAACCAGAACTAAACCAGGTCTAAACCAGGTCTAAACCAGGTCTAAACCAGGACTAAACCAGAACTAAACCAGGACTAAACCAGGACTAAACCAGAACTAAACCAGGACTAAACCAGGACTAAACCAGGACTAAACCAGAACTAAACCAGGGCTAAACCAGGACTAAACCAGGACTAAACCAGGACTAAGTCTAAACCAGGTCTAAACCAGGACTAAAGCAGGACTAAACCAGGACTAAACCAGGTCTAAACCAGGTCTAAACCAGGTCTAAACCAGGACTAAACCAGAACTAAACCAGGACTAAACCAGGACTAAACCAGGACTAAACCAGAACTAAACCAGGACTAAACCAGGACTAAACCAGGACTAAACCAGAACTAAACCAGGGCTAAACCAGGACTAAACCAGGACTAAACCAGGACTAAGTCTAAACCAGGTCTAAACCAGGACTAAAGCAGGACTAAACCAGGACTAAACCAGGTCTAAACCAGGACTAAAGCAGGACTAAACCAGGTCTAAACCAGGACTAAACCAGAACTAAACCAGGACTAAACCAGGCCTAAACCAGGACTAAACCAGGACTAAACCAGAACTAAACCAGGTCTAAACCAGGACTAAACCAGGTCTAAACCAAGACTAAACCAGGACTAAACCAGAACTAAACCAGGTCTAAACCAGGACTAAACCAGGACTAAACCAGGACTAAACCAGGCCTAAACCAGGACTAAACCAGGACTAAACCAGGACTAAACCAGAACAAAACCAGGACTAAACCAGGCCTAAACCAGGACTAAACCAGGCCTAAACCAGAACTAAACCAGTTCTAAACCAGGACTAAACCAGGACTAAACCAGGCCTAAACCAGGACTAAACCAGAACTAAACCAGGACTAAACCAGGACTAAACCAGGTCTAAACCAAGACTAAACCAGGACTAAACCAGGACTAAACCAGGACTAAACCAGGACTAAGTCTAAACCAGGTCTAAACCAGGACTAAAGCAGGACTAAACCAGGACTAAACCAGGCCTAAACCAGGACTAAACCAGGACTAAACCAGGACTAAACCAGAACTAAACCAGGTCTAAACCAGGTCTAAACCAGGCCTAAACCAGGACTAAACCAGAACTAAACGAGGACTAAACCAGGACTAAACCAGGAATAAACCAGGTCTAAACCAGGACTAAACCAGAACTAAACCAGGACTAAACCAGGACTAAACCAGGACTAAACCAGGACTAAACCAGAACTAAACCAGGTCTAAACCAGGTCTAAACCAGGACTAAACCAGGTCTAAACCAGGACTAAACCAGGTCTAAACCAGGACTAAACCAGGACTAAACCAGGTCTAAACCAGGACTAAACCAGGACTAAACCAGGTCCAAACCAGGTCTAAACCAGGACTAAACCAGGACTAAACCAGGACTAAACCAGGACTAAACCAGGACTAAACCAGGAATAAACCAGGTCTAAACCAGGACTAAACCAGGACTAAACCAGGACTAAACCAGGTCTAAACCAGGAATAAACCAGGACTAAACCAGGACTAAACCAGGACTAAACCAGGACTAAACCAGGTCTAAACCAGGTCTAAACCAGGACTAAACCAGGACTAAACCAGGTCTAAACCAGGACTAAACTAGGACTAAACCAGAACTAAACCAGGTCTAAACCAGGTCTAAACCAGGTCTAAACCAGGACTAAACCAGGACTAAACCAGGTCTAAACCAGGACTAAACCAGGACTAAACCAGGAATAAACCAGGTCTAAACCAGGACTAAACCAGGACTAAACCAGGACTAAACCAGGACTAAACCAGGTCTAAACCAGGACTAAACCAGGACTAAACCAGGACTAAACCAGGTCTAAACCTGGACTAAACCAGGACTAAACCAGGTCTAAACCAGGTTTAAATCAGGTCTAAACCAGGACTAAACCTGGACTAAACCAGGACTAAATCAGGACTAAACCAGGACTAAACCTGGACTAAACCAGGACTAAACCAGGACTAAGTCTAAACCAGAACTAAACCAGGACTAAACCAGGACTAAATCAGGACTAAACCAGGACTAAACCAGGACTAAACCAGGACTAAACCAGGTCTAAACCAGGTCTAAACCTGGACTAAACCAGGACTAAACCAGGACTAAACCAGGACTAAACCAGGTCTAAACCAGGACTAAACCAGGACTAAACCAGGTCTAAACCAGGACTAAACCAGGACTAAACCAGGACTAAACCAGGTCAAAACCAGGACTAAACCAGGACTAAACCAGGACTAAACCAGGTCTAAACCAGGACTAAACCAGGACTAAACCAGGACTAAACCAGGTCTAAACCAGGTCTAAACCAGGACTAAACCAGAACTAAACCAGGACTAAACCAGGACTAAACCAGGTCTAAACCAGGACTAAACCAGAACTAAACCAGGACTAAACCAGGACTAAACCAGAACTAAACCAGGACTAAACCAGAACTAAACCAGGACTAAACCAGGACTAAACCAGAACTAAACCAGGACTAAACCAGGACTAAACCAGGACTAAGTCTAAACCAGGTCCAAACCAGGACTAAACCAGGTCTAAACCAGGACTAAACCAGGACTAAACCAGAACTAAACCAGGACTAAACCAGGACTAAACCAGGTCTAAACCAGGACTAAACCAGGACTAAACCAGGAATAAACCAGAACTAAACCAGGACTAAACCAGGACTAAACCAGGTCTAAACCAGGACTAAATCAGGACTAAACCAGGACTAAACCAGGACTAAACCAGAACGAAACCAGGTCTAAACCAGGTCTAAACCAGGTCTAAACCAGGACTAAACCAGGACTAAACCAGGTCTAAACCAGGACTAAACCAGGACTAAACCAGGACTAAACCAGGTCTAAACCAGGACTAAACCAGGTCTAAACCAGGACTAAACCAGGACTAAACCAGGACTAAACCAGGTCTAAACCAGGACTAAACCAGGACTAAACCAGGACTAAACCAGGACTAAATCAGGACTAAACCAGGTCTAAACCTGGACTAAACCAGGACTAAACCAGGTCTAAACCAGGACTAAACCAGGTCTAAACCAGGTCTAAACCAGGACTAAACCAGGACTAAACCAGGACTAAACCAGGTCTAAACCAGGACTAAGTCTAAACCAGGTCTAAACCAGGACTAAACCAGGTCTAAACCAGGACTAAACCAGGACTAAACCAGGACTAAACCAGAACTAAACCAGGACTAAACGAGGACTAAACCAGGACTAAGTCTAAACCAGGTCTAAACCAGGACTAAAGCAGGACTAAACCAGGACTAAACCAGGTCTAAACCAGGACTAAACCAGGACTAAACCAGGTCTAAACCAGGACTAAACCAGAACTAAACCAGGACTAAACCAGGCCTAAACCAGGACTAAACCAGGACTAAACCAGAACTAAACCAGGTCTAAACCAGGACTAAGTCTAAACCAGGTCTAAACCAGGACTAAACCAGGTCTAAACCAGGACTAAACCAGGACTAAACCAGGACTAAACCAGGACTAAACCAGAACTAAACCAGGTCTAAACCAGGACTAAACCAGGACTAAACCAGGTGTAAACCAAGACTAAACCAGGACTAAACCAGGTCTAAACCAGGACTAAACCAGGACTAAACCAGGACTAAACCAGGCCTAAACCAGGACTAAACCAGGCCTAAACCAGAACTAAACCAGGTCTAAACCAGGACTAAACCAGGACTAAACCAGGCCTAAACCAGGACTAAACCAGAATTAAACCAGGCCTAAACCAGGACTAAACCAGAACTAAACCAGGACTAAACCAGGACTAAACCAGGACTAAACCAGAACTAAACCAGTACTAAACCAGAATTAAACCAGAACTAAACCAGGACTAAACCAGGTCCAAACCAGGACTAAACCAGGTCCAAACCAGGTCTAAACCAGGTCTAAACCAGGACTAAACCAGGACTAAACCAGAACTAAACCAGGACTAAACCAGGTCCAAACCAGGACTAAACCAGGTCTAAACCAGGTCTAAACCAGGTCTAAACCAGGACTAAACCAGGACTGAACCAGGTCTAAACCAGGACTAAACCAGGACTAAACCAGGACTAAACCAGGTCTAAACCAGGACTAAACCAGGACTAAAACAGGACTAAACCAGGTCTAAACCTGGACTAAACCAGGACTAAACCAGGTCTAAACCAGGACTAAATCAGGACTAAACCAGGTCTAAACCAGGACTAAACCAGGACTAAACCAGGACTAAACCAGGTCTAAACCAGGACTAAACCAGGACTAAACCAGGACTAAACCAGGTCTAAACCTGGACTAAACCAGGTCTAAACCTGGACTAAACCAGGACTAAACCAGGACTAAACCAGGTCTAAACCAGAACTAAACCAGGTCTAAACCAGGACTAAACCAGGACTAAACCAGGCCTAAACCAGGACTAAACCAGAACTAAACCAGGACTAAACCAGGACTAAACCAGGACTAAACCAGAACTAAACCAGTACTAAACCAGAATTAAACCAGAACTAAACCAGGACTAAACCAGGTCCAAACCAGGACTAAACCAGGTCCAAACCAGGTCTAAACCAGGTCTAAACCAGGACTAAACCAGGACTAAACCAGGACTAAACCAGGTCTAAACCAGGACTAAACCAGGACTAAACCAGGTCTAAACCAGGTCTAAACCAGGACTAAACCAGGTCTAAACCAAGACTAAACCAGGACTAAACCAGGACTAAACCAGGTCTAAACCAGGACTAAACCAGGACTAAACCAGGACTAAACCAGGCCTAAACCAGGACTAAACCAGGCCTAAACCAGGACTAAACCAGAACTAAACCAGGTCTAAACCAGGACTAAACCAGGCCTAAACCAGGACTAAACCAGAACTAAACGAGGACTAAACCAGGACTAAACCAGGACTAAACCAGGAATAAACCAGGTCTAAACCAGGTCTAAACCAGGACTAAACCAGGACTAAACCAGGACTAAACCAGAACTAAACCAGGACTAAACCAGGTCTAAACCAGGTCTGAACCAGGACTAAACCAGGTCCAAACCAGGTCTAAACCAGGACTAAACCAGGACTAAACCAGGTCTAAACCAGGACTAAACCAGGACTAAACCAGGACTAAACCAGGACTAAACCAGGTCTAAACCAGGTCTAAACCAGGACTAAACCAGGACTAAACCAGGTCTAAACCAGGACTAAACCAGGACTAAACCAGGTCTAAACCAGGACTAAACCAGGTCTAAACCAGGACTAAACCAGGACTAAACCAGGTCCAAACCAGGTCTAAACCAGGACTAAACCAGGACTAAACCAGGACTAAACCAGGTCTAAACCAGGTCTAAACCAGGACTAAACCAGGACTAAACCAGGTCTAAACCAGGACTAAACCAGGACTAAACCAGGACTAAACCAGGAATAAACCAGGTCTAAACCAGGACTAAACCAGGACTAAACCAGGACTAAACCAGGACTAAATCAGGACTAAACCAGGAATAAACCAGGTCTAAACCAGGAATAAACCAGGACTAAACCAGGACTAAACCAGGACTAAACCAGGTCTAAACCAGGAATAAACCAGGACTAAACCAGGAATAAACCAGGTCTAAACCAGGACTAAACCAGGACTAAACCAGGTCTAAACCAGGTCTAAACCAGGTCTAAACCAGGACTAAACCAGGACTAAACCAGGACTAAACCAGAACTAAACCAGGACTAAACCAGGACTAAACCAGAACTAAACCAGGACTAAACCAGGACTAAACCAGAACTAAACCAGGACTAAAGCAGGACTAAACCAGGACTAAACCAGGTCTAAACCAGGACTAAAGCAGGACTAAACCAGTACTAAACCAGGACTAAACCAGGACTAAACAAGGACTAAACCAGGTCCAAAACAGAACTAAACCAGGACTAAACCAGGAATAAACTAGAACTAAACCAGGACTAAACCAGGACTAAACCAGGACTAAACCAGGACTAAACCAGGTCTAAACCAGGTCTAAACCAGGACTATACCAGGACTAAACCAGGTCTAAACCAGGACTAAACCAGGACTAAACCAGGACTAAACCAGGTCTAAACCAGGACTAAACCAGGACTAAACCAGGACTAAACCAGGTCTAAACCAGGACTAAACCAGGACTAAACCAGGACTAAACCAGGAATAAACCAGGTCTAAACCAGGACTAAACCAGGACTAAACCAGGACTAAACCAGGTCTAAACCAGGAATAAACCAGGACTAAACCAGGACTAAACCAGGACTAAACCAGGACTAAACCAGGAATAAACCAGGTCTAAACCAGGACTAAACCAGGACTAAACCAGGTCTAAACCAGGTCTAAATCAGGACTAAACCAGGACTAAACCAGGACTAAACCAGGTCTAAACCAGATCTAAACCAGGACTAAACCAGGACTAAACCAGGACTAAATCAGGACTAAATCAGGACTAAACCAGGAATAAACCAGGTCTAAACCAGGAATAAACCAGGACTAAACCAGGACTAAACCAGGACTAAACCAGGACTAAACCAGGTCTAAACCAGGTCTAAACCAGGTCTAAACCAGGACTAAACCAGGTCTAAACCAGAACTAAACCAGGACTAAACCAGGACTAAACCAGGTCTAAACAAGGACTAAACCAGGTCTAAACAAGAACTAAACCAGGACTAAACCAGGTCTAAACCAGGACTAAACCAGGAATAAACCAGGTCTAAACCAGGTCTAAACCAGGTCTAAACCAGGACTAAACCAGGTCTAAACCAGAACTAAACCAGGACTAAACCAGGACTAAACCAGGTCTAAACCAGGACTAAACCAGGTCTAAACAAGAACTAAACCAGGACTAAACCAGGACTAAACCAGAACTAAACCAGGACCAAACCAGGACTAAACCAGGTCTAAACCAGGTCTAAACCAGGACTAAACCAGGACTAAACCAGGTCTAAACCAGGTCTAAACCAGGACTAAACCAGGTCTAAACCAGGTCTAAACCAGGACTAAACCAGGTCTAAACCAGGACTAAACCAGGACTAAACCAGGTCTAAACCAGGACTAAACCAGGACTAAACCAGGACTAAACTAGAACTAAACCAGGACTAAACCAGAACTAAACCAGAACTAAACCAGGACTAAACCAGGTCTAAACCAGGACTAAACCAGGACTAAACCAGGACTAAACCAAGAATAAACCAGGACTAAACCAGGACTAAACTAGAACTAAACCAGGTCTAAACCAGGTCTAAACCAGGTCTAAACCAGGTCTAAACCAGGACTAAACCAGGACTAAACCAGAACTAAACCAGAACTAAACCAGGACTAAACCAGGTCTAAACCAGAACTAAACCAGGTCTAAACCAGGACTAAACCAGGACTAAACCAGGACTAAACCAGGTCAAAACCAGGACTAAACCAGGACTAAACCAGGACTAAACCAGGTCTAAACCAGGACTAAACCAGGACTAAACCAGGACTAAACCAGGTCTAAACCAGGTCTAAACCAGGACTAAACCAGAACTAAACCAGGACTAAACCAGGACTAAACCAGGTCTAAACCAGGACTAAACCAGAACTAAACCAGGACTAAACCAGGACTAAACCAGAACTAAACCAGGAATAAACCAGGACTAAACCAGAACTAAACCAGGACTAAACCAGAACTAAACCAGGACTAAACCAGGACTAAACCAGAACTAAACCAGGACTAAACCAGGACTAAACCAGGACTAAGTCTAAACCAGGTCCAAACCAGGACTAAACCAGGTCTAAACCAGGACTAAACCAGGACTAAACCAGAACTAAACCAGGACTAAACCAGGACTAAACCAGGTCTAAACCAGGACTAAACCAGGACTAAACCAGGTCTAAACCAGGACTAAACCAGGACTAAACCAGGTCTAAACCAGGACTAAACCAGGACTAAACCAGGACTAAACCAGGTCTAAACCAGGACTAAACCAGGTCTAAACCAGGACTAAACCAGGACTAAACCAGGACTAAACCAGGTCTAAACCAGGACTAAACCAGGACTAAACCAGGACTAAACCAGGACTAAATCAGGACTAAACCAGGTCTAAACCTGGACTAAACCAGGACTAAACCAGGTCTAAACCAGGACTAAACCAGGTCTAAACCAGGTCTAAACCAGGACTAAACCAGAACTAAACCAGGACTAAACCAGGACTAAACCAGGACTAAACCAGGTCTAAACCAGGACTAAGTCTAAACCAGGTCTAAACCAGGACTAAACCAGGTCTAAACCAGGACTAAACCAGGACTAAACCAGGACTAAACCAGAACTAAACCAGGACTAAACGAGGACTAAACCAGGACTAAGTCTAAACCAGGTCTAAACCAGGACTAAAGCAGGACTAAACCAGGACTAAACCAGGTCTAAACCAGGACTAAACCAGGACTAAACCAGGTCTAAACCAGGACTAAACCAGAACTAAACCAGGACTAAACCAGGCCTAAACCAGGACTAAACCAGGACTAAACCAGAACTAAACCAGGTCTAAACCAGGACTAAGTCTAAACCAGGTCTAAACCAGGACTAAACCAGGTCTAAACCAGGACTAAACCAGGACTAAACCAGGACTAAACCAGGACTAAACCAGAACTAAACCAGGTCTAAACCAGGACTAAACCAGGACTAAACCAGGTGTAAACCAAGACTAAACCAGGACTAAACCAGGTCTAAACCAGGACTAAACCAGGACTAAACCAGGACTAAACCAGGCCTAAACCAGGACTAAACCAGGCCTAAACCAGAACTAAACCAGGTCTAAACCAGGACTAAACCAGGACTAAACCAGGCCTAAACCAGGACTAAACCAGAATTAAACCAGGCCTAAACCAGGACTAAACCAGAACTAAACCAGGACTAAATCAGGACTAAACCAGGACTAAACCAGAACTAAACCAGTACTAAACCAGAATTAAACCAGAACTAAACCAGGACTAAACCAGGTCCAAACCAGGACTAAACCAGGTCCAAACCAGGTCTAAACCAGGTCTAAACCAGGACTAAACCAGGACTAAACCAGAACTAAACCAGGACTAAACCAGGTCCAAACCAGGACTAAACCAGGTCTAAACCAGGTCTAAACCAGGTCTAAACCAGGACTAAACCAGGACTAAACCAGGTCTAAACCAGGACTAAACCAGGACTAAACCAGGACTAAACCAGGTCTAAACCAGGACTAAACCAGGACTAAAACAGGACTAAACCAGGTCTAAACCTGGACTAAACCAGGACTAAACCAGGTCTAAACCAGGACTAAATCAGGACTAAACCAGGTCTAAACCAGGACTAAACCAGGACTAAACCAGGACTAAACCAGGTCTAAACCAGGACTAAACCAGGACTAAACCAGGACTAAACCAGGTCTAAACCTGGACTAAACCAGGTCTAAACCTGGACTAAACCAGGACTAAACCAGGACTAAACCAGGTCTAAACCAGAACTAAACCAGGTCTAAACCAGGAATAAACCAGGACTAAACCAGGCCTAAACCAGGACTAAACCAGAACTAAACCAGGACTAAACCAGGACTAAACCAGGACTAAACCAGAACTAAACCAGTACTAAACCAGAATTAAACCAGAACTAAACCAGGACTAAACCAGGTCCAAACCAGGACTAAACCAGGTCCAAACCAGGTCCAAACCAGGTCCAAACCAGGACTAAACCAGGACTAAACCAGGACTAAACCAGGTCTAAACCAGGACTAAACCAGGACTAAACCAGGTCTAAACCAGGACTAAACCAGGACTAAACCAGGTCTAAACCAGGACTAAACCAGGACTAAACCAGGACTAAACCAGGCCTAAACCAGGACTAAACCAGGCCTAAACCAGGACTAAACCAGAACTAAACCAGGTCTAAACCAGGACTAAACCAGGCCTAAACCAGGACTAAACCAGGACTAAACCAGGTCTAAACCAGGACTAAACCAGGACTAAACCAGAACTAAACCAGGACTAAACCAGGTCTAAACCAGGTCTGAACCAGGACTAAACCAGGTCCAAACCAGGTCTAAACCAGGACTAAACCAGGACTAAACCAGGTCTAAACCAGGACTAAACCAGGACTAAACCAGGACTAAACCAGGTCTAAACCAGGTCTAAACCAGGACTAAACCAGGACTAAACCAGGTCTAAACCAGGACTAAACCAGGACTAAACCAGGTCTAAACCAGGACTAAACCAGGTCTAAACCAGGACTAAACCAGGACTAAACCAGGTCTAAACCAGGTCTAAACCAGGACTAAACCAGGACTAAACCAGGTCTAAACCAGGACTAAACCAGGACTAAACCAGGACTAAACCAGGAATAAACCAGGTCTAAACCAGGACTAAACCAGGACTAAACCAGGACTAAACCAGGACTAAATCAGGACTAAACCAGGAATAAACCAGGTCTAAACCAGGAATAAACCAGGACTAAACCAGGACTAAACCAGGACTAAACCAGGTCTAAACCAGGAATAAACCAGGACTAAACCAGGAATAAACCAGGTCTAAACCAGGACTAAACCAGGACTAAACCAGGTCTAAACCAGGTCTAAACCAGGTCTAAACCAGGACTAAACCAGGACTAAACCAGGACTAAACCAGAACTAAACCAGGACTAAACCAGAACTAAACCAGGACTAAACCAGGACTAAACCAGAACTAAACCAGGACTAAAGCAGGACTAAACCAGGACTAAACCAGGTCTAAACCAGGACTAAAGCAGGACTAAACCAGTACTAAACCAGGACTAAACCAGGACTAAACAAGGACTAAACCAGGTCCAAAACAGAACTAAACCAGGACTAAACCAGGAATAAACTAGAACTAAACCAGGACTAAACCAGGACTAAACCAGGACTAAACCAGGTCTAAACCAGGTCTAAACCAGGACTATACCAGGACTAAACCAGGTCTAAACCAGGACTAAACCAGGACTAAACCAGGACTAAACCAGGTCTAAACCAGGACTAAACCAGGACTAAACCAGGACTAAACCAGGTCTAAACCAGGACTAAACCAGGACTAAACCAGGACTAAACCAGGAATAAACCAGGTCTAAACCAGGACTAAACCAGGACTAAACCAGGACTAAACCAGGTCTAAACCAGGAATAAACCAGGACTAAACCAGGACTAAACCAGGTCTAAACCAGGACTAAACCAGGACTAAACCAGGACTAAACCAGGAATAAACCAGGTCTAAACCAGGACTAAACCAGGACTAAACCAGGTCTAAACCAGGTCTAAACCAGGTCTAAACCAGGACTAAACCAGGTCTAAATCAGGACTAAACCAGGACTAAACCAGGACTAAACCAGGTCTAAACCAGATCTAAACCAGGACTAAACCAGGACTAAACCAGGACTAAATCAGGACTAAATCAGGACTAAACCAGGAATAAACCAGGTCTAAACCAGGAATAAACCAGGACTAAACCAGGACTAAACCAGGACTAAACCAGGAATAAACCAGGTCTAAACCAGGACTAAACCAGGACTAAACCAGGTCTAAACCAGGTCTAAACCAGGTCTAAACCAGGACTAAACCAGGTCTAAACCAGAACTAAACCAGGACTAAACCAGGACTAAACCAGGTCTAAACCAGGACTAAACCAGGTCTAAACAAGAACTAAACCAGGACTAAACCAGGACTAAACCAGAACTAAACCAGGACCAAACCAGGACTAAACCAGGTCTAAACCAGGACTAAACCAGGACTAAACCAGGTCTAAACCAGGTCTAAACCAGGACTAAACCAGGTCTAAACCAGGTCTAAACCAGGACTAAACCAGGACTAAACCAGGACTAAACCAGGACTAAACTAGAACTAAACCAGGACTAAACCAGAACTAAACCAGAACTAAACCAGGACTAAACCAGGTCTAAACCAGGACTAAACCAGGACTAAACCAGGACTAAACCAAGAATAAACCAGGACTAAACCAGGACTAAACTAGAACTAAACCAGGTCTAAACCAGGTCTAAACCAGGACTAAACCAGGACTAAACCAGAACTAAACCAGGACTAAACCAGGTCTAAACCAGAACTAAACTAGGACTAAACCAGGTCTAAACCAGAACTAAACCAGGACTAAACCAGAACTAAACCAGGACTAAACCAGGACTAAACCAGGACTAAACAAGGTCTAAACCAGGACTAAACCAGAACTTAACCAGGACTAAACCAGGACTAAACCACGAATAAACCAGGTCTAAACCAGGACTAAACCAGGACTAAACTAGAACTAAACCAGGACTAAACCAGGACTAAACTAGAACTAAACCAGGACTAAACCAGGTCTAAACTAGAACTAAACCAGGACTAAACCAGAACTAAACCAGAACTAAACCAGAACTAAACCAGGACTAAACCAGGTCTAAACCAGGTCTAAACCAGGTCTAAACCAGGTCTAAACCAGGACTAAACCAGAACTAAACCAGAACTAAACCAGGACTAAACCAGGACTAAACCAGGACTAAACCAGGTCCAAACCAGGACTAAACCACGAATAAACCAGGTCTAAACCAGGACTAAACCAGGACTAAACTAGAACTAAACCAGGACTAAACCAGGACTAAACTAGAACTAAACCAGGACTAAACCAGGACTAAACCAGGACTAAACCAGGACTAAACTAGAACTAAACCAGGACTAAACCAGAACTAAACCAGGACTAAACCAGGTCTAAACCAGGACTAAACCAGGTCTAAACTAGAACTAAACCAGGACTAAACCAGAACTAAACCAGAACTAAACCAGAACTAAACCAGGACTAAACCAGGTCTAAACCAGGTCTAAACCAGGTCTAAACCAGGTCTAAACCTGGACTAAACCAGAACTAAACCAGAACTAAACCAGGACTAAACCAGGACTAAACCAGGACTAAACCAGGTCCAAACCAGGACTAAACCACGAATAAACCAGGTCTAAACCAGGACTAAACCAGGACTAAACTAGAACTAAACCAGGACTAAACCAGGACTAAACTAGAACTAAACCAGGACTAAACCAGGGCTAAACCAGGACTAAACTAGAACTAAACCAGGACTAAACCAGGTCTAAACCAGGACTAAACCAGGTCTAAACCAGGACTAAACCAGGTCTAAACTAGAACTAAACCAGGACTAAACCAGAACTAAACCAGAACTAAACCAGAACTAAACCAGGACTAAACCAGGTCTAAACCAGGTCTAAACCAGGTCTAAACCAGAACTAAACCAGGACTAAACCAGGACTAAACCAGGTCCAAACCAGAACTAAACCAGAACTAAACCAGGTCTAAAGTAAGAGTCCTCAGGTGGTTCTAGACCTGAACTAACCTGCTGGGATGAGGACCAGAGCCTGAAGAATGTCTGAGAGAGAAACGATGCCCACAATTTTGGATTCTTCGTCCACCACCACCAACCTGTGAACCTGAGGGAGAGAACCAGGTCTGAACCAGGTCTAAACCAGGTCTGGACCAGGTCTGAACCAGGTCTAAACCAGGTCTAAACCAGGTCTGGACCAGGTCTGAACCAGGTCTAAACCAGGTCTAAACCAGGTCTAAACCAGGTCTAAACCAGGTCTGGAGCAGGTCTGAACCAGGTCTGAACCAGGTCTAAAGCAGGTCTAAACCAGGTCTGGACCAGGTCTGAACCAGGTCTAAACCAGGTCTGGACCAGGTCTGAACCAGGTCTGAACCAGGTCTGAACCAGGTCTGAACCAGGTCTGAACCAGGTCTGGACCAGGTCTGACCTCGGCCTTCACGATGCGGTCTACGATGGTCTCGAGGGTCTCCAGTCTGTGGCACTTCAGAACTCCTTCAAAATACTGCGAGCGATGCTTCAGCGCCTGAGTCACCGTCACGTCCAGGTTGTTGTACGTCTTCTCCGCCGCCAAGTTCTGCACAAACACTCAAAGTTCAGAACCGTGTGAGGAACCATCTGGACCCTCAGCTCAGATCTGTTCTCCAGAGCGTTCTCCTGATCTGTTCTCCTGAGCGTTCTCCTGAGCCTTCTGCTGAGCCTTTTCCTGATCTGTTCTCCAGAGCATTCTCCAGAGCGTTCTCCTGATCGTTCTCCTGATCTGTCCTCCTGATATTTCTCCTGAGCGTTTTCCAGAGCCTTCTCCTGAGCCTTCTCCTGAGCTTTCTCCTGATCTGTTCTCCAGAGCGTTCTCCTGAGCTTTCTCCTGAGCCTTCTCCTGATCTGTTCTCCTGAGCGTTCTCCTGAGCGTTCTCCAGAGCGTTCTCCTGAGCCTTCTCCTGATCTGTTCTCCTGAGCCTTCTCCTGAGCGTTCTCCTGAGCCTTCTCCTGATCTGTTCTGCTGAGCGTTCTCCTGAGCGTTCTCCTGAGCCTTCTCCTGATCTGTTCTCCTGAGCGTTCTCCTGATCTGTTCTCCAGAGAGAGCTCCTGATCTGTTCTCCTGAGCGTTCTCCAGAGCCTTCTCCTGATCTGTTCTCCTGAGCGTTCTCCTGAGCCTTCTCCTGATCTGTTCTCCAGAGCCTTCTCCTGATCTGTTCTCCTGAGCGTTCTCCTGATCTGTTCTCCTGATCTGTTCTCCAGAGCGTTCTCCTGATCTGTTTTCCTGAGCGTTCACCTGAGCGTTCTCCTGAGCGTTCTCCTGAGCCTTCTTCTGATCTGTTCTCCTGAGCCTTCTCCTGAGCCTTCTCCTGATCTGTTCTCCTGAGCATTCTCCTGAGCCTTCTCCTGATCTGTTCTCCTGAGCATTCTCCTGAGCCTTCTCCTGATCTGTTCTCCTGAGCATTCTCCTGAGCCTTCTCCTGATCTGTTCTCCTGAGCATTCTCCCGAGCCTTCTCCTGATCTTTTCTCCTGAGCGTTCTCCTGAGCGTTCTCCTGAGCCTTCTCCTGATCTTCTCTCCTGAACGTTCTCCTGAGCGTTCTCCACAGCGTTCTCCAGAGAGTTCTCCTGAGCCTTCTCCTGATGTGTTCTCCTGAGCGTTCTCCTGAGCCTTCTCCTGATCTGTTTTCCAGAGTGTTCTCCTGAGCGTTCTCCTGAGCCTTCTCCTGATCTTTTCTCCTGAGCGTTCTCCAGAGCCTTCTCCTGATCTGTTCTCCTGAGCGTTCTCCTGAGCCTTCTCCTGATCTGTTCTTCTGAGCGTTCTCCTATGCGTTCTCCAAAGCGTTCTCCTGAGCCTTCTCCTGATCTGTTCTCCTGAGCGTTCTCCTGATCTGTTCTCCTGATCTGTTCTCCTGAGCGTTCTTCTGAGCGTTCTCCTGAGCCTTCTCCTGATCTGTTCTGAGCATTCTCCTGAGCCTTCTCCTGATCTTTTCTCCTGAGCGTTCTCCTGAGCGTTCTCTAGAGCATTCTCCAGAGCGTTCTCCTGAGCCTTCTCCTGATCTGTTCTCCTGAGCGTTCTCCTGAGCCTACTCCAGATCTGTTCTCCAGAGCGTTCTCCAGAGCGTTCTCCTGAGCTTTCTCCTGATCTGTTCTCCTGAGCGTTCTCCTGAGCCTTCTCCTGATCTGTTCTCCTGAGCGTTCTCCTGAGTCTTCTCCTGATCTGTTTCCAGAGCGTTCTCCTGAGCCTTCTCCTGATCTGTTCTCCAGAGCGTTTTCCTGAGCGTTCTCCTGAGCGTTCTCCTGAGCCGTTCTCCTGATCTGTTCTCCTGATCTGTTCTCCTGAGCCTTCTCCTGATCTGTTTTCCAGAGCGTTCTCCTGAGCCTTCTCCTGATCTGTTCTCCAGAGCGTTCTCCAGAGCGTTATCCAGAGCCTTCTCCTGATCTTTTCTCCTGAGCGTTCTCCAGAGCGTTCTCCTGAGCCTTCTCCTGATCTGTTCTCCAGAGCGTTCTCCTGAGCCTTCCCCTGATCTGTTCTCCAGAGCATTCTCCTGAGCGTTTTCCTGAGCTTTCTCCTGAGCCTTCTCCTGATCTGTTCTCCTGAGCGTTCTCCTGAGCCTTCTCCTGATCTGTTCTCCAGAGCATTCTCCTGAGCGTTTTCCTGAGCTTTCTCCTGAGCCTTCTCCTGATCTCTTCTCCTGAGCGTTCTCCAGAGCGTTCTCCAGAGCGTTCTCCTGAGCCTTCTCCTGATCTGTTCTCCAGAGCGTTCTCCTGAGCGTTCTCCGGAGCCTTCTCCTGATCTGTTCTCCTGAGCGTTCTCCTGAGCCTTCTCCTGATCTGTTCTCCAGAACATTCTCCTGATCTATTCTCCTGATCTGTTTTCCAGAGCATTCTCCAGAGCGTTCTCCTGAGCCTTCTCCTGATCTGTTCTCCAGAGCGTTCTCCTGAGCGTTCTCCGGAGCCTTGTCCTGATCTTTTCTCCTGAGCGTTCTCCTGAGCGTTCTCCAGAGGGTTCTCATGAGCCTTCTCCTGATCTGTTCTCCAGAGCGTTCTCCTGAGCCTTTTTCCTGATCTGTTCTCCTGAGCGTTCTCCTGAGCCTTCTTGTGATCTATTCTCCTGAGCGTTCTCCTGAGCCTTCTCCTGATATTTTCAACAGAGCGTTCTCCTGAGCCTTCTCCTGATCTGTTCTCCAGAGCGTTCTCCTGAGCGTTCTCCTGATCTTTTCTCCTGAGCATTCTCATGAGCGTTCTCCAGAGCGTTCTCCTGAGCGTTCTCCTGAGCCTTCTCCTGATCTGTTCTTCTGAGCGTTCTCCAGAGCGTTCTCCATATCTGTTCTCCTGAGCGTTCTCATGAGCCTTCTCCTGATCATTTCTCCTGAGCCTTCTCCTGATCTGTTCTCCTGAGCGTTCTCCAGAGCGTTCTCCTGATCTGTTCTCCTGAGCGTTCTCCTGAGCCTTCTCCTGATCTGTTCTCCAGAGCGTTCTCCTGAGCCTTCTCCTGATCTGTTCTCCTGAGCGTTCTCCTGAGCCTTCTCCTGATCTGTTCTCCATAGCGTTCTCCAGAGCGTTCTCCTGAGCCTTCTCCTGATCTTTTCTCCTGAGCATTCTCCTGAGCGTTCTCCAGAGCGTTCTCCTGATCTGTTCTCCTGCGCGTTCTCCTGAGCCTTCTGATCTGTTCTCCAGAGCGTTCTCCTTATCTGTTCTCCTGATCTGTTCTCTAGAGCATTCTCCTGAGCATTCTCCAGAGCGTTCTCCTGAGCCTTCTCCTGATCTGTTCTCCTGAGCGTTCTCCTGAGCATTCTCCTGACCTTTTCTCTTGAGCGTTCTCTAGAGCGTTCTCCTGATCTGTTCTCCAGAGCGTTCTCCTGAGCCTTCTCCTGATCTGTTCTCCTGAGCGTTCTCCTGAGCCTTCTCCTGATCTGTTCTCCAGAGCGTTCTCCTGAGCTTTCTCCTGATCTGTTCTCCAGAGCGTTCTCCTGAGCGTTTTCCTGAGCGTTCTCCTGAGCCTTCTCCTGATCTTTTCTCCTGAGCGTTCTCCTGAGCGTTCTCCAGAGCGTTCTCCTGAGCCTTCTCCTGATCTGTTCTCCTGAGCGTTCTCCAGAGCGTTCTCCTGAGCGTTCTCCAGAGCCTTCTCTAGAGCCTTCTCCTGATCTGTTCTCCTGAGCGTTCTCCTGAGCATTCTCCTGATCTGTTCTCCAGAGCGTTCTCCTGATCTGTTCTCCTGATCTGTTCTCCAGAGCGTTCTCCTGAGCCTTCTCCTGATCTGTTCTCCAGAGCGTTCTCCTGAGCTTTCTCCTGATCTGTTCTCCAGAGCGTTCTCCTGAGCGTTTTCCTGAGCGTTCTCCTGAGCCTTCTCCTGATCTTTTCTCCTGAGCGTTCTCCTGAGCGTTCTCCAGAGCGTTATCCTGAGCCTTCTCCTGATCTGTTCTCCAGAGCGTTCTCCTGAGCCTTCCCCTGATCTGTTCTCCTGAGCGTTCTCCTGAGCCTTCTCCTGATCTGTTCTCCTGAGCGTTCTCCTGAGCATTCTCCTGATCTTTTCAACAGAGCGTTCTCCTGAGCCTTCTCCTGATCTGTTCTCCAGATCATTCTCCTGAGCGTTTACCTGAGCTTTCTCCTGAGCCTTCTCCTGATCTCTTCTCCTGAGCGCTCTCCTGAGCGTTCTCCAGAGCGTTCTCCAGAGCGTTCTCCTGAGCCTTCTCCTGATCTGTTCTCCAGAGCGTTCTCCTGAGCTTTCTCCTGATCTGTTCTCCAGAGCGTTCTCCTGAGCGTTTTCCTGAGCGTTCTCCTGTGCCTTCTCCTGAGCGTTCTCCAGAGCGTTCTCCAGAGCGTTCTCCAGAGCGTTCTCCTGATCTGTTCTCCTGAGCGTTCTCCAGAGCGTTCTCCTGAGCGTTCTCCAGAGCCTTCTCTAGAGCCTTCTCCTGATCTGTTCTCCTGAGCGTTCTCCTGAGCATTCTCCTGATCTGTTCTCCAGAGCGTTCTCCTGATCTGTTCTCCTGATCTGTTCTCCAGAGCATTCTCCTGGGCGTTCTCCTGATCTTTTCTCCTGAGCGTTCTAGTGAGCTTTCTCCAGGGCGTTCTCCAGAGCGTTCTCCTGAGCCTTCTCCTGATCTGTTCTCCTGAGCGTTCTCCTGAGCATTCTCCTGATCTTTTCTCCAGAGCGTTCTCCAGAGCGTTATCCTGATCTGTTCTCCTGAGCGTTCTCCTGAGCCTTCTCCTGATCTGTTCTCCAGAGCGTTCTCCTGAGCCGTCTCCTGATCTGTACTCCAGAGCGTTCTCCAGAGCATTCTCCTGAGCCTTCTCCTGCTTTTTTTCTCCTGAGCGTTCTCCAGAGCGTTCTCCTGAGCCTTCTCCTGATCTGTTCTCCAGAGCGTTCTCCTGAGCGTTCTCCAGAGCCTTCTCTAGAGCCTTCTCCTGATTTCTGTTCTCCTGAGCGTTCTCCTGAGCCTTCTCCTGATCTGTTCGCCAGAACATTCTCCTGATCTTTTCTCCTGATCTGTTCTCCAGAGCATTCTCCTGGGCGTTCTCCTGAGCCTTCTCCTGATCTTTTCTCCAGAGCATTCTCATGAGCGTTCTCCAGAGCGTTCTCCTGGGCGTTCTCCAGAGCGTTCTCCTGGGCCTTCTCCTGATCTATTCTCCTGAGCGTTCTCCAGAGCGTTCTCCAGAGCGTTCTCCTGAGCCTTCTTCTGATCTGTTCTCCTGAGCGTTCTCTAGAGCCTTCTCCTTATCTGTTCTCCAGAGCGTTCTCCTGAGCTTTCTCCTGATCTGTTCTCCTGAGCGTTCTCCTGAGCCTTCTCCTGATCTGTTCTCCAGAGCGTTCTCCTGAGCCTTCTCCTGATCTGTTTTCCTTAGCATTCTCCTGAGCGTTTTCCTGAGCAATCTCCTGAGCCTTCTCCTGATCTTTTCTCCTGAGCGTTCTCCTGAGCGTTCTCCAGAGCGTTCTACAGAGCATTCTCCTGAGCCTTCTCCTGATCTGTTCTCCTGAGCGTTCTCCAGAGCGTTCTCCTGAGCGTTCTCCCGAGCCTTCTCCTGATCTGTTCTCCTGAGCGTTTTCCTGAGCGTTCTCCTGAGCCTTCTCCTGATCTTTTCTCTTGAGCGTTCTCCAGAGCGTTCTCCTGAGCCTTTTCCTGATCTGTTCTCCAGAGAATTCTCCTGAGCGTTCTCCAGAGCGTTCTCCAAAGCGTTCTCCAGAGCATTTTCCTGAGCCTTCTCCTGATCTGTTCTCCAGAGCGTTCTCCTGAGCGTTTTCCTGAGCCTTTTCCTGAGCCTTCTCCTGATCTTTTCTCCTGAGCGTTCTCCAGAGCGTTCTCCTGATCTGTTCTCCAGAGCATTCTCCTGATCTGTTCTCCTGATCTGTTCTCTAGAGCATTCTTCGGGCGTTCTCCAGAGCCTTCTCCTGAGCCTTCTCCTGATCTTTTCTCCAGAGCTTTCTCCAGAGCGTTCTCCAGAGCGTTCTCCTGAGCGTTCTCCTGAGCCTTCTCCTGATCTGTTCTTCTGAGCGTTCTCCAGAGCGTTCTCCATATCTGTTCTCCTGAGCCTTCTCCTGATCTGTTCTCCAGAGCTTTCTCATGAGCCTTCTCCTGATTTCTGTTCTCCTGAGCGTTCTCCTGATCATTTCTCCTGAGCCTTCAACTGATCTGTTCTCTTGAGCGTTCTCCAGAGCGTTCTCCTGATCTGTTCTCCAGAGCGTTCTCCTGAGCCTTCTCCTGATCTGTTCTCCTGAGCGTTCTCCTAAGCCTTCTCCTGATCTGTTCTCCAGAGCGTTCTCCTGAGCTTTCTCCTGATCTGTTCTCCAGAGCGTTCTCCTGAGCGTTTTCCTGAGCGTTCTCCTGAGCCTTCTCCTGATCTTTTCTCCTGAGCGTTCTCCTGAGCGTTCTCCAGAGCGTTCTCCTGATCTGTTCTCCAGAGCGTTCTCCTGAGCCTTCTCCTGATCTGTTCTCCTGAGCGTTCTCCTAAGCCTTCTCCTGATCTGTTCTCCAGAGCGTTCTCCTGAGCTTTCTCCTGATCTGTTCTCCAGAGCGTTCTCCTGAGCGTTTTCCTGAGCGTTCTCCTGAGCCTTCTCCTGATCTTTTCTCCTAAGGGTTCTCCTGAGCGTTCTCCAGAGCGTTCTCCTGAGCCTTCTCCTGATCTGTTCTCCAGAGCGTTCTCCTGAGCGTTCTCCAGAGCCTTCTCTAGAGCCTTCTCCTGATCTGTTCTCCTGAGCGTTCTCCTGAGCATTCTCCTGATCTGTTCTCCAGAGCGTTCTCCTGATCTGTTCTCCTGATCTGTTCTCCAGAGCATTCTCCTGGGCGTTCTCCTGAGCCTTCTCCTGATCTTTTCTCCTGAGCGTTCTAGTGAGCTTTCTCCAGGGCGTTCTCCAGAGCGTTCTCCTGAGCCTTCTCCTGATCTGTTCTCCCTAGCGTTCTCCTGAGCATTCTCCTGACCTTTTCTACAGAGCGTTCTCCAGAGCGTTCTCCGATTCTGTTCTCCTGAGAGTTCTCCTGAGCCTTCTCCTGATCTGTTCTCCAGAGCGTTCTCCTGAGCCGTCTCCTGATCTGTACTCCAGAGCGTTCTCCTGAGCGTTCTCCTGAACATTCTCCTGAGCCTTCTCCTGATCTTTCCTCCTGAGCGTTCTCCAGAGCGTTCTCCAGAGCATTCTCCTGAGCCTTCTCCTGCTTTTTCTCTCCTGAGCGTTCTCCAGAGTGTTCTCCTGAGCCTTCTCCTGATCTGTTCTCCAGAGCGTTCTCCTGAGCGTTCTCCAGAGCCTTCTCTAGAGCCTTCTCCTGATTTCTGTTCTCCTGAGCGTTCTCCTGAGCCTTCTCCTGATCTGTTCTCCAGAACATTCTCCTGATCTGTTCTCCTGATCTGTTCTCCAGAGCATTCTCCTGGGCGTTCTCCTGAGCCATCTCCTGATCTTTTCTCCAGAGCATTCTCATAAGCGTTCGCCAGAGCGTTCTCCTGGGCCTTCTCCTGATCTATTCTCCTGAGCGTTCTCCAGAGCGTTCTCCAGAGCCTTCTCCTGAGCCTTCTCCTGATCTGTTCTCCTGAGCGTTCTCCTGAGCCTTCTCCTGATCTTTTCTCCTGAGCGTTCTAGTGAGCTTTCTCCAGGGCGTTCTCCAGAGCGTTCTCCTGAGCCTTCTCCTGATCTTTTCTCCTGAGCATTCTCCTGAGCGTTCTCCAGAGCGTTCTCCTGATCTGTTCTCCTGCGCGTTCTCCTGAGCCTTCTGATCTGTTCTCCAGAGCGTTCTCCTTATCTGTTCTCCTGATCTGTTCTCTAGAGCATTCTCCTGAGCATTCTCCAGAGCGTTCTCCTGAGCCTTCTCCTGATCTGTTCTCCTGAGCGTTCTCCTGAGCATTCTCCTGACCTTTTCTCTTGAGCGTTCTCCAGAGCGTTCTCCTGATCTGTTCTCCAGAGCGTTCTCCTGAGCCTTCTCCTGAACTGTTCTCCTAAGCGTTCTCCTGAGCCTTCTCCTGATCTGTTCTCCAGAGCGTTCTCCTGAGCTTTCTCCTGATCTGTTCTCCAGAGCGTTCTCCTGAGCGTTTTCCTGAGCGTTCTCCTGAGCCTTCTCCTGATCTTTTCTCCTGAGCGTTCTCCTGAGCGTTCTCCAGAGCGTTCTCCTGAGCCTTCTCCTGATCTGTTCTCCTGAGCGTTCTCCAGAGCGTTCTCCTGAGCGTTCTCTAGAGCCTTCTCTAGAGCCTTCTCCTGATCTGTTCTCCTGAGCGTTCTCCTGAGCATTCTCCTGATCTGTTCTCCAGAGCGTTCTCCTGATCTGTTCTCCTGATCTGTTCTCCAGAGCGTTCTCCAGAGCGTCCTCCTGATCTGTTCTCCTGAGCCTTCTCCTGATCTTTTCTCCTGAGCGTTCTCCAGAGCGTTATCCTGAGCCTTCTCCTGATCTGTTCTCCAGAGCGTTCTCCTGAGCCTTCCCCTGATCTGTTCTCCTGAGCGTTCTCCTGAGCCTTCTCCTGATCTGTTCTCCTGAGCGTTCTCCTGAGCCTTCTCCTGATCTTTTCAACAGAGCGTTCTCCTGAGCCTTCTCCTGATCTGTTCTCCAGATCATTCTCCTGAGCGTTTACCTGAGCTTTCTCCTGAGCCTTCTCCTGATCTCTTCTCCTGAGCGCTCTCCTGAGCGTTCTCCTGAGCGTTCTCCAGAGCGTTCTCCAGAGCGTTCTCCTGAGCCTTCTCCTGATCTGTTCTCCAGAGCGTTCTCCTGAGCTTTCTCCTGATCTGTTCTCCAGAGCGTTCTCCTGAGCGTTTTCCTGAGCGTTCTCCTGAGCCTTCTCCTGAGCGTTCTCCAGAGCGTTCTCCAGAGCGTTCTCCTGATCTGTTCTCCTGAGCGTTCTCCAGAGCGTTCTCCTGAGCGTTCTCCAGAGCCTTCTCTAGAGCCTTCTCCTGATCTGTTCTCCTGAGCGTTCTCCTGAGCATTCTCCTGATCTGTTCTCCAGAGCGTTCTCCTGATCTGTTCTCCTGATCTGTTCTCCAGAGCATTCTCCTGGGCGTTCTCCTGATCTTTTCTCCTGAGCGTTCTAGTGAGCTTTCTCCAGGGCGTTCTCCAGAGCGTTCTCCTGAGCCTTCTCCTGATCTGTTCTCCTGAGCGTTCTCCTGAGCATTCTCCTGACCTTTTCTCCAGAGCGTTCTCCAGAGCGTTATCCTGATCTGTTCTCCTGAGCGTTCTCCTGAGCCTTCTCCTGATCTGTTCTCCAGAGCGTTCTCCTGAGCGTTCTCCAGAGCCTTCTCTAGAGCCTTCTCCTGATTTCTGTTCTCCTGAGCGTTCTCCTGAGCCTTCTCCTGATCTGTTCGCCAGAACATTCTCCTGATCTTTTCTCCTGATCTGTTCTCCAGAGCATTCTCCTGGGCGTTCTCCTGAGCCTTCTCCTGAGCCTTCTCCTGATCTTTTCTCCAGAGCATTCTCATGAGCGTTCTCCAGAGCGTTCTCCAGAGCGTTCTCCTGGGCGTTCTCCAGAGCGTTCTCCTGGGCCTTCTCCTGATCTATTCTCCTGAGTGTTCTCCAGAGCGTTCTCCAGAGCGTTCTCCTGAGCCTTCTCCTGATCTGTTCTCCTGAGCGTTCTCTAGAGCCTTCTCCTTATCTGTTCTCCAGAGCGTTCTCCTGAGCTTTCTCCTGATCTGTTCTCCTGAGCGTTCTCCTGAGCCTTCTCCTGATCTGTTCTCCAGAGCGTTCTCCTGAGCCTTCTCCTGATCTGTTCTCCTTAGCATTCTCCTGAGCGTTTTCCTGAGCAATCTCCTGAGCCTTCTCCTGATCTTTTCTCCTGAGCGTTCTCCTGAGCGTTCTCCAGAGCGTTCTACAGAGCGTTCTCCTGAGCCTTCTCCTGATCTGTTCTCCTGAGCGTTCTCCAGAGCGTTCTCCTGAGCGTTCTCCCGAGCCTTCTCCTGATCTTTTCTCCTGAGCGTTCTCCTGAGCGTTCTCCAGAGCGTTCTCCTGAGCCTTCTCCTGATCTGTTCTCCTGAGCGTTTTCCTGAGCGTTCTCCTGAGCCTTCTCCTGATCTTTTCTCTTGAGCGTTCTCCAGAGCGTTCTCCTGAGCCTTTTCCTGATCTGTTCTCCAGAGAATTCTCCTGAGCGTTCTCCAGAGCGTTCTCCAAAGCGTTCTCCAGAGCATTTTCCTGAGCCTTCTCCTGATCTGTTCTCCAGAGCGTTCTCCTGAGCGTTTTCCTGAGCCTTTTCCTGAGCCTTGTCCTGATCTTTTCTCCTGAGCGTTCTCCAGAGCGTTCTCCTGATCTGTTCTCCAGAGCATTCTCCTGATCTGTTCTCCTGATCTGTTCTCTAGAGCATTCTTCGGGCGTTCTCCAGAGCCTTCTCCTGAGCCTTCTCCTGATCTTTTCTCCAGAGCGTTCTCCAGAGCGATCTCCTGAGCGTTCTCCTGAGCCTTCTCCTGATCTGTTCTTCTGAGCGTTCTCCAGAGCGTTCTCCATATCTGTTCTCCTGAGCGTTCTCCTGAGCCTTCTCCTGATCTGTTCTCCAGAGCTTTCTCATGAGCCTTCTCCTGATCTGTTCTCCAGAGCGTTCTCCTGAGCGTTTTCCTGAGCCTTCTCTAGAGCCTTCTCCTGATTTCTGTTCTCCTGAGCGTTCTCCTGAGCCTTCTCCTGATCATTTCTCCTGAGCCTTCTCCTGATCTGTTCTCCTGAGCGTTCTCCAGAGCGTTCTCCTGATCTGTTCTCCTGAGCGTTCTCCTGAGCCTTCTCCTGATCTGTTCTCCAGAGCGTTCTCCTGAGCGTTCTCCTGAGCCTTCTCCTGATCTGTTCTCCTGAGCGTTCTCCTGAGCCTTCTCCTGATCTGTTCTCCATAGCGTTCTCCAGAGCGTTCTCCTGAGCCTTCTCCTGATCTTTTCTCCTGAGCATTCTCCTGAGCGTTCTCCAGAGCGTTCTCCTGATCTGTTCTCCTGCGCGTTCTCCTGAGCCTTCTGATCTCTTCTCCAGAGCGTTCTCCTTATCTGTTCTCCTGATCTGTTCTCTAGAGCATTCTCCTGAGCGTTCTCCAGAGCGTTCTCCTGAGCCTTCTCCTGATCTGTTCTCCTGAGCATTCTCCTGACCTTTTCTCTTGAGCGTTCTCCAGAGCGTTCTCCTGATCTGTTCTCCAGAGCGTTCTCCTGAGCCTTCTCCTGATCTGTTCTCCTGAGTGTTCTCCTGAGCCTTCTCCTGATCTGTTCTCCAGAGCGTTCTCCTGAGCTTTCTCCTGATCTGTTCTCCAGAGCGTTCTCCTGAGCGTTTTCCTGAGCGTTCTCCTGAGCCTTCTCCTGATCTTTTCTCCTGAGCGTTCTCCTGAGCGTTCTCCAGAGCGTTCTCCTGAGCCTTCTCCTGATCTGTTCTCCAGAGCGTTCTCCTGAGCGTTCTCCAGAGCCTTCTCTAGAGCCTTCTCCTGATCTGTTTTCCTGAGCGTTCTCCTGAGCATTCTCCTGATCTGTTCCCCAGAGCGTTCTCCTGATCTGTTCTCCTGATCTGTTCTCCAGAGCATTCTCCTGGGCGTTCTCCTGAGCCTTCTCCTGATCTTTTCTCCTGAGCGTTCTAGTGAGCTTTCTCCAGGGCGTTCTCCAGAGCGTTCTCCTGAGCCTTCTCCTGATCTGTTCTCCTGAGCGTTCTCCTGAGCATTCTCCTGACCTTTTCTCCAGAGCGTTCTCCAGAGCGTTCTCCGATTCTGTTCTCCTGAGAGTTCTCCTGAGCCTTCTCCTGATCTGTTCTCCAGAGCGTTCTCCTGAGCCGTCTCCTGATCTGTACTCCAGAGCGTTCTCCTGAGCGTTCTCCTGAACATTCTCCTGAGCCTTCTCCTGATCTTTCCTCCTGAGCGTTCTCCAGAGCGTTCTCCAGAGCATTCTCCTGAGCCTTCTCCTGCTTTTTTTCTCCTGAGCGTTCTCCAGAGCGTTCTCCTGAGCCTTCTCCTGATCTGTTCTCCAGAGCGTTCTCCTGAGCGTTCTCCAGAGCCTTCTCTAGAGCCTTCTCCTGATTTCTGTTCTCCTGAGCGTTCTCCTGAGCCTTCTCCTGATCTGTTCTCCAGAACATTCTCCTGATCTGTTCTCCAGAGCATTCTCCTGGGCGTTCTCCTGAGCCATCTCCTGATCTTTTCTCCAGAGCATTCTCATAAGCGTTCGCCAGAGCGTTCTCCTGGGCCTTCTCCTGATCTATTCTCCTGAGCGTTCTCCAGAGCGTTCTCCAGAGCGTTCTCCTGAGCCTTCTCCTGATCTGTTCTCCTGAGCGTTCTCCTGAGCCTTCTCCTGATCTTTTCTCCTGAGCGTTCTAGTGAGCTTTCTCCAGGGCGTTCTCCAGAGCGTTCTCCTGAGCCTTCTCCTGATCTTTTCTCCTGAGCATTCTCCTGAGCGTTCTCCAGAGCGTTCTCCTGATCTATTCTCCTGCGCGTTCTCCTGAGCCTTCTGATCTGTTCTCCAGAGCGTTCTCCTTATCTGTTCTCCAGATCTGTTCTCTAGAGCATTCTCCTGAGCATTCTCCAGAGCGTTCTCCTGAGCCTTCTCCTGATCTGTTCTCCTGAGTGTTCTCCTGAGCATTCTCCTGACCTTTTCTCTTGAGCGTTCTCCAGAGCGTTCTACTGATCTGTTCTCCAGAGCGTTCTCCTGAGCCTTCTCCTGATCTGTTCTCCTGAGCGTTCTCCTGAGCCTTCTCCTGATCTGTTCTCCAGAGCGTTCTCCTGAGCTTTCTCCTGATCTGTTCTCCAGAGCGTTCTCCTGAGCGTTTTCCTGAGCGTTCTCCTGAGCCTTCTCCTGATCTTTTCTCCTGAGCGTTCTCCAGAGCGTTCTCCTGAGCGTTCTCCAGAGCCTTCTCCTGATCTGTTCTCCTGAGCGTTCTCCTGAGCATTCTCCTGACCTTTTCTCCAGAGCGTTCTCCAGAGCGTTCTCCGATTCTGTTCTCCTGAGAGTTCTCCTGAGCCTTCTCCTGATCTGTTCTCCAGAGCATTCTCCTGAGCCGTCTCCTGATCTGTACTCCAGAGCGTTCTCCTGAGCGTTCTCCTGAACATTCTCCTGAGCCTTCTCCTGATCTTTCCTCCTGAGCGTTCTCCAGAGCGTTCTCCAGAGCATTCTCCTGAGCCTTCTCCTGCTTTTTTTCTCCTGAGCGTTCTCCTGAGCGTTCTCCAGAGCGTTCTCCAGAGCATTCTCCTGAGCCTTCTCCTGCTTTTTTTCTCCTGAGCGTTCTCCAGAGCGTTCTCCTGAGCCTTCTCCTGATCTGTTCTCCAGAGCGTTCTCCTGAGCCTTCTCTAGAGCCTTCTCCTGATTTCTGTTCTCCTGAGCGTTCTCCTGAGCCTTCTCCTGATCTGTTCTCCAGAACATTCTCCTGATCTGTTCTCCTGATCTGTTCTCCAGAGCATTCTCCTGGGCGTTCTCCTGAGCCTTCTCCTGAGCCTTCTCCTGATCTTTTCTCCAGAGCATTCTCATAAGCGTTCGCCAGAGCGTTCTCCTGGGCCTTCTCCTGATCTATTCTCCTGAGCGTTCTCCAGAGCGTTCTCCAGAGCGTTCTCCTGAGCCTTCTCCTGATCTGTTCTCCTGAGCCTTCTCCTGAGCCTTCTCCTGATCTGTTCTCCAGAGCGTTCTCCTGAGCCTTCTCCTGATCTGTTCTCCAGAGCATTCTCCTGAGCGTTCTCCAGAGCCTTCTCTAGAGCCTTCTCCTGATCTGTTCTCCTGAGCGTTCTCCTGAGCATTCTCCTGATCTGTTCTCCAGAGCGTTCTCCTGATCTGTTCTCCTGATCTGTTCTCCAGAGCATTCTCCTGAGCGTTTTCCTGAGCATTCTCCTGAGCCTTCTCCTGATCTGTTCTCCTGAGCGTTCTCCAGAGCGTTCTCCTGAGCGTTCTCCAGAGCCTTCTCTAGAGCCTTCTCCTGATCTGTTCTCCTGAGCGTTCTCCTGAGCATTCTCCTGATCTGTTCTCCAGAGCGTTCTCCTGATCTGTTCTCCTGATCTGTTCTCCAGAGCATTCTCCTGGGCGTTCTCCTGAGCCTTCTCCTGATCTTTTCTCCTGAGCGTTCTAGTGAGCTTTCTCCAGGGCGTTCTCCTGAGCCTTCTCCTGATCTGTTCTCCTGAGCGTTCTCCTGAGCATTCTCCTGACCTTTTCTCCAGAGCGTTCTCCAGAGCGTTCTCCGATTCTGTTCTCCTGAGCGTTCTCCTGAGCCTTCTCCTGATCTGTTCTCCAGAGCGTTCTCCTGAGCCGTCTCCTGATCTGTACTCCAGAGCGTTCTCCTGAGCGTTCTCCTGAACATTCTCCTGAGCCTTCTCCTGATCTTTCCTCCTGAGCGTTCTCCAGAGCGTTCTCCAGAGCATTCTCCTGAGCCTTCTCCTGCTTTTTTTCTCCTGAGCGTTCTCCAGAGCGTTCTCCTGAGCCTTCTCCTGATCTGTTCTCCAGAGTGTTCTCCTGAGCGTTCTCCAGAGCCTTCTCTAGAGCCTTCTCCTGATTTCTGTTCTCCTGAGCGTTCTCCTGAGCCTTCTCCTGATCTGTTCTCCAGAACATTCTCCTGATCTGTTCTCCTGATCTGTTCTCCAGAGCATTCTCCTGGGCGTTCTCCTGAGCCTTCTCCTGAGCCTTCTCCTGATCTTTTCTCCAGAGCATTCTCATAAGCGTTCGCCAGAGCGTTCTCCTGGGCCTTCTCCTGATCTATTCTCCTGAGCGTTCTCCAGAGCGTTCTCCAGAGCGTTCTCCTGAGCCTTCTCCTGATCTGTTCTCCTGAGCGTTCTCCTGAGCCTTCTCCTGATCTGTTCTCCTGAGCGTTCTCCTGAGCATTCTCCTGACCTTTTCTCCAGAGCGTTCTCCAGAGCGTTCTCCGATTCTGTTCTCCTGAGCGTTCTCCTGAGCCTTCTCCTGATCTGTTCTCCAGAGCGTTCTCCTGAGCCGTCTCCTGATCTGTACTCCAGAGCGTTCTCCTGAGCGTTCTCCTGAACATTCTCCTGAGCCTTCTCCTGATCTTTCCTCCTGAGCGTTCTCCAGAGCGTTCTCCAGAGCATTCTCCTGAGCCTTCTCCTGCTTTTTTTCTCCTGAGCGTTCTCCAGAGCGTTCTCCTGAGCCTTCTCCTGATCTGTTCTCCAGAGTGTTCTCCTGAGCGTTCTCCAGAGCCTTCTCTAGAGCCTTCTCCTGATTTCTGTTCTCCTGAGCGTTCTCCTGAGCCTTCTCCTGATCTGTTCTCCAGAACATTCTCCTGATCTGTTCTCTTGATCTGTTCTCCAGAGCATTCTCCTGGGCGTTCTCCTGAGCCTTCTCCTGAGCCTTCTCCTGATCTTTTCTCCAGAGCATTCTCATAAGCGTTCGCCAGAGCGTTCTCCTGGGCCTTCTCCTGATCTATTCTCCTGAGCGTTCTCCAGAGCGTTCTCCAGAGCGTTCTCCTGAGCCTTCTCCTGATCTGTTCTCCTGAGCGTTCTCCTGAGCCTTCTCCTGATCTGTTCTCCAGAGCGTTCTCCTGAGCCTTCTCCTGATCTGTTCTCCAGAGCATTCTCCTGAGCGTTTTCCTGAGCATTCTCCTGAGCCTTCTCCTGATCTTTTCTCCTGAGCGTTCTCCTGAGCCTTCTCCTGATCTGTTCTCCTGAGCGTTCTCCAGAGCGTTCTCCTGAGTGTTCTCCAGAGCGTTCTCCAGAGCGTTCTCCAGAGCGTTCTCCTGATCTGTTCTCCTGAGCGTTTTCCTGAGCGTTTTCCTGAGCGTTCTCCTGAGCCTTCTCCTGATCTTTTCTCTTGAGCGTTCTCCAGAGCGTTCTCCTGAGCCTTCTCCTGATCTGTTCTCCAGAGAATTCTCCTGAGCGTTCTCCTGAGCCTTCTCCTGATCTTTTCTCTTGAGCGTTCTCCAGAGCATTTTCCTGAGCCTTCTCCTGATCTGTTCTCCTGATATTTCTCCTGAGCGTTTTCCTGAGCCTTCTCCTGATCTTTTCTCCTGAGCGTTCTCCAGAGCGTTCTCCTGATCTGTTCTCCAGAGCATTCTCCTGATCT
This sequence comes from Eucyclogobius newberryi, assembly GCF_026437365.1. Classification (NCBI taxonomy): domain Eukaryota; kingdom Metazoa; phylum Chordata; class Actinopteri; order Gobiiformes; family Gobiidae; genus Eucyclogobius; species Eucyclogobius newberryi. The sequence goes on along the minus strand of NW_027315812.1, from coordinate 1,779,326 downwards.
GTTCTCCTGATCTGTTCTCTAGAGCATTCTTTGGGCGTTCTCCTGAGCCTTCTCCTGATCTTTTCTCCAGAGCGTTCTCCAGAGCGTTCTCCTGAGCGTTCTCCTGAGCCTTCTCCTGATCTGTTCTTCTGAGCGTTCTCCAGAGCGTTCTCCATATCTGTTCTCCTGAGCGTTCTCCTGAGCCTTCTCCTGATCTGTTCTCCAGAGCTTTCTCATGAGCCTTCTCCTGATCTGTTCTCCAGAGCGTTCTCCTGAGCGTTTTCCTGAGCGTTTTCCTGAGCCTTCTCCTGATCTTTTCTCCTGAGCGTTCTCCAGAGCTTTATCCTGAGCCTTCTCCTGATCTGTTCTCCAGAGCGTTCTCCTGAGCCTTCTCCTGATATTTTCTCCTGAGCGTTCTCCAGAGCGTTCTCCAGAGCCTTCTCCTGATCTGTTCTCCTGAGCCTTCTCCTGATCTGTTCTCCTGAGCGTTCTTAAAGCGTTCTCCTGATCTGTTCTCCTGAGCGTTCTCCTGAGCCTTCCTATCTGTTCTCCAGAGCGTTCTCCTGAGCCTTCTCCTGATCTGTTCTCCAGAGCGTTCTCCAGAGCGTTCTCCTGAGCCTTCTCCTGATCTGTTCTCCAGAGCGTTCTCCTGAGCCTTCTCCTGATCTGTTCTCCTGAGCGTTCTCCTGAGCCTTCTTTTGATCTGTTCTCCTGAGCGTTCTCCTGAGCCTTCTCCTGATATTTTCAACAGAGCGTTCTCCAGAGCCTTCTCCTGAGCGTTCTCCTGAGCCTTCTCCTGATCTGTTCTCCTGAGCGTTCTCCTGAGCCTTCTCCTGATCTGTTCTCCAGAGCGTTCTCCTGAGCCGTCTCCTTATCTGTACTCCAGAGCGTTCTCCTGAGCGTTCTCCTGAACATTCTCCTGAGCCTTCTCCTGATCTTTCCTCCTGAGGGTTCTCCAGAGCGTTCTCCAGAGCATTCTCCTGAGACTTCTCCTGCTTTTTTTCTCCAGGGCGTTCTCCTGAGCGTTCTCCAGAGCGTTCTCCTTATCTGTTCTCTAGAGCATTCTCCTGAGCGTTATCCTGAGCGTTCTCCTGAGCCGTCTCCTGATCTGTACTCCAGAGCGTTCTCCTGAGCGTTCTCCTGAACATTCTCCTGAGCCTTCTCCTGATCTTTCCTCCTGAGCGTTCTCCAGAGCGTTCTCCAGAGCATTCTCCTGAGCCTTCTCCTGCTTTTTTTCTCCTGAGCGTTCTCCAGAGCGTTCTCCTGAGCCTTCTCCTGATCTGTTCTCCAGAGTGTTCTCCTGAGCGTTCTCCAGAGCCTTCTCTAGAGCCTTCTCCTGATTTCTGTTCTCCTGAGCGTTCTCCTGAGCCTTCTCCTGATCTGTTCTCCAGAACATTCTCCTGATCTGTTCTCCTGATCTGTTCTCCAGAGCATTCTCCTGGGCGTTCTCCTGAGCCTTCTCCTGAGCCTTCTCCTGATCTTTTCTCCAGAGCATTCTCATAAGCGTTCGCCAGAGCGTTCTCCTGGGCCTTCTCCTGATCTATTCTCCTGAGCGTTCTCCAGAGCGTTCTCCAGAGCGTTCTCCTGAGCCTTCTCCTGATCTGTTCTCCTGAGCGTTCTCCTGAGCCTTCTCCTGATCTGTTCTCCAGAGCGTTCTCCTGAGCCTTCTCCTGATCTGTTCTCCAGAGCATTCTCAGGAGCGTTTTCCTGAGCATTCTCCTGAGCCTTCTCCTGATCTTTTCTCCTGAGCGTTCTCCTGAGCCTTCTCCTGATCTGTTCTCCTGAGCGTTCTCCAGAGCGTTCTCCTGAGTGTTCTCCAGAGCGTTCTCCAGAGCGTTCTCCAGAGCGTTCTCCTGATCTGTTCTCCTGAGCGTTTTCCTGAGCGTTTTCCTGAGCGTTCTCCTGAGCCTTCTCCTGATCTTTTCTCTTGAGCGTTCTCCAGAGCGTTCTCCTGAGCCTTCTCCTGATCTGTTCTCCAGAGAATTCTCCTGAGCGTTCTCCAGAGCGTTCTCCAAAGCGTTCTCCAGAGCATTTTCCTGAGCCTTCTCCTGATCTGTTCTCCTGATATTTCTCCTGAGCGTTTTCCTGAGCCTTCTCCTGATCTTTTCTCCTGAGCGTTCTCCAGAGCGTTCTCCTGATCTGTTCTCCAGAGCATTCTCCTGATCTGTTCTCTAGAGCATTCTTTGGGCGTTCTCCTGAGCCTTCTCCTGATCTTTTCTCCAGAGCGTTCTCCAGAGCGTTCTCCTGAGCGTTCTCCTGAGCCTTCTCCTGATCTGTTCTTCTGAGCGTTCTCCAGAGCGTTCTCCATATCTGTTCTCCTGAGCGTTCTCCTGAGCCTTCTCCTGATCTGTTCTCCAGAGCTTTCTCATGAGCCTTCTCCTGATCTGTTCTCCAGAGCGTTCTCCTGAGCGTTTTCCTGAGCGTTTTCCTGAGCCTTCTCCTGATCTTTTCTCCTGAGCGTTCTCCAGAGCTTTATCCTGAGCCTTCTCCTGATCTGTTCTCCAGAGCGTTCTCCTGAGCCTTCTCCTGATATTTTCTCCTGAGCGTTCTCCAGAGCGTTCTCCAGAGCCTTCTCCTGATCTGTTCTCCTGAGCCTTCTCCTGATCTGTTCTCCTGAGCGTTCTCAAAGCGTTCTCCTGATCTGTTCTCCTGAGCGTTCTCCTGAGCCTTCCTATCTGTTCTCCAGAGCGTTCTCCTGAGCCTTCTCCTGATCTGTTCTCCAGAGCGTTCTCCTGAGCGTTCTCCTGAGCCTTGTCCTGATCTTTTCTCCTGAGCGTTCTCCTGAGCGTTCTCCAGAGCGTTCTCCTGAGCCTTCTCCTGATCTGTTCTCCAGAGCGTTCTCCTGAGCCTTCTCCTGATCTGTTCTCCTGAGCGTTCTCCTGAGCCTTCTTTTGATCTGTTCTCCTGAGCGTTCTCCTGAGCCTTCTCCTGATATTTTCAACAGAGCGTTCTCCTGAGCCTTCTCCTGATCTGTTCTCCAGAGCCTTCTCCTGAGCGTTCTCCTGAGCCTTCTCCTGATCTGTTCTCCTGAGCGTTCTCCTGAGCCTTCTCCTGATCTGTTCTCCAGAGCGTTCTCCTGAGCCGTCTCCTTATCTGTACTCCAGAGCGTTCTCCTGAGCGTTCTCCTGAACATTCTCCTGAGCCTTCTCCTGATCTTTCCTCCTGAGGGTTCTCCAGAGCGTTCTCCAGAGCACTCTCCTGAGACTTCTCCTGCTTTTTTTCTCCAGGGCGTTCTCCTGAGCGTTCTCCAGAGCGTTCTCCTTATCTGTTCTCTAGAGCATTCTCCTGAGCGTTATCCTGAGCGTTCTCCTGAGCCTTCTCCTGATCTTTTCTCCTGAGCGTTCTACTGAGCATTCTCCAGGGCATTCTCCAGAGCGTTCTCCAGAGCGTTCTCCTGATCTGTTCACCTTAACATTCTCCTGAGCCTTCTCCTGATCTTTCCTCCTGAGCGTTCTCCAGAGCGTTCTCCTGAGCCTTCTCCTGATCTGTTCTCCAGAGCGTTCTCCTGAACCTTCTCCTGATCTTTCCTCCTGAGCCTTCTCCAGAGCGTTCTCCAGAGCGTTCTCCTGAGCCTTCTCCAGAGCGTTCGCCAGAGCCTTCTCCTGATCTGTTCTCCTGAGCGTTCTCCTGAGCCTTCTCCTGATCTGTTCTCCAGAGCTTTCTCCTGATCTGTTCTCCAGAGCGTTCTCCTGAGCGTTCTCCTGAGCGTTCTCCAGAGCCTTCTCCAGAGCGTTCTCCTGAGCCTTCTCCTGATCTTTCCTCCTGAGCGTTCTCCAGAGCGTTCTCCTGAGCCTTCTCCTGATCTGTTCTCCTGAGCGTTCTCCTGAGCCTTCTCCTGATCTTTTCTCCTGAGCGTTCTCCAGAGCGTTCTCCTGAGCGTTCTCCTGAGCCTTCTCCTGATCTGTTCTCCTGAGCGTTCTCCTCAGCCTTCTCCTGATCTGTTCTCCTGAGCGTTCTCCAGAGCGTTCTCCTGATTATTTTCTCCTGAGCCTTCTCCTGATCTGTTCTCCAGAGCGTTCTCCTGAGCCTTCTCCTGATCTGTTCTCCAGAGCGTTCTCCTGAGCGTTCTCCTGAGCATTCTCCTGAACCTTCTCCTGATCTTTCCTCCTGAGCGTTCTCCTGAGCGTTCTCCAGAGCGTTCTCCAGAGCGTTCTCCTGAGCCTTCTCCTGATCTGTTCTCCAGAGCTTTCTCCTGTTCTGTTCTCCAGAGCGTTCTCCTGAGCGTTCTCCAGAGCCTTCTCCAGAGCGTTCTCCTGAGCATTCTCCTGATCTGTTCTCCAGAGCGTTCTCCTGATCTGTTCTCCTGATCTGTTCTCCAGAGCATTCTCCTGGGCGTTCTCCTGAGCCTTCTCCTGATCTTTTCTCCTGAGCGTTCTAGTGAGCTTTCTCCAGGGCGTTCTCCTGAGCGTTCTCCTGAGCATTCTCCTGACCTTTTCTCCAGAGCGTTCTCCAGAGCGTTCTCCGATTCTGTTCTCCTGAGAGTTCTCCTGAGCCTTCTCCTGATCTGTTCTCCAGAGCGTTCTCCTGAGCCGTCTCCTGATCTGTACTCCAGAGCGTTCTCCTGAGCGTTCTCCTGAACATTCTCCTGAGCCTTCTCCTGATCTTTCCTCCTGAGCGTTCTCCAGAGCGTTCTCCAGAGCATTCTCCTGAGCCTTCTCCTGCTTTTTTTCTCCTGAGCGTTCTCCAGAGCGTTCTCCTGAGCCTTCTCCTGATCTGTTCTCCAGAGCGTTCTCCTGAGCGTTCTCCAGAGCCTTCTCTAGAGCCTTCTCCTGATTTCTGTTCTCCTGAGCGTTCTCCTGAGCCTTCTCCTGATCTGTTCTCCAGAACATTCTCCTGATCTGTTCTCCTGATCTGTTCTCCAGAGCATTCTCCTGGGCGTTCTCCTGAGCCTTCTCCTGATCTTTTCTCCAGAGCATTCTCATAAGCGTTCGCCAGAGCGTTCTCCTGGGCCTTCTCCTGATCTATTCTCCTGAGCGTTCTCCAGAGCGTTCTCCAGAGCGTTCTCCTGAGCCTTCTCCTGATCTGTTCTCCTGAGCGTTCTCCTGAGCCTTCTCTTGATCTGTTCTCCAGAGCGTTCTCCTGAGCCTTCTCCTGATCTGTTCTCCAGAGCATTCTCCTGAGCGTTTTCCTGAGCATTCTCCTGAGCCTTCTCCTGATCTGTTCTCCTGAGCGTTCTCCAGAGCGTTCTCCTGAGCGTTCTCCAGAGCCTTCTCTAGAGCCTTCTCCTGATCTGTTCTCCTGAGCGTTCTCCTGAGCATTCTCCTGATCTGTTCTCCAGAGCGTTCTCCTGATCTGTTCTCCTGATCTGTTCTCCAGAGCATTCTCCTGGGCGTTCTCCTGAGCCTTCTCCTGATCTTTTCTCCTGAGCGTTCTAGTGAGCTTTCTCCAGGGCGTTCTCCAGAGCGTTCTCCTGAGCCTTCTCCTGATCTGTTCTCCAGAGCGTTCTCCTGGGCCTTCTCCTGATCTATTCTCCTGAGCGTTCTCCAGAGCGTTCTCCAGAGCGTTCTCCTGAGCCTTCTCCTGATCTGTTCTCCTGAGCGTTCTCCTGAGCCTTCTCTTGATCTGTTCTCCAGAGCGTTCTCCTGATCTGTTCTCCTGATCTGTTCTCCAGAGCATTCTCCTGGGCGTTCTCCTGAGCCTTCTCCTGATCTTTTCTCCTGAGCGTTCTAGTGAGCTTTCTCCAGGGCGTTCTCCAGAGCGTTCTCCTGAGCCTTCTCCTGATCTGTTCTCCAGAGCGTTCTCCTGAGCCGTCTCCTGATCTGTACTCCAGAGCGTTCTCCTGAGCGTTCTCCTGAACATTCTCCTGAGCCTTCTCCTGATCTTTCCTCCTGAGCGTTCTCCAGAGCGTTCTCCAGAGCATTCTCCTGAGCCTTCTCCTGCTTTTTTTCTCCTGAGCGTTCTCCAGAGCGTTCTCCTGAGCCTTCTCCTGATCTGTTCTCCAGAGCGTTCTCCTGAGCGTTCTCCAGAGCCTTCTCTAGAGCCTTCTCCTGATTTCTGTTCTCCTGAGCGTTCTCCTGAGCCTTCTCCTGATCTGTTCTCCAGAACATTCTCCTGATCTGTTCTCCTGATCTGTTCTCCAGAGCATTCTCCTGGGCGTTCTCCTGAGCCTTCTCCTGAGCCTTCTCCTGATCTTTTCTCCAGAGCATTCTCATAAGCGTTCGCCAGAGCGTTCTCCTGGGCCTTCTCCTGATCTATTCTCCTGAGCGTTCTCCAGAGCGTTCTCCAGAGCGTTCTCCTGAGCCTTCTCCTGATCTGTTCTCCTGAGCGTTCTCCTGAGCCTTCTCCTGATCTGTTCTCCAGAGCGTTCTCCTGAGCCTTCTCCTGATCTGTTCTCCAGAGCATTCTCCTGAGCGTTTTTCTGAGCATTCTCCTGAGCCTTCTCCTGATCTTTTCTCCTGAGCGTTCTCCTGAGCGTTCTACAGAGCGTTCTCCTGAGCCTTCTCCTGATCTGTTCTCCTGAGCGTTCTCCAGAGCGTTCTCCTGAGTGTTCTCCAGAGCGTTCTCCAGAGCGTTCTCCAGAGCGTTCTCCTGATCTGTTCTCCTGAGCGTTTTCCTGAGCGTTCTCCTGAGCCTTCTCCTGATCTTTTCTCTTGAGCGTTCTCCAGAGCGTTCTCCTGAGCCTTCTCCTGATCTGTTCTCCAGAGAATTATCCTGAGCGTTCTCCAGAGCGTTCTCCAAAGCGTTCTCCAGAGCATTTTCCTGAGCCTTCTCCTGATCTGTTCTCCTGATATTTCTCCTGAGCGTTTTCCTGAGCCTTCTCCTGATCTTTTCTCCTGAGCGTTCTCCAGAGCGTTCTCCTGATCTGTTCTCCAGAGCATTCTCCTGATCTGTTCTCCTGATCTTTTCTCCAGAGCGTTCTCCAGAGCGTTCTCCAGAGCGTTCTCCTGAGCCTTCTCCTGAGCCTTCTCCTGATCTGTTCTTCTGAGCGTTCTCCAGAGCGTTCTCCATATCTGTTCTCCTGAGCGTTCTCCTGAGCCTTCTCCTGATCTGTTCTCCAGAGCTTTCTCATGAGCCTTCTCCTGATCTGTTCTCCAGAGCGTTCTCCTGAGCGTTTTCCTGAGCGTTTTCCTGAGCCTTCTCCTGATCTTTTCTCCTGAGCGTTCTCCAGAGCTTTCTCCTGAGCCTTCTCCTGATCTGTTCTCCAGAGCGTTCTCCTGAGCCTTCTCCTGATCTTTTCTCCTGAGCGTTCTCCAGAGCGTTCTCCAGAGCCTTCTCCTGATCTGTTCTCCTGAGCCTTCTCCTGATCTGTTCTCCTGAGCGTTCTCAAAGCGTTCTCCTGATCTGTTCTCCTGAGCGTTTTCCTGAGCCTTCCTATCTGTTCTCCAGAGCGTTCTCCTGAGCCTTCTCCTGATCTGTTCTCCAGAGCGTTCTCCTGAGCGTTCTCCTGAGCCTTGTCCTGATCTTTTCTCCTGAGCGTTCTCCTGAGCGTTCTCCAGAGCGTTCTCCTGAGCCTTCTCCTGATCTGTTCTCCAGAGCGTTCTCCTGAGCCTTCTCCTGATCTGTTCTCCTGAGCGTTCTCCTGAGCCTTCTTTTGATCTGTTCTCCTGAGCGTTCTCCTGAGCCTTCTCCTGATATTTTCAACAGAGCGTTCTCCTGAGCCTTCTCCTGATCTGTTCTCCAGAGCCTTCTCCTGAGCGTTCTCCTGAGCCTTCTCCTGATCTGTTATCCTGAGCGTTCTCCTGAGCCTTCTCCTGATCTGTTCTCCAGAGCGTTCTCCTGAGCCGTCTCCTGATCTGTACTCCAGAGCGTTCTCCTGAGCGTTCTCCTGAACATTCTCCTGAGCCTTCTCCTGATCTTTCCTCCTGAGCGTTCTCCAGAGCGTTCTCCAGAGCATTCTCCTGAGACTTCTCCTGCTTTTTTTCTCCAGGGCGTTCTCCTGAGCGTTCTCCAGAGCGTTCTCCTTATCTGTTCTCTAGAGCATTCTCCTGAGCGTTCTCCTGAGCGTTCTCCTGAGCCTTCTCCTGATCTTTTCTCCTGAGCGTTCTACTGAGCATTCTCCAGGGCATTCTCCAGAGCGTTCTCCAGAGCGTTCTCCTGATCTGTTCACCTTAACATTCTCCTGAGCCTTCTCCTGATCTTTCCTCCTGAACGTTCTCCAGAGCGTTCTCCTGAGCCTTCTCCTGATCTGTTCTCCAGAGCGTTCTCCTGAACCTTCTCCTGATCTTTCCTCCTGAGCCTTCTCCTGAGCGTTCTCCAGAGCGTTCTCCAGAGCGTTCTCCTGAGCCTTCTCCAGAGCGTTCTCCAGAGCCTTCTCCTGATCTGTTCTCCTGAGCGTTCTCCTGAGCCTTCTCCTGATCTGTTCTCCAGAGCGTTCTCCTGAGCGTTCTCCTGAGCGTTCTCCAGAGCCTTCTCCAGAGCGTTCTCCTGAGCCTTCTCCTGATCTTTCCTCCTGAGCGTTCTCCAGAGCGTTCTCCTGAGCCTTCTCCTGATCTGTTCTCCTGAGCCTTCTCCTGAGCCTTCTCCTGATCTTTTCTCCTGAGCGTTCTCCAGAGCGTTCTCCTGAGCGTTCTCCTGAGCCTTCTCCTGATCTGTTCTCCTGAGCGTTCTCCTCAGCCTTCTCCTGATCTGTTCTCCTGAGCGTTCTCCAGAGCGTTCTCCTGATTATTTTCTCCTGAGCCTTCTCCTGATCTGTTCTCCAGAGCGTTCTCCTGAGCCTTCTCCTGATCTGTTCTCCAGAGCGTTCTCCTGAGCGTTCTCCTGAGCATTCTCCTGAACCTTCTCCTGACCTTTCCTCCTGAGCGTTCTCCTGAGCGTTCTCCAGAGCGTTCTCCAGAGCGTTCTCCTGAGCCTTCTCCTGATCTGTTCTCCAGAGCTTTCTCCTGATCTGTTCTCCAGAGCGTTCTCCTGAGCGTTCTCCAGAGCCTTCTCCAGAGCGTTCTCCTGAGCCTTCTCCTGATCTGTTCTCCTGAGTGTTCTCCTGAGCGTTCTCCAGAGCCTTCTCCAGAGCGTTCTCCTGAGCCTTCTCCTGATCTGTTCTCCAGATCGTTCTCCAGAGCCTTCTCCAGAGCGTTCTCCTGAGCCTTCTCCTGATCTGTTCTCCAGAGCGTTCTCCAGAGCCTTCTCCTGATCTGTTCTCCAGAGCCTTCTCCTGATCTGTTCTCCAGAGCGTTCTCCTGATCTGTTCTCCAGAGCGTTCTCCAGAGCCTTCTCCTGATCTGTTCTCCTGAGCCTTCTCCTGATCTGTTCTCCAGAACATTCTCCTGATCTGTTCTCCTGATCTGTTCTCCAGAGCATTCTCCTGGGCGTTCTCCTGAGCCTTCTCCTGAGCCTTCTCCTGATCTTTTCTCCAGAGCATTCTCATAAGCGTTCGCCAGAGCGTTCTCCTGGGCCTTCTCCTGATCTATTCTCCTGAGCGTTCTCCAGAGCGTTCTCCAGAGCGTTCTCCTGAGCGTTCTCCAGAGCCTTCTCCAGAGCGTTCTCCTGAGCCTTCTCCTGATCTGTTCTCCTGAGTGTTCTCCTGAGCGTTCTCCAGAGCCTTCTCCAGAGCGTTCTCCTGAGCCTTCTCCTGATCTGTTCTCCAGATCGTTCTCCAGAGCCTTCTCCAGAGCGTTCTCCTGAGCCTTCTCCTGATCTGTTCTCCAGAGCGTTCTCCAGAGCCTTCTCCTGATCTGTTCTCCAGAGCCTTCTCCTGATCTGTTCTCCAGAGCGTTCTCCTGATCTGTTCTCCAGAGCGTTCTCCAGAGCCTTCTCCTGATCTGTTCTCCTGAGCCTTCTCCTGATCTGTTCTCCAGAACATTCTCCTGATCTGTTCTCCTGATCTGTTCTCCAGAGCATTCTCCTGGGCGTTCTCCTGAGCCTTCTCCTGAGCCTTCTCCTGATCTTTTCTCCAGAGCATTCTCATAAGCGTTCGCCAGAGCGTTCTCCTGGGCCTTCTCCTGATCTATTCTCCTGAGCGTTCTCCAGAGCGTTCTCCAGAGCGTTCTCCTGAGCGTTCTCCAGAGCGTTCTCCTGAGCCTTCTCCTGATCTGTTCTCCTGAGCGTTCTCCTGAGCCTTCTCCTGATCTGTTCTCCAGAGCGTTCTCCTGAGCCTTCTCCTGATCTGTTCTCCAGAGCATTCTCCTGAGCGTTTTCCTGAGCATTCTCCTGAGCCTTCTCCTGATCTGTTCTCAAGAGCGTTCTCCAGAGCGTTCTCCTGAGCGTTCTCCAGAGCCTTCTCTAGAGCCTTCTCCTGATCTGTTCTCCTGAGCGTTCTCCTGAGCATTCTCCTGATCTGTTCTCCAGAGCGTTCTCCTGATCTGTTCTCCTGATCTGTTCTCCAGAGCATTCTCCTGGGCGTTCTCCTGAGCCTTGTCCTGATCTTTTCTCCTGAGTGTTCTAGTGAGCTTTCTCCAGGGCGTTCTCCAGAGCGTTCTCCTGAGCCTTCTCCTGATCTGTTCTCCTGAGCGTTCTCCTGAGCATTCTCCTGACCTTTTCTCCAGAGCGTTCTCCAGAGCGTTCTCCGATTCTGTTCTCCTGAGCGTTCTCCTGAGCCTTCTCCTGATCTGTTCTCCAGAGCGTTCTCCTGAGCCGTCTCCTGATCTGTACTCCAGAGCGTTCTCCTGAACGTTCTCCTGAACATTCTCCTGAGCCTTCTCCTGATCTTTCCTCCTGAGCGTTCTCCAGAGCGTTCTCCAGAGCATTCTCCTGAGCCTTCTCCTGCTTTTTTTCTCCTGAGCGTTCTCCAGAGCGTTCTCCTGAGCCTTCTCCTGATCTGTTCTCCAGAGCGTTCTCCTGAGCGTTCTCCAGAGCCTTCTCTAGAGCCTTCTCCTGATTTCTGTTCTCCTGAGCGTTCTCCTGAGCCTTCTCCTGATCTGTTCTCCAGAACATTCTCCTGATCTGTTCTCCTGATCTGTTCTCCAGAGCATTCTCCTGGGCGTTCTCCTGAGCCTTCTCCTGAGCCTTCTCCTGATCTTTTCTCCAGAGCATTCTCATAAGCGTTCACCAGAGCGTTCTCCTGGGCCTTCTCCTGATCTATTCTCCTGAGCGTTCTCCAGAGCGTTCTCCAGAGCGTTCTCCTGAGCCTTCTCCTGATCTGTTCTCCTGAGCGTTCTCCTGAGCCTTCTCCTGATCTGTTCTCCAGAGCGTTCTCCTGAGCCTTCTCCTGATCTGTTCTCCAGAGCATTCTCCTGAGCGTTTTCCTGAGCATTCTCCTGAGCCTTCTCCTGATCTTTTCTCCTGAGCGTTCTCCTGAGCGTTCTACAGAGCGTTCTACAGAGCGTTCTCCTGAGCCTTCTCCTGATCTGTTCTCCTGAGCGTTCTCCAGAGCGTTCTCCTGAGTGTTCTCCAGAGCGTTCTCCAGAGCGTTCTCCAGAGCGTTCTCCTGATCTGTTCTCCTGAGCGTTTTCCTGAGCGTTTTCCTGAGCGTTCTCCTGAGCCTTCTCCTGATCTTTTCTCTTGAGAGTTCTCCAGAGCGTTCTCCTGAGCCTTCTCCTGATCTGTTCTCCAGAGAATTCTCCTGAGCGTTCTCCAGAGCGTTCTCCAAAGCGTTCTCCAGAGCATTTTCCTGAGCCTTCTCCTGATCTGTTCTGATATTTCTCCTGAGCATTTTCCTGAGCCTTCTCCTGATCTTTTCTCCTGAGCGTTCTCCAGAGCGTTCTCCTGATCTGTTCTCCAGAGCATTCTCCTGATCTGTTCTCCTGATCTGTTCTCTAGAGCATTCTTTGGGCGTTCTCCTGAGCCTTCTCCTGATCTTTTCTCCAGAGCGTTCTCCAGAGCGTTCTCCTGAGCGTTTTCCTGAGCGTTTTCCTGAGCCTTCTCCTGATCTTTTCTCCTGAGCGTTCTCCAGAGCTTTCTCCTGAGCCTTCTCCTGATCTGTTCTCCAGAGCGTTCTCCTGAGCCTTCTCCTGATCTTTTCTCCTGAGCGTTCTCCAGAGCGTTCTCCAGAGCCTTCTCCTGATCTGTTCTCCTGAGCCTTCTCCTGATCTGTTCTCCTGAGCGTTCTCAAAGCGTTCTCCTGATCGGTTCTCCTGAGCGTTCTCCTGAGCCTTCCTATCTGTTCTCCAGAGCGTTCTCCTGAGCCTTCTCCTTATCTGTTCTCCAGAGCGTTCTCCTGAGCGTTCTCCTGAGCCTTGTCCTGATCTTTTCTCCTGAGCGTTCTCCTGAGCGTTCTCCAGAGCGTTCTCCTGAGCCTTCTCCTGATCTGTTCTCCAGAGCGTTCTCCTGAGCCTTCTCCTGATCTGTTCTCCAGAGCGTTCTCCAGAGCCTTCTCCTGATCTGTTCTCCTGAGCCTTCTCCTGATCTGTTCTCCTGAGCGTTCTCAAAGCGTTCTCCTGATCTGTTCTCCTGAGCGTTCTCCTGAGCCTTCCTATCTGTTCTCCAGAGCGTTCTCCTGAGCCTTCTCCTGATCTGTTCTCCAGAGCGTTCTCCTGAGCGTTCTCCTGAGCCTTGTCCTGAGCCTTCTCCTGATCTTTCCTCCTGAGCGTTCTCCAGAGCGTTCTCCAGAGCGTTCTCCAGAGCATTCTCCTGAGCCTTCTCCTGCTTTTTTTCTCCTGAGCGTTCTCCAGAGCGTTCTCCTGAGCCTTCTCCTGATCTGTTCTCCAGAGCGTTCTCCTGAGCGTTCTCCAGAGCCTTCTCTAGAGCCTTCTCCTGATTTCTGTTCTCCTGAGCCTTCTCCTGAGCCTTCTCCTGATCTGTTCTCCAGAACATTCTCCTGATCTGTTCTCCTGATCTGTTCTCCAGAGCATTCTCCTGGGCGTTCTCCTGAGCCTTCTCCTGAGCCTTCTCCTGATCTTTTCTCCAGAGCATTCTCATAAGCGTTCGCCAGAGCGTTCTCCTGGGCCTTCTCCTGATCTTTCTCTTGAGCGTTCTCCAGAGCGTTCTCCTGAGCCTTCTCCTGATCTGTTCTCCAGAGAATTATCCTGAGCGTTCTCCAGAGCGTTCTCCAAAGCGTTCTCCAGAGCATTTTCCTGAGCCTTCTCCTGATCTTTTCTCCTGAGCGTTCTCCAGAGCGTTCTCCTGATCTGTTCTCCAGAGCATTCTCCTGATCTGTTCTCCTGATCTTTTCTCCTGAGCGTTCTCCTGAGCCTTCTCCTGAGCCTTCTCCTGAGCCTTCTCCTGATCTGTTCTCCAGAGCGTTCTCCTGAGCCTTCTCCTGATCTGTTCTCCTGAGCGTTCTCCTGAGCCTTCTTTTGATCTGTTCTCCTGAGCGTTCTCCTCAGCCTTCTCCTGATCTGTTCTCCTGATCTGTTCTCCAGAGCGTTCTCCTGAGCCTTCTCCTGATCTGTTCTCCAGAGCGTTCTCCTGAGCGTTCTCCTGAGCATTCTCCTGAACCTTCTCCTGATCTTTCCTCCTGAGCGTTCTCCTGAGCGTTCTCCTGAGCGTTCTCCTGAGCATTCTCCTGAACCTTCTCCTGATCTTTCCTCCTGAGCCTTCTCCTGATCTGTTCTCCAGAGCCTTCTCCTGAGCGTTCTCCTGAGCCTTCTCCTGATCTGTTATCCTGAGCGTTCTCCTGAGCCTTCTCCTGATCTGTTCTCCAGAGCGTTCTCCTGAGCCGTCTCCTGATCTGTACTCCAGAGCGTTCTCCTGAGCGTTCTCCTGAACATTCTCCTGAGCCTTCTCCTGATCTTTCCTCCTGAGCGTTCTCCACAGCGTTCTCCAGAGCATTCTCCTGAGACTTCTCCTGCTTTTTTTCTCCAGGGCGTTCTCCTGAGCATTCTCCAGAGCGTTCTCCTTATCTGTTCTCTAGAGCATTCTCCTGAGTGTTCTCCTGAGCGTTCTCCTGAGCGTTCTCCTGATCTTTTCTCCTGAGCGTTCTACTGAGCATTCTCCAGGGCATTCTCCAGAGCGTTCTCCAGAGCGTTCTCCTGATCTGTTCACCTTAACATTCTCCTGAGCCTTCTCCTGATCTTTCCTCCTGAGCGTTCTCCAGAGCGTTCTCCTGAGCCTTCTCCTGATCTGTTCTCCAGAGCGTTCTCCTGAACCTTCTCCTGATCTTTCCTCCTGAGCCTTCTCCTGAGCGTTCTCCAGAGCGTTCTCCAGAGCGTTCTCCTGAGCCTTCTCCAGAGCGTTCTCCAGAGCCTTCTCCTGATCTGTTCTCCTGAGCGTTCTCCTGAGCCTTCTCCTGATCTGTTCTCCAGAGCGTTCTCCTGAGCGTTCTCCTGAACGTTCTCCAGAGCCTTCTCCAGAGCGTTCTCCTGAGCCTTCTCCTGATCTTTCCTCCTGAGCGTTCTCCAGAGCGTTCTCCTGAGCCTTCTCCTGATCTGTTCTCCTGAGCGTTCTCCTGAGCCTTCTCCTGATCTTTTCTCCTGAGCGTTCTCCAGAGCGTTCTCCTGAGCGTTCTCCTGAGCCTTCTCCTGATCTGTTCTCCTGAGCGTTCTCCTCAGCCTTCTCCTGATCTGTTCTCCTGATCTGTTCTCCAGAGCGTTCTCCTGAGCCTTCTCCTGATCTGTTCTCCAGAGCGTTCTCCTGAGCGTTCTCCTGAGCATTCTCCTGAACCTTCTCCTGATCTTTCCTCCTGAGCGTTCTCCTGAGCGTTCTCCTGAGCGTTCTCCAGAGCGTTCTCCTGAGCCTTCTCCTGATCTGTTCTCCAGAGCTTTCTCCTGATCTGTTCTCCAGAGCGTTCTCCTGAGCGTTCTCCAGAGCCTTCTCCAGAGCGTTCTCCTGAGCCTTCTCCTGATCTGTTCTCCTGAGCGTTCTCCTGAGCGTTCTCCAGAGCCTTCTCCAGAGCGTTCTCCTGAGCCTTCTCCTGATCTGTTCTCCAGAGCGTTCTCCAGAGCCTTCTCCAGAGCGTTCTCCTGAGCCTTCTCCTGATCTGTTCTCCAGAGCGTTCTCCAGAGCCTTCTCCTGATCTGTTCTCCAGAGCCTTCTCCTGATCTGTTCTCCTGAGCGTTCTCCTGAGCGTTCTCCAGAGCCTTCTCCAGAGCGTTCTCCAGAGCTTTCTCCTGATCTGTTCTCCTGAGCGTTCTCCAGAGCCTTCTCCAGAGCGTTCTCCTGAGCCTTCTCCTGATCTGTTCTCCTGAGCGTTCTCCAGAGCCTTCTCCAGAGCGTTCTCCTGAGCCTTCTCCTGATCTGTTCTCCTGAGCGTTCTCCAGAGCGTTCTCCTGATCTGTTCTCCTGAGCGTTCTCCTGAGCCTTCTCCTGATCTGTTCTCCAGAGCGTTCTCCTGAGCGTTCTCCTGAGCCTTGTCCTGATCTTTTCTCCTGAGCGTTCACCTGAGCGTTCTCCAGAGTGATCTCCTGAGCATTCTCCTGATCTGTTCTCCTGAGCGTTCTCTTGAGCGTTCTCCTGAACATTCTCCTGAGCCTTCTCCTGATCTTTCCTCCTGAGCGTTCTCCAGAGCGTTCTCCAGAGCGTTCTCCTGAGCGTTCTCCTGAGCCTTCTCCTGATCTGTTCTCCTGAGCCTTCTCCTGATCTGTTCTCCAGAGCGTTCTCCTGAGCCTTCTCCTGATCTGTTCTCCAGAGCGTTCTCCTGAGCGTTCTCCTGAGCGTTCTCCTGAACCTTCTCCTGATCTGTTCTCCAGAGCTTTCTCCTGATCTGTTCTCCAGAGCGTTCTCCTGAGCGTTCTCCAGAGCCTTCTCCAGAGCGTTCTCCTGAGCCTTCTCCTGATCTGTTCTCCAGAGCGTTCTCCAGAGCGTTCTCCTGAGCCTTCTCCTGATCTGTTCTCCTGAGCGTTCTCCTGAGCCTTCTCCTGATCTTTTCTCCTGAGCGTTCTCCAGAGCGTTCTCCTGAGCGTTCTCCTGAGCCTTCTCCTGATCTGTTCTCCTGAGCGTTCTCCTCAGCCTTCTCCTGATCTGTTCTCCTGATCTGTTCTCCAGAGCGTTCTCCTGAGCCTTCTCCTGATCTGTTCTCCAGAGCGTTCTCCTGAGCGTTCTCCTGAGCATTCTCCTGAACCTTCTCCTGATCTTTCCTCCTGAGCGTTCTCCTGAGCGTTCTCCTGAGCGTTCTCCAGAGCGTTCTCCTGAGCCTTCTCCTGATCTGTTCTCCAGAGCTTTCTCCTGATCTGTTCTCCAGAGCGTTCTCCTGAGCGTTCTCCAGAGCCTTCTCCAGAGCGTTCTCCTGAGCCTTCTCCTGATCTGTTCTCCTGAGCGTTCTCCTGAGCGTTCTCCAGAGCCTTCTCCAGAGCGTTCTCCTGAGCCTTCTCCTGATCTGTTCTCCAGAGCGTTCTCCAGAGCCTTCTCCAGAGCGTTCTCCTGAGCCTTCTCCTGATCTGTTCTCCAGAGCGTTCTCCAGAGCCTTCTCCTGATCTGTTCTCCAGAGCCTTCTCCTGATCTGTTCTCCTGAGCGTTCTCCTGAGCGTTCTCCAGAGCCTTCTCCAGAGCGTTCTCCAGAGCTTTCTCCTGATCTGTTCTCCTGAGCGTTCTCCAGAGCCTTCTCCAGAGCGTTCTCCTGAGCCTTCTCCTGATCTGTTCTCCTGAGCGTTCTCCAGAGCCTTCTCCAGAGCGTTCTCCTGAGCCTTCTCCTGATCTGTTCTCCTGAGCGTTCTCCAGAGCGTTCTCCTGATCTGTTCTCCTGAGCGTTCTCCTGAGCCTTCTCCTGATCTGTTCTCCAGAGCGTTCTCCTGAGCGTTCTCCTGAGCCTTGTCCTGATCTTTTCTCCTGAGCGTTCACCTGAGCGTTCTCCAGAGTGATCTCCTGAGCATTCTCCTGATCTGTTCTCCTGAGCGTTCTCTTGAGCGTTCTCCTGAACATTCTCCTGAGCCTTCTCCTGATCTTTCCTCCTGAGCGTTCTCCAGAGCGTTCTCCAGAGCGTTCTCCTGAGCGTTCTCCTGAGCCTTCTCCTGATCTGTTCTCCTGAGCCTTCTCCTGATCTGTTCTCCAGAGCGTTCTCCTGAGCCTTCTCCTGATCTGTTCTCCAGAGCGTTCTCCTGAGCGTTCTCCTGAGCGTTCTCCTGAACCTTCTCCTGATCTGTTCTCCAGAGCTTTCTCCTGATCTGTTCTCCAGAGCGTTCTCCTGAGCGTTCTCCAGAGCCTTCTCCAGAGCGTTCTCCTGAGCCTTCTCCTGATCTGTTCTCCAGAGCGTTCTCCTGAGCGTTCTCCAGAGCCTTCTCCAGAGCCTTCTCCTGAGCCTTCTCCTGATCTGTTCTCCAGAGCGTTCTCCTGAGCGTTCTCCAGAGCCTTCTCCAGAGCGTTCTCCTGAGCCTTCTCCTGATCTGTTCTCCAGAGCGTTCTCCTGATCTGTTCTCCAGAGCGTTCTCCTGATCTGTTCTCCAGAGCGTTCTCCTGATCTGTTCTCCAGAGCGTTCTCCTGAGACTCAGAGTTACTCACAATCACGTCAAATTTGGAGTAAATGTCGACCACTTTCCCTGAAACAGAAGAAAAGAGCTTAAAGTCCAGCTTTAGTCCTGGTCCTGGTCCAGCTTTAGTCCTGGTCCTGGTCCAGCTTTAGTCCTGGTCCTGGTCCAGCTTTAGTCCTGGTCCAGGTCCAGCTTTAGTCCTGGTCCTGGTCCAGCTTTAGTCCTGGTCCTGGTCCAGCTTTAGTCCTGGTCCTGGTCCAGCTTTAGTCCTGGTCCTGGTCCAGCTTTAGTCCTGGTCCAGGTCCAGCTTTAGTCCTGGTCCTGGTCCAGCTTTAGTCCTGGTCCTGGTCCAGCTTTAGTCCTGGTCCAGGTCCAGCTTTAGTCCTGGTCCAGGTCCAGCTTTAGTCCTGGTCCTGGTCCAGCTTTAGTCCTGGTCCTGGTCCAGCTTTAGTCCTGGTCCTGGTCCAGCTTTAGTCCTGGTCCAGGTCCAGCTTTAGTCCTGGTCCTGGTCCAGCTTTAGTCCTGGTCCTGGTCCAGCTTTAGTCCTGGTCCTGGTCCAGCTTTAGTCCTGGTCCAGGTCCAGCTTTAGTCCTGGTCCTGGTCCAGCTTTAGTCCTGGTCCTGGTCCAGCTTTAGTCCTGGTCCAGGTCCAGCTTTAGTCCTGGTCCAGGTCCAGCTTTAGTCCTGGTCCAGCTTTAGTCCTGGTCCTGGTCCAGCTTTAGTCCTGGTCCAGCTTTAGTCCTGGTCCTGGTCCAGCTTTAGTCCTGGTCCAGCTTTAGTCCTGGTCCAGCTTTAGTCCTGGTCCTGGTCCAGCTTTAGTCCTGGTCCAGCTTTAGTCCTGGTCCTGGTCCAGCTTTAGTCCTGGTCCAGGTCCAGTACCGTTGTGGTCCACCACGGGCAGAGCAGAGACTCTTCTGTGGGTGAACAGGGACAGAGCGGTGCACAGGGGCGTGTCCGGGGCGATGAAGGCGATGTTTGAGTACGTCCCAACTCTGAGCTCCTCCAGACTCTGCTTCATGAAGGCCGGCATCGCCATCTCACCCACCTGAGGAGGAGCAGGAGAAACATCTAACACCTGAGGAGGAGCAGGAGAAACATCTGACACCTGAGGAGGAGCAGGAGAAACATCTAACACCTGAGGAGGAGCAGGAGAAACATCTGACACCTGAGGAGGAGCAGGAGAAACATCTGACACCTGAGGAGGAGCAGGAGAAACATCTGACACCTGAGGAGGAGCAGGAGAAACATCTGACACCTGAGGAGGAGCAGGAGAAACATCTGACACCTGAGGAGGAGCAGGAGAAACATCTGACACCTGAGGAGGAGCAGGAGAAACATCTAACACCTGAGGAGGAGCAGGAGAAACATCTGACACCTGAGGAGGAGCAGGAGAAACATCTGACACCTGAGGAGGAGCAGGAGAAACATCTGACACCTGAGGAGGAGCAGGAGAAACATCTGACACCTGAGGAGGAGCAGGAGAAACATCTGACACCTGAGGAGGAGCAGGAGAAACATCTGACACCTGAGGAGGAGCAGGAGAAACATCTGACACCTGAGGAGGAGCAGGAGAAACATCTGACACCTGAGGAGGAGCAGGAGAAACATCTAACACCTGAGGAGGAGCAGGAGAAACATCTGACACCTGAGGAGGAGCAGGAGAAACATCTGACACCTGAGGAGGAGCAGGAGAAACATCTAACACCTGAGGAGGAGCAGGAGAAACATCTGACACCTGAGGAGGAGCAGGAGAAACATCTGACACCTGAGGAGGAGCAGGAGAAACATCTGACACCTGAGGAGGAGCAGGAGAAACATCTGACACCTGAGGAGGAGCAGGAGAAACATCTGACACCTGAGGAGGAGCAGGAGAAACATCTAACACCTGAGGAGGAGCAGGAGAAACATCTGACACCTGAGGAGGAGCAGGAGAAACATCTGACACCTGAGGAGGAGCAGGAGAAACATCTGACACCTGAGGAGGAGCAGGAGAAACATCTGACACCTGAGGAGGAGCAGGAGAAACATCTGACACCTGAGGAGGAGCAGGAGAAACATCTGACACCTGAGGAGGAGCAGGAGAAACATCTGACACCTGAGGAGGAGCAGGAGAAACATCTGACACCTGAGGAGGAGCAGGAGAAACATCTGACACCTGAGGAGGAGCAGGAGAAACATCTGACACCTGAGGAGGAGCAGGAGAAACATCTGACACCTGAGGAGGAGCAGGAGAAACATCTAACACCTGAGGAGGAGCAGGAGAAACATCTGACACCTGAGGAGGAGCAGGAGAAACATCTGACACCTGAGGAGGAGCAGGAGAGGAGAAGGAGGAGAAATGTGGCTCTTGAGCTTCAGAACATTTATCCAGAGAATAAACATGAGACGTTGTTATGGAAAAATAAGAATCTGAATCTGGCCCTTTGTCTCTTTCAATTCAATTCATTTTTGTGACGCCCAAAGTCACAGCCCGACATCTCCATGTCTGGACACAGGGCCACGCCCTCACACCAGAGCAATCATCTCCATGTCTGGACACAGGGCCACGCCCTCACACCAGAGCAATCATCTCCATGTCTGGACACAGGGCCACGCCCTCACACCAGAGCAATCATCTCCATGTCTGGACACAGGGCCACGCCCTCACACCAGAGCAATCATCTCCATGTCTGGACACAGGGCCACGCCCTCACACCAGAGCAATCATCTCCATGTCTGGACACAGGGCCACGCCCTCACACCAGAGCAATCATCTCCATGTCTGGACA
This sequence comes from Eucyclogobius newberryi, assembly GCF_026437365.1. Lineage (NCBI taxonomy): Eukaryota > Metazoa > Chordata > Actinopteri > Gobiiformes > Gobiidae > Eucyclogobius > Eucyclogobius newberryi. Next base: position 1,759,429 of record NW_027315812.1, on the reverse strand, counting down.
CAGGGCCACGCCCTCACACCAGAGCAATCATCTCCATGTCTGGACACAGGGCCACGCCCTCACACCAGAGCAATCATCTCCATGTCTGGACACAGGGCCACGCCCTCACACCAGAGCAATCATCTCCATGTCTGGACACAGGGCCACGCCCTCACACCAGAGCAATCATCTCCATGTCTGGACACAGGGCCACGCCCTCACACCAGAGCAATCATCTCCATGTCTGGACACAGGGCCACGCCCTCACACCAGAGCAATCATCAGAATGTAAATGTAAACCCTGTGTCTCTGGTTGTCCTTCTGCCTGTCCCATTTGCATCTATGTCCTCTAAGACCTGCTGTGAGATGTAAATGTGGAATGGTCATGTGACCATCTGTGATTAAAGGAAGGGGACAGAGGTGGGACAGGAGGACTTGGGAGACACACATTTTGGGAAGCAGGCAAGAGACAGACGCGTGGACTCGGGCGTCCATGAGAACGAGTCCACACGAGTTTCTTTCTGATTCAGCCACAAAATTAAACAGTTTAATTTTGAAACGAGACAACTTGATTCTTTGTGTCATCGAGAGATTTTTGCCACTACAACGTCTTTCGTCAGAGATAAGAAGTGAAGAGCATTGTGGGAGGTCTAAGTCTGGTTCTTCTGGTTCTTCTGGTTCTTGTGGCTCTCCTGGTTCTTCTGGTTCTTCTGGTTATTGTGGCTCTTCTGGTTCTTCTGGTTCTCCTGGTTCTTCTGGTTCTTCTGGTTCTTGTGGCTCTCCTGGTTATCCTGGTTCTTCCGGTTCTTCTGGTTCTTGTGGTTCTCCTGGTTCTTGTGGTTCTTGTGGCTCTCCTGGTTCTCCTGGTACTTGTGACTCTCCTGGTTCTCCTGTTTCTTGTGGTTCTTGTGGTTCTCATGGTTCTTGTGGCTCTCCTGGTTCTCCTGGTTCTTGTGGCTCTCCTGGTTCTCCTGGTTCTTCTGGTTCTCCTGGTTCTTGTGGCTCTCCTGTTTCTTGTGGTTCTCATGGTTCTCATGGTTCTTCTGCTTCTCATGGTTCTTCTGCTTCTCCTGGTTCTTGTGGCTCTCCTGGTTCTTCTGGTTCTTGTGGCTCTCCTGTTTCTTGTGGTTCTTCTGGTTCTCATGGTTCTCATGGTTCTTCTGTTTCTCCTGGTTCTTGTGGCTCTCCTGGTTCTTCTGGTTCTCCTGGTTCTTGTGGCTCTCCTGGTTCTTCTGGTTCTCCTTGTTCTTGTGGCTCTCCTGTTTCTTCTGGTTCTCCTTGTTCTTGTGGCTCTCCTGTTTCTTGTGGTTCTCATGGTTCTCATGGTTCTTCTGCTTCTCATGGTTCTTCTGCTTCTCCTGGTTCTTGTGGCTCTCCTGGTTCTTCTGGTTCTTGTGGCTCTCCTGTTTCTTGTGGTTCTTCTGGTTCTCATGGTTCTCATGGTTCTTCTGTTTCTCCTGGTTCTTGTGGCTCTCCTGGTTCTTCTGGTTCTCCTGGTTCTTGTGGCTCTCCTGGTTCTTCTGGTTCTCCTTGTTCTTGTGGCTCTCCTGTTTCTTCTGGTTCTCCTTGTTCTTGTGGCTCTCCTGTTTCTTGTGGTTCTCATGGTTCTCATGGTTCTTCTGCTTCTCATGGTTCTTCTGCTTCTCCTGGTTCTTGTGGCTCTCCTGGTTCTTCTGGTTCTTGTGGCTCTCCTGTTTCTTGCGGTTCTTCTGGTTCTCATGGTTCTCATGGTTCTTCTGGTTCTCCTGGTTCTTGTGGCTCTCCTGGTTCTTCTGGTTCTCCTGGTTCTTGTGGCTCTCCTGGTTCTTCTGGTTCTCCTTGTTCTTGTGGCTCTCCTGTTTCTTCTGGTTCTCCTTGTTCTTGTGGCTCTCCTGTTTCTTGTGGTTCTTCTAGTTCTCATGGTTCTTCTGTTTCTCCTGGTTCTTGTGGTTCTCCTGGTTCTTCTTGTTCTCCTGGTTCTTGTGGCTCTCCTGGTTCTTCTGGTTCTCCTTGTTCTTGTGGCTCTCCTGTTTCTTCTGGTTCTCCTTGTTCTTGTGGCTCTCCTGTTTCTTGTGGTTCTTCTAGTTCTCATGGTTCTCCTGGTTCTTGTGGTTCTCCTGGTTCTTGTGGTTCTCCTGGTTCTTGTGGCTCTCATGGTTCTCCTGGCTCTCATGGTTCTCAAGGTTCATACTCACAAAGAGCTGCAGGAACTTGAGGATCCTCTTGTGGGTCAAAATGTAGAGAGCGTTTCCACTGATCGGGTCAATCACAGGCAAACGATGGATCTTATGTTTGATGAGAGAGTGGACCGCCTCCAACACACTGAGGAGGAGGAGAGGAGGAGGAGAGGAGGAAGAGGAGGAGAGGAGGAAGAGGAGGAGAGGAGGAGGAGAGGAGGAAGAGGAGGAGAGGAGGAAGAGGAGGAGAGGAGGAGGAGAG
>NW_027315812.1:1656882-1756932 GCF_026437365.1 Eucyclogobius newberryi | reverse complement strand
TAAACAGGACTAACAGGGCTAAACAGGCCTAACAGGGCTAAACAGGACTAACAGGACTAAACAGGCCTAACAGGGCTAAACAGGCCTAACAGGGCTAAACAGGACTAACAGGACTAAACAGGACTACAGGGCTAAACAGGCCTAACAGGGCTAAACAGGACTAACAGGACTAAACAGGACTAACAGGGCTAAACAGGGCTAAACAGGGCTAAACAGGACTAAACAGAACTAAACAGGACTAACAGGGCTAAACAGGACTAAACAGGACTAACAGGGCTAAACAGGGCTAAACAGGACTAAACAGGACTAACAGGACTAAACAGGACTAACAGGGCTAAACAGGGCTAGACAAGCCTAACAGGGCTAAACAGGCCTAACAGGACTAAACAGGACTAACAGGACTAAACAGGGCTAAACAGGACTAAACAGGACTAAAGAGGACTAACAGGGCTAACCAGGACATACAGGACTAAACAGGACTAAACAGGACTAAACAGGACTAACAGGGCTAACCAGGACAAACAGGACTAAACAGGACTAAACAGGACTAACAGGGCTAAACAGGGCTAAACAGGCCTAACAGGGCTAAACAGGCCTAACAGGACTAAACAGGACTAACAGGACTAAACAGGACTAAACAGGACTAACAGGGCTAAACAGGCCTAACAGGACTAAACAGGACTAACAGGACTAAACAGGACTAAAAGGACTAAACAGGACTAAACAGGACTAACATGGCTAACCAGGGCTAAACAGGCCTAACAGGGCTAAACAGGCCTAACAGGACTAAACAGGACTAACAGGACTAAACAGGACTAACAGGACTAACAGGACTAACAGGACTAAACAGGGCTAAACAGGGCTAAACAGGCCTAACAGGACTAACAGGACTAAAAAGGGCTAAACAGGACTAAACAGGACTAAACAGGACTAAACAGGACTAACAGGGCTAGCCAGGCCTAACAGGGCTAAAAAGGCCTAACAGGACTAAACAGGACTAAACAGGACTAAACAGGACTAACAGGACTAAACAGGCCTAACAGGACTAAACAGGACTAACAGGACTAAACAGGACTAACAGGACTAAACAGGCCTAACAGGGCTAAACAGGACTAACAGGGCTAAACGGGCCTAACAGGGCTAAACGGGCCTAACAGGGCTAAACAGGACTAACAGGACTAAACAGGACTAACAGGGCTAAACAGGACTAACAGGGCTAAACAGGCCTAACAGGGCTAAACAGGACTAACAGGGCTAAACAGGACAAAACAGGACTAACAGGACTAAAAAGGACTAAACAGGGCTAAACAGGACTAACAGGACTAACAGGACTAAACAGGCCTAACAGGGCTAAACAGGACTAACAGGGCTAAACAGGACTAAACAGGACCAACAGGACTAAACAGGGCTAAACAGGACTAACAGGACTAAACAGGACTAACAGGGCTAAACAGGACTAACAGGACTAAACAGGACTAACAGGGCTAAACAGGACAAAACAGGACTAACAGGACTAAAAAGGACTAAACAGGGCTAAACAGGACTAACAGGACTAAACAGGCCTAACAGGGCTAAACAGGACTAACAGGGCTAAACAGGACTAAACAGGACCAACAGGACTAAACAGGGCTAAACAGGACTAACAGGACTAAACAGGACTAACAGGGCTAAACAGGACTAACAGGGCTAAACAGGACTAAACAGGACCAACAGGACTAAACAGGGCTAAACAGGACTAACAGGACTAACAGGACTAAACAGAACTAACAGTACTAACAGGACTAAACAGGACTAACAGGGCTAAACAGGACTAACAGGACTAAACAGGACTAACAGGGCTAAACAGGCCTAACAGGGCTAAACAGGACTAACAGGGCTAAACAGGCCTAACAGGGCTAAACAGGACTAACAGGACTAAACAGGCCTAACAGGGCTAAACAGGCCTAACAGGGCTAAACAGGACTAACAGGACTAAACAGGACTACAGGGCTAAACAGGCCTAACAGGGCTAAACAGGACTAACAGGACTAAACAGGACTACAGGGCTAAACAGGCCTAACAGGGCTAAACAGGCCTAACAGGGCTAAACAGGACTAACAGGACTAAACAGGACTACAGGGCTAAACAGGCCTAACAGGGCTAAACAGGACTAACAGGACTAAACAGGACTACAGGGCTAAACAGGACTAACAGGACTAAACAGGCCTAACAGGGCTAAACAGGCCTAACAGGGCTAAACAGGACTAACCTTGCGTCAGGTGAAATGTGAACCAGAGGTTTAAATGTCTCTTGTAAATAAAGCTCTGAAAGAAAAGAAAGATGTTGAGGCCAGACGTGGTACCGCAGCTGTGAGCACAGTCAGTCCATGGGCAGTGGCTCAGCAGCGCCCCCAGTGCACTCACCTCGCCATGTCTCGATCTTGTGCTCTTCCAGCTCGTAGATTTGAACCTGTCAATCAAACACACAAAGTCTCATCAATGACATGAAATCATGATTGACAGAAAGTGACATGTTCTGGACCAAACTGACCATCGGAGACTTGTAATATCTGGTCAGAATGTGGATGAAATCTGTGATGGTCAACATCCCTGAGAACAGAGGAACACAACCAGGTTTAGACCAGGACCAGGACCGGGACCGGGACCGGGACCAGGACCAGGACCGGGACCGGGACCAGGACCGGGACCGGGACCAGGACCAGGACCGGGACCAGGACCAGGACCGGGACCGGGACCAGGACCGGGACCGGGACCAGGACCAGGACCAGGACCAGGACCAGGACCGGGACCAGGACCAGGACCGGGACCGGGACCAGGACCAGGACCAGGACCGGGACCGGGACATGGACCAGGACCAGGACCAGGACCGGGACCATGAACATGAATAAATAAATGATTAGCAATAGTTAAATGAGCTACAAATAAATGAGGTGTTAAAAGTGTGACAAAGTGAACAGAACAGACGAAGTCCCCGAGTCACACATGAGATAATATGAGATAATATGAGATAATATGAGATAACATGAGATAATATGAGACAATATGAGATAATATGAGATAATATGAGATAATATGAGATAATATGAGACAATATGAGATAATATGAGATAATATGAGATAATATGAGATAATATGAGATAATATGAGATAATATGAGACAATATGAGATAATATGAGATAATATGAGATAATATGAGACAATATGAGATAATATGAGATAATATGAGATAATATGAGATAATATGAGATAATATGAGATAATATGAGACAATATGAGATAATATGATATTAAAGAGGATTCTGAATATAAAAATGTTAAAGATTTGATTTTAAGACGGTTGGTTCTAATTATTCATGAAGCACATGACTTAGCTCATGTGAACGAGGTTAAGAGACAATCAGACACTGACCAGAGACAATCAGACACTGACCAGAGACAATGAGACACTGACCAGAGACAATCAGACACTGACCAGAGACAATGAGACACTGACCAGAGACAATCAGACACTGACAAGAGACAATCAGACACTGACCAGAGACAATGAGACACTGACCAGAGACAATCAGACACTGACCAGAGACAATCAGACACTGACCAGAGACAATGAGACACTGACCAGAGACAATCAGACACTGACCAGAGACAATCAGACACTGACAAGAGACAATCAGACACTGACAAGAGACAATCAGACACTGACCAGAGACAATCAGACACTGACAAGAGACAATCAGACACTGACCAGAGACAATGAGACACTGACCAGAGACAATCAGACACTGACAAGAGACAATGAGACACTGACCAGAGACAATCAGACACTGACAAGAGACAATCAGACACTGACAAGAGACAATCAGACACTGACCAGAGACAATCAGACACTGACAAGAGACAATCAGACACTGACCAGAGACAATGAGACACTGACCAGAGACAATCAGACACTGACAAGAGACAATCAGACACTGACCAGAGACAATCAGACACTGACCAGAGACAATCAGACACTGACAAGAGACAATGAGACACTGACAAGAGACAATCAGACACTGACAAGAGACAATGAGACACTGACCAGAGACAATCAGACACTGACAAGAGACAATCAGACACTGACAAGAGACAATCAGACACTGACCAGAGACAATGAGACACTGACCAGAGACAATCAGACACTGACAAGAGACAATCAGACACTGACCAGAGACAATCAGACACTGACCAGAGACAATCAGACACTGACAAGAGACAATCAGACACTGACAAGAGACAATCAGACACTGACCAGAGACAATGAGACACTGACCAGAGACAATCAGACACTGACAAGAGACAATCAGACACTGACAAGAGACAATCAGACACTGACCAGAGACAATCAGACACTGACCAGAGACAATGAGACACTGACAAGAGACAATCAGACACTGACCAGAGACAATCAGACACTGACCAGAGACAATCAGACACTGACCAGAGACAATGAGACACTGACCAGAGACAATCAGACACTGACCAGAGACAATCAGACACTGACCAGAGACAATCAGACACTGACAAGAGACAATGAGACACTGACCAGAGACAATCAGACACTGACCAGAGACAATCAGACACTGACCAGAGACAATCAGACACTGACAAGAGACAATCAGACACTGACCAGAGACAATGAGACACTGACCAGAGACAATCAGACACTGACCAGAGACAATCAGACACTGACAAGAGACAATCAGACACTGACAAGAGACAATCAGACACTGACAAGAGACAATCCGACACTGACCAGAGACAATGAGACACTGACCAGAGACAATCAGACACTGACAAGAGACAATCAGACACTGACCAGAGACAATGAGACACTGACCAGAGACAATCAGACACTGACAAGAGACAATCAGACACTGACAAGAGACAATCAGACACTGACCAGAGACAATCAGACACTGACAAGAGACAATCAGACACTGACAAGAGACAATCAGACACTGACCAGAGACAATCAGACACTGACCAGAGACAATCAGACACTGACCAGAGACAATCAGACACTGACCAGAGACAATCAGACACTGACCAGAGACAATCAGACACTGACCAGAGACAATCAGACACTGACCAGAGACAATCAGAAAATAACCAGAGACAATCAGACACTGACCAGAGACAATCAGACACTGACCAGAGACAATCAGACACTGACCAGAGACAATCAGACACTAACCAGAGACAATCAGACACTGACCAGAGACAATCAGACAGTGACCAGAGACAATCAGACACTGACAAGAGCCAATCAGACACTGAACAGAGCCAATCAGACACTGACAAGAGACAATCAGACACTGACCAGAGACAATCAGACACTGACCAGAGACAATCAGACACTGACCAGAGACAATCAGACACTGACCAGAGCCAATCAGACAGTAACCAGAGACAATCAGACACTGACAAGAGACAATCAGACACTGACCAGAGACAATCAGACAGTAACCAGAGACAATCAGACACTGACAAGAGACAATCAGACACTGACCAGAGACAATGAGACACTGACCAGAGACAATCAGACACTGACCAGAGACAATCAGACACTGACCAGAGACAATGAGACACTGACCAGAGACAATCAGACACTGACCAGATACAATCAGACACTGAACAGAGACAATGAGACACTGACCAGAGACAATCAGACACTGACCAGAGACAATGAGACACTGACCAGAGACAATCAGACACTGACCAGAGACAATCAGACACTGACAAGAGACAATCAGACACTGACCAGAGACAATCAGACACTGACCAGAGACAATCAGACACTGACCAGAGACAATGAGACACTGACCAGAGACAATCAGACACTGACCAGAGACAATCAGACACTGACCAGAGACAATCAGAAAATAACCAGAGACAATCAGACACTGACCAGAGACAATCAGACACTGACCAGAGACAATCAGACACTGACCAGAGACAATCAGACACTGACAAGAGACAATCAGACACTGACAAGAGACAATCAGACACTGACCAGAGACAATGAGACACTGACCAGAGACAATCAGACACTGACCAGAGACAATGAGACACTGACCAGAGACAATCAGACACTGACCAGAGACAATCAGACACTGACCAGAGACAATGAGACACTGACCAGAGACAATCAGACACTGACCAGAGACAATCAGACACTGACAAGAGACAATCAGACACTGACCAGAGACAATCAGACACTGACCAGAGACAATCAGACACTGACAAGAGACAATCAGACACTGACAAGAGACAATCAGACACTGACCAGAGACAATCAGACACTGACCAGAGACAATCAGACACTGACCAGAGACAATCAGACACTGACCAGAGAAAAGAAAAGTTGTGTGTAGTGAAGTTGTGTGTAGTGAAGTTGTGTGTAGTGAAGTTTGTGTGTAGTGAAGTTTGTGTGTAGTGAAGTTGTGTGTAGTGAAATTTGTGTGTAGTGAAGTTTGTGTGTAGTGAAGTTTGTGTGTAGTGAAGTTGTGTGTAGTGAAGTTTTGTGTAGTGAAGTTTGTGTTCAGTGAAGTTTGTGTGTAGTGAAGTTGTGTGTAGTGAAGTTTGTGTGTAGTGAAGTTTGTGTGTAGTGAAGTTTGTGTGTAGTGAAGTTGTGTGTAGTGAAGTTGTGTGTAGTGAAGTTTGTGTGTAGAGAAGTTTTTGTGTAGTGAAGTTGTGTGTAGTGAAGTTTGTGTGTAGTGAAGTTTGTGTGTAGTGAAGTTGTGTGTAGTGAAGTTGTGTGTAGTGAAGTTGTGTGTAGTGAAGTTGTGTGTAGTGAAGTTTGTGTGTAGTGAAGTTGGTTGTAGTGAAGTTTGTGTGTAGTGAAGTTGTGTGTAGTGAAGTTTGTGTGTAGGTAAGTTTGTGTGTAGTGAAGTTGTGTGTAGTGAAGTTGTGTGTAGTGAAGTTGTGTGTAGGTAAGTTTGTGTGTAGTGAAGTTGTGTGTAGTGAAGTTTGTGTGTAGTGAAGTTGTGTGTAGGTAAGTTTGTGTGTAGTGAAGTTTGTGTGTAGTGAAGTTTGTGTGTAGTGAAGTTTGCGTGTAGTGAAGTTGTGTGTAGTGAAGTTTGTGTTTAGTGAAGTTGTGTGTAGTGAAGTTGTGTGTAGTGAAGTTGTGTGTAGTAAAGTTTGTGTGTAGTAAAGTTTGCATGTAGTGAAGTTTGTGTGTAGTAAAGTTTGCGTGTAGTGAAGTTTGTGTGTAGTGAAGTTTGTGTGTAGTGAAGTTTGTGTGTAGTGAAGTTGTGTGTAATGAAGTTTGTGTGTAGTGAAGTTGTGTGTAGTGAAGTTGTGTGTAGTGAAGTTGTGTGTAGTGAAGTTTGTGTGTAGTGAAGTTGTGTGTAGTGAAGTTTGTGTTTAGTGAAGTTGTGTGTAGTGAAGTTGTGTGTAGTGAAGTTGTGTGTAGTGAAGTTGTGTGTAGTGAAGTTTGTGTGTAGTGAAGTTTGTGTGTAGTGAAGTTTGTGTGTAGTGAAGTTGTGTGTAGTGAAGTTGTGTGTAGTGAAGTTGTGTGTAGTGAAGTTGTGTGTAGTGAAGTTTGTGTGTAGTGAAGTTGGTTGTAGTGAAGTTTGTGTGTAGTGAAGTTGTGTGTAGTGAAGTTTGTGTGTAGGTAAGTTTGTGTGTAGTGAAGTTGTGTGTAGTGAAGTTGTGTGTAGTGAAGTTGTGTGTAGGTAAGTTTGTGTGTAGTGAAGTTGTGTGTAGTGAAGTTTGTGTGTAGTGAAGTTGTGTGTAGGTAAGTTTGTGTGTAGTGAAGTTTGTGTGTAGTGAAGTTTGTGTGTAGTGAAGTTTGCGTGTAGTGAAGTTGTGTGTAGTGAAGTTTGTGTTTAGTGAAGTTGTGTGTAGTGAAGTTGTGTGTAGTGAAGTTGTGTGTAGTAAAGTTTGTGTGTAGTAAAGTTTGCATGTAGTGAAGTTTGTGTGTAGTAAAGTTTGCGTGTAGTGAAGTTTGTGTGTAGTGAAGTTTGCGTGTAGTGAAGTTTGTGTAATGAAGTTTGTGTGTAGTGAAGTTGTGTGTAGTGAAGTTGTGTGTAGTGAAGTTGTGTGTAGTGAAGTTGTGTGTAGTGAAGTTTGTGTGTAGTGAAGTTGTGTGTAGTGAAGTTTGTGTTTAGTGAAGTTGTGTGTAGTGAAGTTGTGTGTAGTGAAGTTGTGTGTAGTAAAGGTTGTGTGTAGTGAAGTTTGCGTGTAGTGAAGTTTGCGTGTAGTGAAGTTTGCGTGTAGTGAAGTTTGTGTGTAGTGAAGTTTGTGTGTAGTGAAGTTTTGTGTAGTTAAGTTTGTGTGTAGTGAAGTTGTGTGTAGTGAAGTTTGTGTGTAGTGAAGCTTATGTGTAGTGAAGTTGTGTGTAGTGAAGTTTGCGTGTAGTGAAGTTTGTGTGTAGTGAAGTTGTGTGTAGTGAAGTTGGTTGTAGTGAAGTTTGTGTGTAATAAAGTTTTTGTGTAGTGAAGTTGTGTGTAGGTAAGTTTGTGTGTAGTGAAGTTGTGTGTAGTGAAGTTTGTGTATAGTGAAGTTGTGTGTAGTGAAGTTTGTGTGTAGTGAAGTTTGTGTGTAATAAAGTTTTTGTGTAGTGAAGTTGTGTGTAGGTAAGTTTGTGTGTAGTGAAGTTGTGTGTAGTGAAGTTGTGTGTAGTGAAGTTTGTGTGTAGTGAAGTTGTGTGTAGGTAAGTTTGTGTGTAGTGAAGTTTGCGTGTAGTGAAGTTTGTGTGTAGTGAAGTTTGCGTGTAGTGAAGTTTGTGTGTAGTGAAGTTGTGTGTAGTGAAGTTGTGTGTAGTGAAGTTTGTGTGTAGTGAAGTTGTGTGTAGTGAAGTTTGCGTGTAGTGAAGTTTGTGTGTAGTGAAGTTTGTGTGTAGTGAAGTTGTGTGTAGTGAAGTTTGCGTGTAGTGAAGTTTGCGTGTAGTGAAGTTTGTGTGTAGTGAAGTTGTGTGTGGTGAAGTTTGCGTGTAGTGAAGTTTGTGTGTAGTGAAGTTGTGTGTAGTGAAGTTTGCGTGTAGTGAAGTTTGCGTGTAGTGAAGTTGTGTGTGGTGAAGTTTGCGTGTAGTGAAGTTTGTGTGTAGTGAAGTTTGCGTGTAGTGAAGTTTGTGTGTAGTGAAGTTGTGTGTAGTGAAGTTGTGTGTAGTGAAGTTGTGTGAAGTGAAGTTGTGTGTAGGTAAGTTTGTGTGTAGTGAAGTTTGCGTGTAGTGAAGTTTGTGTGTAGTGAAGTTTGTGTGTAGTGAAGTTTGTGTGTAGTGAAGTTTGCGTGTAGTGAAGTTTGTGTGTAGTGAAGTTGTGTGTGGTGAAGTTTGCGTGTAGTGAAGTTTGTGTGTAGTGAAGTTTGTGTGTAGTGAAGTTGTGTGTAGTGAAGTTTGCGTGTAGTGAAGTTTGTGTGTAGTGAAGTTTGTGTGTAGTGAAGTTGTGTGTAGTGAAGTTGTGTGTAGTGAAGTTTGTGTGTAGTGAAGTTTGCGTGTAGTGAAGTTTGTGTGTAGTGAAGTTGTGTGTAGTGAAGTTTGCGTGTAGTGAAGTTTGCGTGTAGTGAAGTTTGTGTGTAGTGAAGTTGTATGTAGTGAAGTTGTGTGTAGTGAAATTGTGTGTAGGTAAGTTTGTGTGTGGTGATGTTTGCGTGTAGTGAAGTTGTGTGTAGTGAAGTTTGTGTGTAGTGAAGTTTGTGTGTAATGAAGTTTGTGTGTAGTGAAGTTGTGTGTAGTGAAGTTTGTGTGTAATGAAGTTTGTGTGTAGTGAAGTTGTGTGTAGTGAAGTTTGTGTGTAGTGAAGTTTGTGTGTAGTGAAGTTGTGTGTAGTGAAGTTTGTGTGTAGTGAAGTTGTGTGTGGTGAAGTTTGCGTGTAGTGAAGTTTGTGTGTAGTGAAGTTTGTGTGTAGTGAAGTTTTGTGTAGTTAAGTTTGTGTGTAGTGAAGTTGTGTGTAGTGAAGTTTGTGTGTAGTGAAGCTTATGTGTAGTGAAGTTGTGTGTAGTGAAGTTTGTGTGTAGTGAAGTTGTGTGTAGTGAAGTTGGTTGTAGTGAAGTTTGTGTGTAATAAAGTTTTTGTGTAGTGAAGTTGTGTGTAGGTAAGTTTGTGTGTAGTGAAGTTGTGTGTAGTGAAGTTTGTGTATAGTGAAGTTGTGTGTAGTGAAGTTTGTGTGTAGTGAAGTTTGTGTGTAATAAAGTTTTTGTGTAGTGAAGTTGTGTGTAGGTAAGTTTGTGTGTAGTGAAGTTGTGTGTAGTGAAGTTTGTGTGTAGTGAAGTTGTGTGTAGGTAAGTTTGTGTGTAGTGAAGTTTGCGTGTAGTGAAGTTTGTGTGTAGTGAAGTTTGCGTGTAGTGAAGTTTGTGTGTAGTGAAGTTGTGTGTAGTGAAGTTGTGTGTAGTGAAGTTTGTGTGTAGTGAAGTTGTGTGTAGTGAAGTTTGCGTGTAGTGAAGTTTGTGTGTAGTGAAGTTTGTGTGTAGTGAAGTTGTGTGTAGTGAAGTTTGCGTGTAGTGAAGTTTGTGTGTAGTGAAGTTTGTGTGTAGTGAAGTTGTGTGTGGTGAAGTTTGCGTGTAGTGAAGTTTGTGTGTAGTGAAGTTGTGTGTAGTGAAGTTTGCGTGTAGTGAAGTTTGCGTGTAGTGAAGTTGTGTGTGGTGAAGTTTGCGTGTAGTGAAGTTTGTGTGTAGTGAAGTTTGCGTGTAGTGAAGTTTGTGTGTAGTGAAGTTGTGTGTAGTGAAGTTGTGTGTAGTGAAGTTTGTGTGTAGTGAAGTTGTGTGTGGTGAAGTTTGCGTGTAGTGAAGTTTGTGTGTAGGGAAGTTGTGTGTAGTGAAGTTGTGTGTAGTGAAGTTGTGTGTAGTGAAGTTGTGTGAAGTGAAGTTGTGTGTAGGTAAGTTTGTGTGTAGTGAAGTTTGCGTGTAGTGAAGTTTGTGTGTAGTGAAGTTTGTGTGTAGTGAAGTTTGTGTGTAGTGAAGTTTGCGTGTAGTGAAGTTTGTGTGTAGTGAAGTTGTGTGTGGTGAAGTTTGCGTGTAGTGAAGTTGTGTGTGGTGAAGTTTGCGTGTAGTGAAGTTTGTGTGTAGTGAAGTTTGTGTGTAGTGAAGTTGTGTGTAGTGAAGTTTGCGTGTAGTGAAGTTTGTGTGTAGTGAAGTTTGTGTGTAGTGAAGTTGTGTGTAGTGAAGTTGTGTGTAGTGAAGTTTGTGTGTAGTGAAGTTTGCGTGTAGTGAAGTTTGTGTGTAGTGAAGTTGTGTGTAGTGAAGTTTGCGTGTAGTGAAGTTTGCGTGTAGTGAAGTTTGTGTGTAGTGAAGTTGTATGTAGTGAAGTTGTGTGTAGTGAAATTGTGTGTAGGTAAGTTTGTGTGTGGTGATGTTTGCGTGTAGTGAAGTTGTGTGTAGTGAAGTTTGTGTGTAGTGAAGTTTGTGTGTAATGAAGTTTGTGTGTAGTGAAGTTGTGTGTAGTGAAGTTTGTGTGTAATGAAGTTTGTGTGTAGTGAAGTTGTGTGTAGTGAAGTTTGTGTGTAGTGAAGTTTGTGTGTAGTGAAGTTGTGTGTAGTGAAGTTTGTGTGTAGTGAAGTTGTGTGTGGTGAAGTTTGCGTGTAGTGAAGTTTGTGTGTAGGGAAGTTGTGTGTAGTGAAGTTGTGTGTAGTGAAGTTGTGTGTAGTGAAGTCTGTGTGTAGTGAAGTTTGTGTGTAGTGAAGTTGTGTGTAGTGAAGTTTGTGTGTAGTGAAATTTGTGTGTAGTGAAGTTGTGTGTAGTGAAGTTTGCGTGTAGTGAAGTTTGTGTGTAGTGAAGTTGTGTGTAGTGAAGTTTGTGTGTAGTGAAGTTTGTGTGTAGTGAAGTTTGTGTGTAATAAAGTTTTTGTGTAGTGAAGTTGTGTGTAGGTAAGTTTGTGTGTATTGAAGTTGTGTGTAGTGAAGTTGTGTGTAGTGAAGTTGTGTGTAGGTATGTTTGTGTGTAGTGAAGTTTGCGTGTAGTGAAGTTTGTGTGTAGTGAAGTTGTGTGTAGTGAAGTTTGCGTGTAGTGAAGTTGTGTGTAGTGAAGTTGTGTGTAGTGAAGTTGTGTGTAGTGAAGTTTGTGTGTAGTGAAGTTGTGTGTAGTGAAGTTGTGTGTAGTGAAGTTTGTGTGTAGTGAAGTTTGTGTGTAGTGAAGTTTGTGTGTAGTGAAGTTGTGTGTAGTGAAGTTTGTGTGTAGTGAAGTTTGTGTGTAGTGAAGTTTGTGTGTAGTGAAGTTGTGTGTAGTGAAGTTTGTGTGTAGTGAAGTTTGTGTGTAGTGAAGTTTGTGTATAGTGAAGTTGTGTGTAGTGAAGTTTGTGTGTAGTGAAGTTGTGTGTGGTGAAGTTTGTGTGTAGTGAAGTTTGTGTGTAGTGAAGTTTGTGTGTAGTGAAGTTTGTGTGTAGTGAAGTTGTGTGTGGTGAAGTTTGCGTGTAGTGAAGTTTGTGTGTAGTGAAGTTTGTGTGTAGTGAAGTTGTGTGTAGTGAAGTTTGTGTGTGGTGAAGTTTGCGTGTAGTGAAGTTTGTGTGTAGTGAAGTTTGTGTGTAGTGAAGTTTGTGTGTAGTGAAGTTTGTGTGTGGTGAAGTTTGCGTGTAGTGAAGTTTGTGTGTAGTGAAGTTTGTGTATAGTGAAGTTGTGTGTAGTGAAGTTTGTGTGTAGTGAAGTTTGTGTGTAGTGAAGTTTGTGTGTAGTGAAGTTTGTGTGTAGTGAAGTTTGCGTGTAGTGAAGTTGTGTGTAGTGATTAGATAAGAAGCTATTAGATAAGAACCATAGTTTAGAGCTATTAGATAAGAACCATAGTTTAGAGCTATTAGATAAGAACCATAGTTTAGAGTTATTAGATAAGAACCATAGTTTAGAGCTATTAGATAAGAACCATAGTTTAGAGCTATTAGATAAGAACCATAGTTTAGAGCTATTAGATAAGAACCATAGTTTAGAGTTATTAGATACGAACCATAGTTTAGAGCTATTAGATAAGAACCATAGTTTAGAGTTATTAGATAAGAACCATAGTTTAGAGTTATTAGATACGAACCATAGTTTAGAGTTATTAGATAAGAACCATAGTTTAGAGTTATTAGATAAGAACCATAGTTTAGAGTTATTAGATACGAACCATAGTTTAGAGTTATTAGATAAGAACCATAGTTTAGAGTTATTAGATACGAACCATAGTTTAGAGCTATTAGAGAACAGATGCAAACAGAGGTTAAAGATATGATAGTCGTATATGAGAAATGATCTACAAACGTTGCAGATAAATGAGTCTGAAAAGGGAAAACTAGAGAGAAAGTGACTAAACTGAAGTAACTGGGAAACAGCGGTGACGACGAAGCGTTTAAGCCACTTTCACTGAGGAAGTGGCTTTGATAAAGGGGAATAAGACCACATGGGAAGCTAAATGTATTAGGGACTAATAAAGGGGAATAAGACCACATGGGAGGCTAAATGTATTAGGGACTAATAAAGGGGAATAAGACCACATGGGAAGCTAAATGTATTAGGGACTAATAAAGGGGAATAAGACCACATGGGAAGCTAAATGTATTAGGGACTAATAAAGGGGAATAAGACCACATGGGAAGCTAAATGTATTAGGGACTAATAAAGGGGAATAAGACCACATGGGAAGCTAAATGTATTAGGGACTAATAAAGGGGAATAAGACCAGATGGGAAGCTAAATGTATTAGGGACTAATAAAGGGGAATAAGACCACATGGGAAGCTAAATGTATTAGGGACTAATAAAGGGGAATAAGACCACATGGGAAGCTAAATGTATTAGGGACTAATAAAGGGTTGTCTTTTATAACAGCAAGAACATTGACTCTTACATCAGCAACCAACATGGAAATGGGTTTAGAATGAGTTAATGGTCAATTCTCTTAAGTCATCAGGAGTTCTCATTCATGGTGATGGTGTCTTAAAGGGGACGTATGCTCATGTCATGAATGATTGTTCTATCACTCACATGGGGGAGTGTCGACACACGACACACGACAGACACGACTTACACGACAGACACGACTTACACGACAGACACGACTTACACTACTTACACGACAGACACGACTTACACGACAGACACGACTTACACGACAGACACGACTTACACGACAGACACGACAGACACGACTTACACGACAGACACGACTTACACGACTTACACGACATACATGACATACATGACATGACATACATGACATGACATACATGACATGACATACATGACATTCATTACATGACTGACATGACATACATGACATACATGACATGACATACATGATATGACATACATGACATACATGACATGACATACATGACATACATGACATTCATGACATGACATACATGACATACATGACATACATGACATACATTACATACATTACATGACATACATTACATACATTACATGACATACATTACATGACATACATTACATACATTACATTACATACATTACATTGCATTACATTACATTACATTACATTACATACATTACATACATTACATTACATTACATGACATACATTACATACATTACATACATTACATTACATTACATTACATTACATTACATTACATGACATACATTACATGACATACATTACATACATGACATACATTACATGACATACATTACATGACATACATTACATACATGACATACATTACATGACATACATTACATTACATTACATTACATTACATACATGACATTACATACATTACATACATTACATTACATTACATTACATACATTACATACATGACATTACATGACATACATTACATTACATTACATGACATACATTACATGACATACATTACATTACATTACATACATGACATTACATACATGACATGACATACATTACATGACATACATTACATGACATACATGACATTACATACATTACATACATTACATTACATTACATTACATTACATTACATACATTACATGACATTACATACATTACATTACATTACATACATTACATTACATGACATACATTACATTACATTACATTACATTACATACATGACATTACATACATTACATGACATACATTACATTACATACATTACATGACATACATTACATTACATACATTACATTACATGACATTACATGACATTACATGACATTACATTACATTACATACATGACATGACATACATTACATTACATTACATTACATACATGACATACATTACATGACATACATTACATTACATACATGACATACATTACATGACATACATGACATACATGACATACATTACATGACATACATGACATACATGACATGACATACATGACATACATTACATACATGACATACATTACATGACATACATGACATACATGACATACATTACATGACATACATGACATACATGACATGACATACATGACATACATGACATTCATGACATTCATGACATTCATGACATTACATACATGCCATTACATACATGACATTACATACATGACATACATTACATACATGACATACATTACATGACATACATGACATACATGACATTCATGACATACATAACATTACATACATGACATTACATACATGACATTACATACATGACATACATTACATACATGACATACATTACATGACATACATGACATTCATGACATACATCACATTACATACATGACATTACATACATGACATTACATACATGACATACATTACATACATGACATACATTACATACATGACATACATGACATACATTACATGACATACATGACATACATTACATGACATACATGACATACATTACATGACATACATGACATACATGACATGACATACATGACATACATGACATACATGACATACATGACATACATTACATGACATACATGACATTCATGACATGACATACATGACATACATTACATGACATACATTACATGACATACATGACATACATGACATGACATACATGACATGACATACATGACATGACATACATGACATATATGACATACATGACATACATGACATACATGACATACATTACATGACATACATGACATGACATACATGATATGACATACATGATATGACATACATGACATACATGACATACATACATGACATACATGACATGACATACATGATATGACATACATGATATGACATTCATGACATTCATGACATACATGACATACATGACATACATGACATACATTACATGACATACATGACATGATATACATGATATGACATACATGATATGACATACATGACATACATACATACATGACATGACATACATGACATACATACATACATGACATGACATACATGATATGACATACATGACATACATTACATGACATACATTACATGACATACATGACATACATGACATATATGACATACATTACATGACATACATGACATGAATGACATACATTACATGACATACATGACATGACATACATGACATACATGACATACATTACATGACATACATGACATGACATACATGACATACATTACATGACATACATGACATACATGACATACATTACATGACATACATGACATACATTACATGACATACATTACATGACATACATTACATGACATACATGACATGACATACATGACATACATGACATGACATACATGACATACATTACATGACATGGCATACATGACATACATTACATGACATACATTACATGACATACATGACATGACATACATGACATACATGACATATATGACATACATTACATGACATACATGACATGAATGACATACATTACATGACATACATGACATGACATACATGACATACATGACATACATTACATGACATACATGACATGACATACATGACATACATTACATGACATACATGACATACATGACATACATTACATGACATACATGACATACATTACATGACATACATTACATGACATACATTACATGACATACATGACATGACATACATGACATACATGACATGACATACATGACATACATTACATGACATGGCATACATGACATACATTACATGACATACATTACATGACATACATGACATGACATACATGACATAAATGACATACATTACATACATTACATGACATACATGACATGACATGACATACATGATTTGACATACATGACATGACATACATGACATTCATGACATTCATGACATTCATGACATACATGACATTCATGACATTACATACATGACATACATGACATACATGATATGACATACATGACATACATGACATACATGACATACATGATATGACATACATGACATGACATACATGACATACATTACATGACATACATTACATGACATACATGACATGACATACATGCCATAAATGACATACATTACATACATTACATGACATACATGACATTCATGACATTCATGACATTCATGACATTCATGACATACATGACATTCATGACATTACATACATGACATACATGACATACATGATATGACATACATGACATACATGACATTCATGACATTCATGACATATATTACATGACATATATTACATGACATACATTACATGACATACATGACATGACATACATGACATACATTACATGACATACATTACATACATGGCATACATTACATGACATACATGACATACATGACATTCATGACATACATAACATTACATACATGACATTACATACATGACATTACATACATGACATACATTACATGACATACATTACATACATGGCATACATTACATACATGACATACATTACATGACATACATGACATACATGACATACATGACATACATACATACATGACATACATGACATACATGACATACATAACATTACATACATGACATTACATACATGACATTACATACATGACATACATTACATGACATACATGACATACATTACATGACATACATGACATACATGACATACATGACATACATGACATACATGACATACATGACATACATGACATGACATACATGACATACATGACATACATGACATACATGACATTTTTACATGTATTTTCTATTGTTTTTGTCTTTATACATTTCATGATTGTTTGACTTATTCAATTTGTTAAAGACATTATATGATCACATTTATATATATTCTGTTCACATAAAAAATAAAAACTGTTTAGAGAATGTTTTTACATGAAAAGTTGCAAGAAGCAAGAGACTGGTCAGTTCTGTTTGTTCCCAGGACGCGGCTGAAACGCTGTTCAAAGGGACAATGGACATGGACAATAACTGGAGTGGACATGGAGAATATCAGAGGAGAAGGCTTGAGCTGGACATCACAACAAACACCTTTGAAGACAACATGTCCTCTCTGAGAGGAGCGGTGAAAAATGAAGGGAGAATGTTCAGAGGTTTAAATAAATAGTTTAAATTTGTGAAATGTTGAAATAAGTGATAATCCAGTGTTTAGGTTGTGGGCTGACATGAGAATCCTCACACAGTAACCATTAAAGATGGATTCAATTGGATTATAACCTAAATAATTGAAGCAAAATGTATTCCTAAATGTATTGTTAACATGATCAAAGGAGTGAGGCTGTTTAGGTCGTCATGGAGACATGACCGAGGAGAACCAGAATGGGTGGTAGTCAGCCGTTTAGGAACAACTGACGGTTGGTGCCGCCAGAGAATTTTTCCCGACTAAGCAAAAGTAAGACAGACATAGTGGGTTTTTTCGCTCTCGTGCTCACCTGGTCGTGTAATTAACTGCTTAATTAAAGGGAGGAATATGAAGTATCTTAAACTGCATAGGAAATGTGTAGAATAACAGGAGAGGCTTTCTGTTCGAAACAGGAAACGTTGGGTTACTGAGTTATTCTAAAAACTGTGTAGGTTAAGTTTCCAACCTATCCTGGGTAAAAGGAGTTAGCCGCCAATTTCCATCAATTGTTTTTAGTTTAAAGGTGGAATGGACGATTTTTTTCAGCAAATGTTTTATCATATTTCCTCGTGTCATGGATAAATCATTTGTCCTGCCACGTGTCAATCATAAAACGCACCTGTCGCTCACCTGCAGCCGCGTCAGGCTCGTCCTCACGTTTCCGCGTGCCTAAGCGCATGGATCTATCATAATATAGTTCCCTCAGTGAACGGGGCAAAATGAAGACGGAGAAAGACAGTTCGAGCTGACGCAGAAGTGGACAGAAATCTACGGGAGACGAAAGATGTGATGCGCTCCGTTGCACTAATAAACAAACGCACGTGTGTGTTGTATCAGTCCACACGGGGGAGTGGCATGTGCACGGGGGAGTGGCATGTGCACGGGGGAGTGGCATGTGCCCGGGGGAGTGGCATGTGCACGGGGGAGTGGCATGTGCACGGGGGAGTGGCACGAGCACGGGGGAGTGGCATGTGCACGGGGGAGTGGCATGAGCACGGGGGAGTGGCACGAGCACGGGGGAGTGGCATGGCATGAGCACGGGGGAGTGGCATGTGCACGGGGGAGTGGCACGAGCACGGGGGAGTGGCATGTGCACGGGGGAGTGGCATGAGCACGGGGGAGTGGCACGAGCACGGGGGAGTGGCATGGCATGAGCACGGGGGAGTGGCATGTGCACGGGGGAGTGGCATGTGCAGGGGGAGTGGCATGAGCACGGGGGAGTGGCACGAGCACGGGGGAGTGGCATGTGCACGGGGGAGTGGCATGAGCACGGGGGAGTGGCATGTGCACGGGGGAGTGGCATGTGCACGGGGGAGTGGCATGAGCACGGGGGAGTGGCTTCGAGCACGGGGGAGTGGCATGTGCACGGGGGAGGGGCATGTGCACGGGGGAGTGGCATGAGCACGGGGGAGTGGCATGTGCAAGGGGGAGTGGCACGAGCACGGGGGAGTGGCATGTGCACGGGGGAGTGGCATGTGCACGGGGGAGTGGCATGTGCACGGGGGAGTGGCTTTGAGCACGGGGGAATGGCATGAGCACGGGGGAGTGGCATGAGCACGGGGGAGTGGCTTTGAGCACGGGGGAGTGGCATGTGCACGGGGGAGGGGCATGTGCACTTCCGCCTGCGTTCTCAAATCGACGAAAAATCGTCCATACCGCCTTTAACCCATGTGGGGCACAGGGCCCACGAGGGGGTTCTCTTTGTCTTTGAAATGCCTATAAAAGCTCTCCTGTCGAAAGAGACGGGGTCTTCTCATATTCGGCTAAAGAGGAGAACCAGATTGTCGACATCTGTATTTGATAGTAGCTGATTAAATCACAAAGCAGTGTCAAGCGAGCTGTCTTTTGTCTACCCAACGCACCTTCGGAACACCACCTCAATCACTCTGTATAATGTGGCTTAAATAATCACATGATGAAGAAATAAAAAGAGAAGATAAAGTTTGACCGTCACATCCTGAGATTTCTCACCGACAAAACTCTGTTTCTTGCTTTCCCAAAGCGGAGCTGCTCGGACGCCGTTAGCAACAAGAGCAAAGAACGCCTTCTTCACCTGAACACAGAGACATGGTTTGGACCTGGTTCAGTCCTGGTCTAGTCCTGGTCTAGTCCTGGTCTAGTACCTGTAGTGTTGTGTCAAACACCACGAGTTTGGAGCTCGTTGGGACGATGTCGTAACATTTGTGACACTTCATGAACCTCATGTAGATGTCTCTCTCCGAGTCCAGCCCTGAGACACAAACAAACACATATCGTGTTCTGTCGTTTTGTGTTCCGTGGAGGTCGTTTTGTGTTCTGTGGGGGTTGTTTTGTGTTCTGTGGGGGTTGTTTTGTGTTCTGTGGAGGTTGTTTTGTGTTCTGTGGAGGTTGTTTTGTGTTCTGTGGAGGTTGTTTTGTGTTCTGTGGAGGTCGTTTTGTGTTCTGTGGAGGTTGTTTTGTGTTCTGTGGAGGTTGTTTTGTGTTCTGTGAGGGTTGTTTTGTGTTCCGTGAGGGTCGTTTTGTGTTCTGTGGGGGTCGTTTTGTGTTCTGTGGGGGTCGTTTTGTGTTCTGTGGAGGTTGTTTTGTGTTCTGTGAGGGTTGTTTTGTGTTCTGTGGGGGTCGTTTTGTGTTCTGTGGGGGTCGTTTTGTGTTCTGTGGGGGTCGTTTTGTGTTCTGTGGAGGTTGTTTTGTGTTCTGTGAGGGTTGTTTTGTGTTCCGTGAGGGTCGTTTTGTGTTCTGTGGAGGTTGTTTTGTGTTCTGTGGAGGTCGTTTTGTGTTCTGTGAGGGTTGTTTTGTGTTCTGTGGAGGTTGTTTTGTGTTCCGTGAGGGTCGTTTTGTGTTCTGTGGGGGTCGTTTTGTGTTCTGTGGAGGTTGTTTTGTGTTCTGTGGAGGTTGTTTTGTGTTCTGTGAGGGTCGTTTTGTGTTCTGTGGGGGTCGTTTTGTGTTCTGTGAGGGTTGTTTTGTGTTCCGTGAGGGTCGTTTTGTGTTCTGTGGGGGTCGTTTTGTGTTCTGTGGGGGTCGTTTTGTGTTCTGTGGAGGTTGTTTTGTGTTCTGTGGAGGTTGTTTTGTGTTCTGTGAGGGTCGTTTTGTGTTCTGTGGAGGTCGTTTTGTGTTCTGTGAGGGTTGTTTTGTGTTCCGTGAGGGTCGTTTTGTGTTCTGTGGGGGTCGTTTTGTGTTCTGTGGAGGTTGTTTTGTGTTCTGTGGGGGTCGTTTTGTGTTCTGTGGAGGTTGTTTTGTGTTCCGTGAGGGTCGTTTTGTGTTCTGTGGGGGTCGTTTTGTGTTCTGTGGAGGTTGTTTTGTGTTCTGTGGGGGTCGTTTTGTGTTCTGTGGAGGTCGTTTTGTGTTCTGTGGAGGTTGTTTTGTGTTCTGTGGAGGTTGTTTTGTGTTCTGTGGGGGTCGTTTTGTGTTCTGTGGGGGTCGTTTTGTGTTCTGTGAGGGTTGTTTTGTGTTCCGTGAGGGTCGTTTTGTGTTCTGTGGAGGTTGTTTTGTGTTCTGTGGGGGTTGTTTTGTGTTCTGTGGAGGTTGTTTTGTGTTCTGTGGAGGTTGTTTTGTGTTCTGTGAGGGTCGTTTTGTGTTCTGTGGAGGTCGTTTTGTGTTCTGTGAGGGTTGTTTTGTGTTCTGTGGAGGTCGTTTTGTGTTCTGTGGAGGTCGTTTTGTGTTCCGTGAGGGTCGTTTTGTGTTCTGTGGGGGTCGTTTTGTGTTCTGTGGAGGTTGTTTTGTGTTCTGTGGAGGTTGTTTTGTGTTCTGTGAGGGTCGTTTTGTGTTCTGTGGGGGTCGTTTTGTGTTCTGTGAGGGTTGTTTTGTGTTCCGTGAGGGTCGTTTTGTGTTCTGTGGGGGTCGTTTTGTGTTCTGTGGGGGTCGTTTTGTGTTCTGTGGGGGTCGTTTTGTGTTCTGTGGAGGTTGTTTTGTGTTCTGTGGAGGTTGTTTTGTGTTCTGTGGAGGTTGTTTTGTGTTCTGTGAGGGTCGTTTTGTGTTCTGTGGAGGTCGTTTTGTGTTCTGTGAGGGTTGTTTTGTGTTCCGTGAGGGTCGTTTTGTGTTCTGTGGGGGTCGTTTTGTGTTCTGTGGAGGTTGTTTTGTGTTCTGTGGGGGTCGTTTTGTGTTCTGTGGAGGTTGTTTTGTGTTCCGTGAGGGTCGTTTTGTGTTCTGTGGGGGTCGTTTTGTGTTCTGTGGAGGTTGTTTTGTGTTCTGTGGAGGTTGTTTTGTGTTCTGTGAGGGTCGTTTTGTGTTCTGTGGAGGTTGTTTTGTGTTCTGTGAGGGTCGTTTTGTGTTCTGTGGGGGTCGTTTTGTGTTCTGTGGGGGTCGTTTTGTGTTCTGTGGAGGTTGTTTTGTGTTCTGTGGAGGTTGTTTTGTGTTCTGTGAGGGTCGTTTTGTGTTCTGTGGGGGTCGTTTTGTGTTCTGTGAGGGTTGTTTTGTGTTCCGTGAGGGTCGTTTTGTGTTCTGTGGAGGTTGTTTTGTGTTCTGTGAGGGTCGTTTTGTGTTCTGTGGAGGTTGTTTTGTGTTCTGTGAGGGTCGTTTTGTGTTCTGTGGAGGTCGTTTTGTGTTCTGTGGAGGTTGTTTTGTGTTCTGTGGAGGTTGTTTTGTGTTCTGTGGAGGTTGTTTTGTGTTCTGTGAGGGTCGTTTTGTGTTCTGTGGAGGTCGTTTTGTGTTCTGTGGAGGTTGTTTTGTGTTCTGTGAGGGTCGTTTTGTGTTCTGTGGGGGTCGTTTTGTGTTCTGTGGGGGTCGTTTTGTGTTCTGTGGAGGTTGTTTTGTGTTCTGTGGGGGTCGTTTTGTGTTCTGTGGAGGTTGTTTTGTGTTCTGTGGAGGTTGTTTTGTGTTCCGTGAGGGTCGTTTTGTGTTCTGTGGGGGTCGTTTTGTGTTCTGTGGAGGTTGTTTTGTGTTCTGTGGAGGTTGTTTTGTGTTCTGTGGAGGTTGTTTTGTGTTCTGTGAGGGTCGTTTTGTGTTCTGTGGAGGTTGTTTTGTGTTCTGTGAGGGTCGTTTTGTGTTCTGTGGGGGTCGTTTTGTGTTCTGTGGGGGTCGTTTTGTGTTCTGTGGAGGTTGTTTTGTGTTCTGTGGAGGTTGTTTTGTGTTCTGTGAGGGTCGTTTTGTGTTCTGTGGAGGTCGTTTTGTGTTCTGTGGGGGTCGTTTTGTGTTCTGTGGGGGTCGTTTTGTGTTCTGTGAGGGTTGTTTTGTGTTCCGTGAGGGTCGTTTTGTGTTCTGTGGGGGTCGTTTTGTGTTCTGTGGGGGTCGTTTTGTGTTCTGTGGAGGTTGTTTTGTGTTCTGTGGAGGTTGTTTTGTGTTCTGTGAGGGTCGTTTTGTGTTCTGTGGAGGTCGTTTTGTGTTCTGTGGAGGTTGTTTTGTGTTCTGTGGAGGTTGTTTTGTGTTCTGTGGAGGTTGTTTTGTGTTCTGTGAGGGTCGTTTTGTGTTCTGTGGAGGTCGTTTTGTGTTCTGTGGAGGTTGTTTTGTGTTCTGTGAGGGTCGTTTTGTGTTCTGTGGGGGTCGTTTTGTGTTCTGTGGGGGTCGTTTTGTGTTCTGTGGAGGTTGTTTTGTGTTCTGTGGAGGTCGTTTTGTGTTCTGTGGAGGTTGTTTTGTGTTCTGTGGAGGTTGTTTTGTGTTCTGTGGAGGTTGTTTTGTGTTCCGTGAGGGTCGTTTTGTGTTCTGTGGAGGTTGTTTTGTGTTCTGTGGAGGTGGTTTTGTGTTCTGTGGAGGTTGTTTTGTGTTCTGTGGGGGTCGTTTTGTGTTCTGTGGAGGTTGTTTTGTGTTCTGTGGAGGTTGTTTTGTGTTCCGTGAGGGTCGTTTTGTGTTCTGTGGAGGTTGTTTTGTGTTCTGTGGAGGTTGTTTTGTGTTCTGTGGGGGTCGTTTTGTGTTCTGTGGAGGTCGTTTTGTGTTCTGTGGAGGTTGTTTTGTGTTCTGTGGAGGTGGTTTTGTGTTCTGTGGAGGTCGTTTTGTGTTCTGTGGAGGTCGTTTTGTGTTCTGTGGAGGTTGTTTTGTGTTCTGTGGAGGTGGTTTCTATGGTGACGTTGCAGATGGTAAGATCCTAAAAGCGATGACTGTGTGGAACCTGAGGCGTTCTCACCCTCCTCAGGCTCCGTGACGTTCTCCACCTGGAAAACAAGAGGAAGAATCAGCACAAAGAGAATACTTTTGTGTCAGTTTTGTAATTGACCTTTTCAAGTTAATTCTTGACATGAATCAAGTGTTTTGAGCTCAGGGTTTGTCCAAAGTGTCAAGAATGTGGATCCATATTTCTATATATTTATCATATATCATATTTATCATATTTCATATTTATCATATTTCATATTGATCATATTTCATATTTATCATATTTCATATTTATCATATATCATATTTATCATATTTATCATATATCATATTTATCATATTTATCATATTTATGTGTTGTTTCCGTGTGAGTGTAATAACTGAATAGATATATAGATGTATTAAATAGATATATTAAATATATATATAGATATATTAAATAGATATATATATGTATTAAATAGATATATTAAATAGATATATTAAATATATGTATTAAATAGATATATAGATGTATTAAATAGATATATAGATGTATTAAATAGATATATAGATGTATTAAATAGATATATAGATGTATTAAATAGATATATAGATGTATTAAATAGATATATAGATGTATTAAATAGATATATAGATGTATTAAATAGATATATAGATGTATTAAATAGATATATAGATGTATTAAATAGATATATAGATGTATTAAATAGATATATAGATG
Source organism: Eucyclogobius newberryi (assembly GCF_026437365.1). Classification (NCBI taxonomy): domain Eukaryota; kingdom Metazoa; phylum Chordata; class Actinopteri; order Gobiiformes; family Gobiidae; genus Eucyclogobius; species Eucyclogobius newberryi. Next base: position 1,731,790 of record NW_027315812.1, on the reverse strand, counting down.
TATTAAATATAGCCTATTCTGTAATCAACTAATCAAAAGAATAATAACTAGATTCATTGAATAGCAAAATAATTATTAGTTCCATTTTAATACAAGACAATATATGTTAAGAAATAGAATGTTGTAAATAAGATTAAATCATATTCACAGTATTTTAGGTTGTTAGTTAAACATAAAAAATGTAGCTTTATCTGCACTGAATTTATGACTTTCTGTTCCTGTCATCATCCAGTTTAGTCTCATTTTAGTCCGGGTTTGGACCTGGTTTAGTCCGGGTTTGGACCTGGTTTAGTCCGGGTTTAGCTCGTATTTATCCCGGTTTGGTCCTGATGCTGATGCGGGAGATGCTGGCCTATTACCGCGCAGTCCCCGGTCATCTTTGCGGTGTGCTGCGGCTCGTGCTGCGGCTCGTGCTGCGGTTCTTCCTCCGTTTCTTCCTCCGGTTCTTCCGCCAGTGTTGCCCGACTTTGGGCCGTGGCACCGGGATGCTTCCACCCCTCGCGGCTCTGCGTGTACTGGAGCTGCTTTGGCCGGGTTGTGCGCTCCTCTGCCCGGCTTCACGGCGTCACAGTGTCCGCTCTCTGCGCCGAGCTCCGGAGCTAACGGCTAAAGGCTAACGGCGCTTTCACAATAAAAGCGGCTCAAACTCAGCCGCTTTCAACACGATGAACCTACTACATGTGCACTTTACACACGCTCCAGCTGATGAACCTTCTACATGTGCACTTTACACACGCTCCAGCTGATGAACCTTCTACATGTGCACTTTACACACGCTCCAGCTGATGAACCTTCTACATGTGCACTTTACACACGCTCCAGCTGATGAACCTTCTACATGTGCACTTTACACACGCTCCAGCTGATGAACCTTCTACATGTGCACTTTACACACGCTCCAGCTGATGAACCTTCTACATGTGCACTTTACACACGCTCCAGCTGATGAACCTACTACATGTGCACTTTACACACGCTCCAGCTGATGAACCTTCTACATGTGCACTTTACACACGCTCCAGCTGATGAACCTTCTACATGTGCACTTTACACACGCTCCAGCTGATGAACCTACTACATGTGCACTTTACACACGCTCCAGCTGATGAACCTTCTACATGTGCACTTTACACACGCTCCAGCTGATGAACCTTCTACATGTGCACTTTACACACGCTCCAGCTGATGAACCTACTACATGTGCACTTTACACACGCTCCAGCTGATGAACCTTCTACATGTGCACTTTACACACGCTCCAGCTGATGAACCTTCTACATGTGCACTTTACACACGCTCCAGCTGATGAACCTTCTACATGTGCACTTTACACACGCTCCAGCTGATGAACCTTCTACATGTGCACTTTACACACGCTCCAGCTGATGAACCTTCTACATGTGCACTTTACACACGCTCCAGCTGATGAACCTACTACATGTGCACTTTACACACGCTCCAGCTGATGAACCTTCTACATGTGCACTTTACACACGCTCCAGCTGATGAACCTTCTACATGTGCACTTTACACACGCTCCAGCTGATGAACCTTCTACATGTGCACTTTACACACGCTCCAGCTGATGAACCTTCTACATGTGCACTTTACACACGCTCCAGCTGATGAACCTTCTACATGTGCACTTTACACACGCTCCAGCTGATGAACCTTCTACATGTGCACTTTACACACGCTCCAGCTGATGAACCTTCTACATGTGCACTTTACACACGCTCCAGCTGATGAACCTTCTACATGTGCACTTTACACACGCTCCAGCTGATGAACCTTCTACATGTGCACTTTACACACGCTCCAGCTGATGAACCTTCTACATGTGCACTTTACACACGCTCCAGCTGATGAACCTTCTACATGTGCACTTTACACACGCTCCAGCTGATGAACCTTCTACATGTGCACTTTACACACGCTCCAGCTGATGAACCTTCTACATGTGCACTTTACACACGCTCCAGCTGATGAACCTTCTACATGTGCACTTTACACACGCTCCAGCTGATGAACCTTCTACATGTGCACTTTACACACGCTCCAGCTGATGAACCTTCTACATGTGCACTTTACACACGCTCCAGCTGATGAACCTTCTACATGTGCACTTTACACACGCTCCAGCTGATGAACCTTCTACATGTGCACTTTACACACGCTCCAGCTGATGAACCTTCTACATGTGCACTTTACACACGCTCCAGCTGATGAACCTTCTACATGTGCACTTTACACACGCTCCAGCTGATGAACCTTCTACATGTGCACTTTACACACGCTCCAGCTGATGAACCTTCTACATGTGCACTTTACACACGCTCCAGCTGATGAACCTTCTACATGTGCACTTTACACACGCTCCAGCTGATGAACCTTCTACATGTGCACTTTACACACGCTCCAGCTGATTTATAAAAACGTTAAATCATGTAAAGTTTTTTTTTTTTTTCTTAAAGGCCTAAAAGACGTATTTATCCGTTTTAAAAGAGTCATTGTTCATGTGAGTTATTGATCGTGTGTGAGTCATTGTTCATGCGTGTTATTGATCGTGTGTGAGTCATTGTTCATGCGTGTTATTGATCGTGTGTGAGTCATTGTTCATGTGTGTTATTGATCGTGTGTGAGTCATTGTTCATGTGAGTTATTGATCGTGTGTGAGTCATTGTTCATGCGTGTTATCGATCGTGTGTGAGTCATTGTTCATGCGAGTTATTGATCGTGTGTGAGTCATTGTTCATGTGTGTTATTGATCGTGTGTGAGTCATTGTTCATGCGTGTTATTGATCGTGTGTGAGTCATTGTTCATGCGTGTTATTGATCGTGTGTGAGTCATTGTTCATGCGTGTTATTGATCGTGTGTGAGTCATTCTTCATGCGTGTTATTGATCGTGTGTGAGTCATTGTTCATGCGTGTTATTGATCGTGTGTGAGTCATTGTTCATGCGTGTTATTGATCGTGTGTGAGTCATTGTTCATGCGTGTTATTGATCGTGTGTGAGTCATTGTTCATGCGTGTTATCGATCGTGTGTGAGTCATTGTTCATGTGAGTTATTGATCGTGTGTGAGTCATTGTTCATGCGTGTTATCGATCGTGTGTGAGTCATTGTTCATGTGAGTTATTGATCGTGTGTGAGTCATTGTTCATGCATGTTATTGATCGTGTGTGAGTCATTGTTCATGCGTGTTATTGATCGTGTGTGAGTCATAGTTCATGCGTGTTATTGATCGTGTGTGAGTCATAGTTCATGCGTGTTATTGATCGTGTGTGAGTCATTGTTCATGCGTGTTATTGATCGTGTGTGAGTCATTGTTCATGCGTGTTATTGATCGTGTGTGAGTCATTGTTCATGCGTGTTATCGATCGTGTGTGAGTCATTGTTCATGCGTGTTATTGATCGTGTGTGAGTCATTGTTCATGCGTGTTATTGATCGTGTGTGAGTCATTGTTCATGCGTGTTATTGATCGTGTGTGAGTCATTGTTCATGTGAGTTATTGATCGTGTGTGAGTCATTGTTCATGCGTGTTATCGATCGTGTGTGAGTCATTGTTCATGCGAGTTATTGATCGTGTGTGAGTCATTGTTCATGCGTGTTATTGATCGTGTGTGAGTCATTGTTCATGCGTGTTATTGATCGTGTGTGAGTCATTGTTCATGCGTGTTATTGATCGTGTGTGAGTCATTGTTCATGCGTGTTATTGATCGTGTGTGAGTCATTGTTCATGCGTGTTATTGATCGTGTGTGAGTCATTGTTCATGCGTGTTATTGATCGTGTGTGAGTCATTGTTCATGCGTGTTATTGATCGTGTGTGAGTCATTGTTCATGCGTGTTATTGATCGTGTAAGAGTCATTGTTCATGCGTGTTATTGATCGTGTGTGAGTCATTGTTCATGTGAGTTATCGATCGTGTGTGAGTCATTGTTCATGCGTGTTATCGATCGTGTGTGAGTCATTGTTCATGTGAGTTATCGATCGTGTGTGAGTCATTGTTCATGCGTGTTATCGATCGTGTGTGAGTCATTTTTCATGCGTGTTATCGATCGTGTGTGAGTCATTTTTCATGCGTGTTATCGATCGTGTGTGAGTCATTGTTCATGCGTGTTATTGATCGTGTGTGAGTCATTGTTCATGCGTGTTATTGATCGTGTGTGTCATTGTTCATGCGTGTTATTGATCGTGTGTGAGTCATTGTTCATGCGTGTTATTGATCGTGTGTGAGTCATTGTTCATGCGTGTTATTGATCGTGTGTGAGTCATTGTTCATGCGTGTTATTGATCGTGTGTGAGTCATTGTTCATGCGTGTTATTGATCGTGTGTGAGTCATTGTTCATGCGTGTTATTGATCGTGTGTGAGTCATTGTTCATGCGTGTTATTGATCGTGTGTGAGTCATTCTTCATGCGTGTTATCGATCGTGTGTGAGTCATTGTTCATGCGTGTTATCGATCGTTTGTGAGTCATTGTTCATGCGTGTTATCGATCGTGTGTGAGTCATTGTTCATGCGTGTTATTGATCGTGTGTGAGTCATTGTTCATGCGTGTTATTGATCGTGTGTGAGTCATTGTTCATGCGTGTTATTGATCGTGTGTGAGTCATTGTTCATGCGTGTTATTGATCGTGTGTGAGTCATTGTTCATGCGTGTTATCGATCGTGTGTGAGTCATTGTTCATGCGTGTTATTGATCGTGTGTGAGTCATTGTTCATGCGTGTTATCGATCGTGTGTGAGTCATTGTTCATGCGTGTTATTGATCGTGTGTGAGTCATTGTTCATGCGTGTTATTGATCGTGTGTGAGTCATTGTTCATGCGTGTTATTGATCGTGTGTGAGTCATTGTTCATGTGAGTTATCGATCGTGTGTGAGTCATTGTTCATGCGTGTTATCGATCGTGTGTGAGTCATTGTTCATGCGAGTTATTGATCGTGTGTGAGTCATTGTTCATGCGTGTTATTGATCGTGTGTGAGTCATTGTTCATGCGTGTTATTGATCGTGTGTGAGTCATTGTTCATGCGTGTTATTGATCGTGTGTGAGTCATTGTTCATGCGTGTTATTGATCGTGTGTGAGTCATTGTTCATGCGTGTTATTGATCGTGTGTGAGTCATTGTTCATGCGTGTTATTGATCGTGTGTGAGTCATTGTTCATGCGTGTTATTGATCGTGTAAGAGTCATTGTTCATGCGTGTTATTGATCGTGTGTGAGTCATTGTTCATGTGAGTTATTGATCATGTGTGAGTCATTGTTAATGCGTGTTATCGATCGTGTGTGAGTCATTGTTCATGTGAGTTATTGATCGTGTGTGAGTCATTGTTCATGCGTGTTATTGATCATGTGTGAGTCATTTTTCATGCGTGTTATCGATCGTGTGTGAGTCATTTTTCATGCGTGTTATCGATCGTGTGTGAGTCATTGTTCATGCGTGTTATTGATCGTGTGTGAGTCATTGTTCATGCGTGTTATTGATCGTGTGTGTCATTGTTCATGCGTGTTATTGATCGTGTGTGAGTCATTGTTCATGCGTGTTATTGATCGTGTGTGAGTCATTGTTCATGCGTGTTATTGATCGTGTGTGAGTCATTCTTCATGCGTGTTATTGATCGTGTGTGAGTCATTGTTCATGCGTGTTATTGATCGTGTGTGAGTCATTGTTCATGCGTGTTATTGATCGTGTGTGAGTCATTGTTCATGCGTGTTATTGATCGTGTGTGAGTCATTGTTCATGCGTGTTATTGATCGTGTGTGAGTCATTGTTCATGCGTGTTATTGATCGTGTGTGAGTCATTGTTCATGCGTGTTATTGATCGTGTGTGAGTCATTGTTCATGCGTGTTATTGATCGTGTGTGAGTCATTGTTCATGCGTGTTATTGATCGTGTGTGAGTCATTCTTCATGCGTGTTATTGATCGTGTGTGAGTCATTGTTCATGCGTGTTATTGATCGTGTGTGAGTCATTGTTCATGCGTGTTATTGATCGTGTGTGAGTCATTGTTCATGCGTGTTATTGATCGTGTGTGAGTCATTGTTCATGCGTGTTATTGATCGTGTGTGAGTCATTCTTCATGCGTGTTATTGATCGTGTGTGAGTCATTGTTCATGCGTGTTATTGATCGTGTGTGAGTCATTGTTCATGCGTGTTATTGATCGTGTGTGAGTCATTCTTCATGCGTGTTATTGATCGTGTGTGAGTCATTGTTCATGCGTGTTAATGATCGTGTGTGAGTCATTGTTCATGCGTGTTATTGATCGTGTGTGAGTCATTGTTCATGCGTGTTATTGATCGTGTGTGAGTCATTCTTCATGCGTGTTATTGATCGTGTGTGAGTCATTGTTCATGCGTGTTATTGATCGTGTGTGAGTCATTGTTCATGCGTGTTATTGATCGTGTGTGAGTCATTGTTCATGCGTGTTATTGATCGTGTGTGAGTCATTGTTCATGCGTGTTATTGATCGTGTGTGAGTCATTGTTCATGCGTGTTATTGATCGTGTGTGAGTCATTCTTCATGCGTGTTATTGATCGTGTGTGAGTCATTGTTCATGCGTGTTATTGATCGTGTGTGAGTCATTGTTCATGCGTGTTATCGATCGTGTGTGAGTCATTGTTCATGCGTGTTATCGATCGTGTGTGAGTCATTGTTCATGCGTGTTATTGATCGTGTGTGAGTCATTGTTCATGCGTGTTATTGATCGTGTGTGAGTCATTGTTCATGCGTGTTATTGATCATGTGTGAGTCATTGTTCATGCGTGTTATTGATCGTGTGTGAGTCATTGTTCATGCGTGTTATTGATCGTGTGTGAGTCATTGTTCATGAGTGTTATTGATCGTGTGTGAGTCATTCTTCATGCGTGTTATTGATCGTGTGTGAGTCATTGTTCATGCGTGTTATTGATCGTGTGTGAGTCATTGTTCATGCGTGTTATTGATCGTGTGTGAGTCATTCTTCATGCGTGTTATTGATCGTGTGTGAGTCATTGTTCATGCGTGTTATTGATCGTGTGTGAGTCATTGTTCATGCGTGTTATTGATCGTGTGTGAGTCATTCTTCATGCGTGTTATTGATCGTGTGTGAGTCATTCTTCATGCGTGTTATTGATCGTGTGTGAGTCATTGTTCATGCGTGTTATTGATCGTGTGTGAGTCATTCTTCATGCGTGTTATTGATCGTGTGTGAGTCATTGTTCATGCGTGTTATTGATCGTGTGTGAGTCATTGTTCATGCGTGTTATTGATCGTGTGTGAGTCATTGACCTTTGAGACTCTCTGTGGAGGGGGCGTGCTCTGCCTCTTTGCGGGCGTGGCATGTCGTGGTGGTGGGCGTGTCCATGTGAGCGGAGGCGATGAATAAGAGCGCAGTCGGCCGGCGTCTCTGCGACAAGGCTCGCTCTGATAGGTCAGCAGAGGGAAAGGGGGCGGGCCCAGGGAAGGAGGGTGAGGACAGGAGACACTGAGGGCTGAGGAAGGACAAGTACACAAGCACAAAAATACTACATTAAAAGTACAAATACACAAGCACAAAAATACTACATTAAAAGTACAAATACAGAAGTATTTAAATCCACATTTGAAGTTTGACTTGAAGTTTTAAATTGTGAACTTGATAAAGAATTCTCCTGATTAATTCTCTTTTTTGTAATATTTATTTCCGTTTTCAAAGTAAAATGTAGTAAAATGTAGTAAAATAAAGTAAAATGTAGTAAAATAAAGTAAAATAAAGTAAAATGTAGTAAAATAAAGTAAAATGTAGTAAAATAAAACTCTCGTCCGTTTGAGTCTGAGAGAAAAACAAAGTGTAAAATCATCAGAATGTTAAATGATAAAATGAGAGTTTAGTTTGTGTAAAAGTTTGACCTCTGGTTTTGTTTCTTTTGAAGAGTTTGAGACCGACAGACGGAATCCCACTGAAGCTCAACCTGCAACACATCACAGGACAAGTACTTCAAGTACACAGTACAAGTACTTCAAGTACACAGGACAAGTACTTCAAGTACACAGTACAAGTACTTCAAGTACACAGGACAAGTACTTAAAGTACTCAGGACAAGTACTTCAAGTACACAGTACAAGTACTTAAAGTACACAGTACAAGTACTTCAAGTACACAGGACAAGTACTTCAAGTACACAGTACAAGTACTTCAAGTACACAGGACAAGTACTTAAAGTACTCAGGACAAGTACTTCAAGTACACAGTACAAGTACTTAAAGTACACAGTACAAGTACTTCAAGTACACAGGACAAGTACTTCAAGTACACAGGACAAGTACTTCAAGTACACAGGACAAGTACTTCAAGTACACAGTACAAGTACTTCAAGTACACAGGACAAGTACTTCAAGTACACAGGACAAGTACTTCAAGTACACAGGACAAGTACTTCAAGTACACAGTACAAGTACTTCAAGTACACAGGACAAGTACTTAGTAGAAATGTTCAGCTGTTGATGAAGAGAGATAACTTCAGCCCTTATGTCCTCTAAAAGCTCCACTTGTGTCCTAGACCCCATTCCAAGCTCCTCAAAGACATTCTCCCCCTAATTATAGACCCTATTCTTAATATAATAAATACTTCAGTAGAAAGTGTTTATGTTCCACGTCCTTCAAACATGACGTCATTAAACCTCTTCTGAAAAAGACTCATCTAGATCCCGACCTATTGGTAAACTACAGACCTATTTATAACCCACCACAGCAGGGTTCAGAGCCCACCACAGCAGGGTTCAGAGCCCACCACAGCAGGGTTCAGAGCCCACCACAGCAGGGTTCAGAGCCCACCACAGGTCCAGAGCCCACCACAGCAGGGTTCAGAGCCCACCACAGCAGGGTTCAGAGCCCACCACAGGTCCAGAGCCCACCACAGCAGGGTTCAGAGCCCACCACAGGTCCAGAGCCCACCACAGCAGGGTTCAGAGCCCACCACAGCAGGGTTCAGAGCCCACTACAGCAGGGTTCAGAGCCCACCACAGCAGGGTTCAGAGCCCACTACAGCAGGGTTCAGAGCCCACTACAGCAGGGTTCAGAGCCCACCACAGCAGGGTTCAGAGCCCACCACAGGTCCAGAGCCCACCACAGCAGGGTTCAGAGCCCACCACAGCAGGGTTCAGAGCCCACTACAGCAGGGTTCAGAGCCCACCACAGCAGGGTTCAGAGCCCACCACAGGTCCAGAGCCCACCACAGCAGGGTTCAGAGCCCACCACAGCAGGGTCCAGAGCCCACCACAGCAGGGTCCAGAGCCCACCACAGCAGGGTTCAGAGCCCACCACAGCAGGGTTCAGAGCCCACCACAGCAGGGTTCAGAGCCCACCACAGGTCCAGAGCCCACCACAGCAGGGTTCAGAGCTCACCACAGCAGGGTTCAGAGCCCACCACAGCAGGGTTCAGAGCCCACCACAGCAGGGTTCAGAGTTCACTACAGCAGGGTTCAGAGCCCACCACAGCAGGGTTCAGAGCCCACCACAGGTCCAGAGCCCACCACAGCAGGGTTCAGAGCCCACCACAGCAGGGTTCAGAGCCCACCACAGCAGGGTTCAGAGCCCACCACAGCAGGGTCCGGAGCCCACCACAGCAGTGTCCAGAGCCCACCACAGCAGGGTTCAGAGCTCACCACAGCAGGGTTCAGAGCCCACCACAGGTCCAGAGCCCACCACAGCAGGGTTCAGAGCCCACCACAGCAGGGTTCAGAGCCCACCACAGCAGGGTTCAGAGCCCACTACAGCAGGGTTCAGAGCCCACCACAGCAGGGTTCAGAGCCCACCACAGCAGGGTTCAGGGCCCACCACAGCAGGGTTCAGAGCCCACCACAGCAGGGTTCAGAGCCCACCACAGCAGGGTTCAGAGCCCACCACAGCAGGGTTCAGAGCCCACCACAGCAGGGTCCAGGGCCCACCACAGCAGGGATCAGGGCCCACCACAGCAGGGTTCAGGGCCCACCACAGCAGGGTTCAGAGCCCACCACAGCAGGGTTCAGAGCCCACCACAGCAGGGTTCAGAGCCCACCACAGCAGGGTTCAGAGCCCACCACAGCAGGGTTCAGAGCCCACCACAGCAGGGTTCAGAGCTCACCACAGCAGGGTTCAGAGCCCACCAGGGTTCAGAGCACTAGTTAAAGTCACAAATGATTTGTTTTTAGCTGCAGACGATGGACTGGTCTCAGTCCTGGTTCTGACCTCTGCGTTTGACCATCAACCACAACATTCTACTGCAGAGGTTAGAATGTGATGTAGGTGTCAGAGGCCCCGCCCTCAGAGGCCCCGCCCTCAGAGGCCCCGCCCTCAGCTGCTTTAAATCCTATCTATCTGATAGGTTCCAATTTGTTCATGTAAACCAGAGCTCCTCACCAAGCTCTAAAGTAATTTACGGTGTGCCACAGGGTTCGGTACTCGGTCCAATTCTGTTTACTCTTTACATGCTGCTGTTAGGTCACATGGTCAGGTCACATGATCAGGTCACATGGTCAGGTCACATGATCAGGTCACATGGCATTAACTTCCACTGCTATGCAGACGACACTCAGCTGTATTTATCAATGAAACCTGATCAGAGCGATCAAGTAGACAGACTTAGTACTTGTGTGAAGGAGATAAAAACCTGGATGACACTAAACTACCTGCTTCTTAACCCTGAAAAAACCGAGGTCATTGTGCTGGTCCTAAGCATCTACGAGACGCTCTATCTGAGCAGATAGTCACACTGAAGCCTCCAGTTCTACTGTAAAAACCTCAGAGTCTCATTTAAAGCTCAGATAAATCACATCTGTAAAACAGACTCTTTCCATTTGCACAACAAGAGCCAAAATCAGAAGAATCCTGCCTAAAAGTGAAGCTGAAACGTCTCCTGCATCTGTAAGGTCTCGATTCTCCTGTAACTCCTGCTCACAGCAGGTCCTAAAAGATCCATAAAAAGCTTTAACTGGTTCAAAATGCAGCAGCAAGATTACAACAGGACCTAAAAGAGGAAGCACATGACGCCGGTGCTGGAGTCTCTTCACTGGCTCCAGTTTAGAATCACATTTAAACTCCTCCTCCTGATTTACAAAGCCATAAATGACATGGCCCCTCCCACCTCAAAGATGCTCTAGAACCATCTCATCCAATCAGAGCTCTTCACTCTCAACATGCTGACCTTCTGGTGGTGCCAAGAGTCTCTAAAAGTACTGTAGGAGGTAGAGCCTTCTGGTGGTGCCAAGAGTCTCTAAAAGTACTGTAGGAGGTAGAGCCTTCTGGTGGTGCCAAGAGTCTCTAAAAGTACTGTAGGAGGTAGAGCCTTCTGGTGGTGCCAAGAGTCTCTAAAAGTACTGTAGGAGGTAGAGCCTTCTGGTGGTCCCAAGAGTCTCTAAAAGTACTGTAGGAGGTAGAGCCTTCTGGTGGTGCCAAGAGTCTCTAAAAGTACTGTAGGAGGTAGAGCGTTTAGCTACCAAGCTCCTGTGTTATGGAATCAGCTCCCGACCCATGTTAAATCTGCTGACACAGTCTCTTCATTTAAGTCCAGGCTTAAAACGTTCCTCTTTAAATCACTGATGGTCAGACTAGTTAGGAACAGAAAGATAAACCCACAGCTTCAGCTACGCTGCCCTAGGAGTAACTGTGCTGGGGGAAGTATGAGCTCTGTCCTCTTCTTCTGACTTATTCTATCAAACAATATGTATTTTTTGATTCCACTTGCAAACTGTTCACCGCCTTCTTTTTCTTTGTCTCACTCCTGAGGACCTGTGGACCCAGATGTCCCTCTCCTGGTGAAGTGTCCCTGCCCCGTGTGGACGGTCCCTCATCTGCCTGAAGAGTGGCTCCAGCTCCAGTGTCTCCCTCGTGTCTGTGAGAGTCACATCCTCCTTCACTGGAACTAACACAGGGACATACGCTTTTGTCCCAAAGAGGTTTTTTCTGTAGTTTTTCCTGCAGAAGGAGGAGCTAAGGACAGAGGGAGGAGCTAAGGACAGAGGACCCTGGGACATCGTCCCTCGTCCCCACAGACATTGTCTGACTCCATCGCCACCACAGACATTGTTGATTCATTTCTCCCTGTGGCCCTCAGAGGCAACTGTTGTTGTGATTTTGGGCCTTACAAAAATAAATTGATTTGATTTGATTTGATTCATGTACAAGTACTTCAAGTACACAGTACAAGTACTTCAAGTACAAGTACTTCAAGTACACAGTACAAGTACTTCAAGTACACAGTACAAGTACTTCAAGTACAAGTACTTCAAGTACACAGTACAAGTACTTCAAGTACACAGTACAAGTACTTCAAGTACAAGTACTTCAAGTACACAGTACAAGTACTTCAAGTACAAGTACTTCAAGTACACAGTACTTCAAGTACAAGTACTTTAAGTACACAGTACAAGTACTTCAAGTACAAGTACTTCAAGTACACAGTACAAGTACTTCAAGTACAAGTACTTTAAGTACACAGTACAAGTACTTCAAGTACAAGTACTTCAAGTACACAGTACAAGTACTTCAAGTACACAGTACAAGTAGACAGTAGACAATAGACAGTACACAGTACAAGCACTTCAAGTACACAGTACACAGACAGTAGACAGTAGACGGTAAACAGTACACAGTACACAGTACAAGTAGTTCAAGTACACAGTACACAGACAGTAGACAGTACACAATACACAGTAGACAGTACACAGTACACAGTACACAGACAGTACACAGTACACAGTAGACAGTAGACAGTAGACAGTACACAGTACATAGTACACAGTACAAGTAGTTCAAGTACACATTACACAGTACACAGTACACAGTACACAGTACAAGTAGTTCAAGTACACAGTACACAGGCAGTAGACAGTAGACAGTAGACAGTAGACAGTACACAGTACACAGTACACAGTATACAGTACACAGACAGTACACAGTAGACAGTAGACAGTAGACAGTACACAGTACACAGTACACAGACAGTACACAGTACACAGTAGACAGTACAAGTAGTTCAAGTACACATTACACATTACACAGTACACAGTACACAGTACAAGTAGTTCAAGTACACAGTACACAGACAGTAGACAGTAGACAGTAGACAGTAGACAGTACACAGTACACAGTACACAGTACACAGTCAGTAGACAGTAGACAGTAGACAGTACACAGTACACAGTACACAGTAGACAGTAGACAGTAGACAGACAGTACACAGTACACAGTACAAATAGTTCAAGTACACATTACACATTACACAGTACACAGTACAAGAAGTTCAAGTACACAGTACACAGACAGTACACAGTACAAGTAGTTCAAGTACACAGTACACAGACAGTACACAGTACACAGTCAGTAGACAGTAGACAGTAGACAGTACACAGTACACAGTACACAGACAGTACACAGTACACAGTCAGTAGACAGTAGACAGTAGACAGTACACAGTACACAGTACACAGTACACAGACAGTACACAGTACAGGTACTTCCAAACGGCACATGACATTTACAAAACAACTATAATTATATTGTACATTTTATTTACACTTTCATGACCAGAGTTCAGAGTAAATAAAAGTACTGTTACTCATCTCCTTGTCTCCTCCCCTCTCTCCTCCCCTCATCTCCTCGTCTCCTCCCCTCTCTCCTTGTCTCCTTCCTCGTCTCCTCCCTCATTCCTCCCTTCGACTCCTCGTCTCCTCCCCTTCTTCCTTGTCTCCTCCCCTCGCTCCTCCCAGTCATCTCCTCGTCTCCTCTCCTCCCTCCTCGTCTCCTCCCCTCATCTCCTCCCCTCATCTCCTTGTCTCCTCCCCTCTCTCCTCCCCTCATCTCCTTGTCTCCTCCCTTGTCTCCTTGTCTCCTCCCCTCATCTCCTTGTCTCCTCCCCTCATCTCCTTGTCTCCTCCCCTCATCTCCTTGTCTCCTCCCCTCATCTCCTCCCCTCATCTCCTCTCTCCTCCCCTCATCTCCTTGTCTCCTCCCCTCTCTCCTCCCCTCATCTCCTCGTCTCCTCCCCTCTCTCCTTGTCTCCTTCCTCGTCTCCTCCCTCATTCCTCCCTTCGACTTCTCGTCTCCTCCCCTTCTTCCTTGTCTCCTCCCCTCGCTCCTCCCAGTCATCTCCTCGTCTCCTCTCCTCCCTCCTCGTCTCCTCCCCTCATCTCCTCCCCTCATCTCCTTGTCTCCTCCCCTCTCTCCTCCCCTCATCTCCTTGTCTCCTCCCCTCATCTCCTTGTCTCCTCCCCTCATCTCCTTGTCTCCTCCCCTCATCTCCTTGTCTCCTCCCCTCAACTCCTCCCCTCATCTCCTTGTCTCCTCCCCTCATCTCCTTGTCTCCTCCCCTCATCTCCTTGTCTCCTCCCCTCTCTCCTCCCCTCATCTCCTTGTCTCCTCTCCTCTCTCCTCCCCTCATCTCCTCGTCTCCTCCCCTCTCTCCTCCCCTCATCTCCTTGTCTCCTCCCCTCATCTCCTTGTCTCCTCCCCTCATCTCCTTGTCTCCTCCCCTCATCTCCTCGTCTCCTCCCCTCTCTCCTCCCCTCATCTCCTTGTCTCCTCCCCTCTCTCCTTGTCTCCTTCCTCGTCTCCTCCCTCATTCCTCCCTTCGACTCCTCGTCACCTCCCCTTTTTCCTTGTCTCCTCCCCTCGCTCCTCCCAGTCATCTCCTTGTCTCCTCTCCTCCTTCCTCATCTCCTCCCCTCGTCTCCTCTCCTCCTTCCTCGTCTCCTCCCCTCATCTCCTCCCCTCATCTCCTTGTCTCCTCCCCTCTCTCCTCCCCTCATCTCCTTGTCTCCTCCCTTGTCTCCTTGTCTCCTCCCCTCATCTCCTCGTCTCCTCCCCTCTCTCCTCCCCTCATCTCCTCGTCTCCTCCCCTCTCCTCTCCCCTCATCTCCTCGTCTCCTCCCCTCTCTCCTTGTCTCCTTCCTCGTCTCCTCCCTCATTCCTCCCTTCGACTCCTCGTCTCCTCCCCTTCTTCCTTGTCTCTTCCCCTTGCTCCTCCCAGTCATCTCCTCGTCTCCTCTCCTCCCTCCTCGTCTCCTCCCCTCATCTCCTCCCCTCATCTCCTTGTCTCCTCCCCTCTCTCCTCTCCTCATCTCCTTGTCTCCTCCCTTGTCTCCTTGTCTCCTCCCCTCATCTCCTTGTCTCCTCCCCTCATCTCCTTGTCTCCTCCCCTCATCTCCTTGTCTCCTCCCCTCATCTCCTCCCCTCATCTCCTTGTCTCCTCCCCTCATCTCCTTGTCTCCTCCCCTCATCTCCTTGTCTCCTCCCCTCTCTCCTCCCCTCATCTCCTTGTCTCCTCTCCTCTCTCCTCCCCTCATCTCCTCCCCTCTCTCCTCCCCTCATCTCCTTGTCTCCTCCCCTCATCTCCTTGTCTCCTCCCCTCTCTCCTCCCCTCATCTCCTTGTCTCCTCCCCTCTCTCCTTGTCTCCTTCCTCGTCTCCTCCCTCATTCCTCCCTTCGACTCCTCGTCTCCTCCCCTTCTTCCTTGTCTCCTCCCCTCGCTCCTCCCAGTCATCTCCTCGTCTCCTCTCCTCCTTCCTCATCTCCTCCCCTCGTCTCCTCTCCTCCTTCCTCGTCTCCTCCCCTCATCTCCTCCCCTCATCTCCTCGTGTCTTACCTGTGTTTTGTTGGTCGGTGGAACAGATTGGACAAAGACTCGGCCTAAATGAAAACAAAAGTCATGAAAGTGGGTTGGGCTCTGGGGTGTTGTGTATGTTGTGTGTGTGTGTTGTGTGTATGTGTGTGTGCTGTGTGTGTGTTGTGTGTTGTGTGTGTGTGTGTGTGTGTGTGTGTGTGTTGTGTGTGTGTTTGTTGTGTGTGTGTTGTGTGTGTGTGTGAGTGTGAGTGTGTTTGTTGTTTTGTGTGTATTGTGTGTGTGTATGTGTTGTTTGTGTGTGTGTGTGTGTGTGTTTGTTGTGTGTGTTGTGTGTGCGTGTGTGGTTGTGTGTGTTGTGTGTGTGTGTTTGTTGTTTTGTGTGTATTGTGTGTGTGTATGTGTTGTTTGTGTGTGTTGTGTGTGTGTGTTGTGTGTGTGTTGTGTGTGTGTTGTGTGTGTATGTGTTTTGTGTGTGTGTGTTGTGTGTGTGTGTGTTGTGTGTGTGTTGTGTGTGTGTTGTGTGTTTGTTGTGTGTGTGTTGTGTGTGTGTTGTGTGTGTGTATGTGTTGTATGTGTGTTGTGTGTGTGTGTTTGTTGTGTTGTGTGTGTTGTGTGTGTGTGTGTGTGTTTGTTGTGTGTGTGTGTTTGTTGTGTTGTGTGTGGTGTGTGTGTTTGTTGTGTGTGTGTGTGTTTGTTGTGTGTGTTGTGTGTGTGTGTGTTGTGTGTGTTGTGTGTGTGTTTGTTGTGTTGTGTGTGTTGTGTGTGTGTGTGTGTGTGGTGTGTGTTGTGTGTGTTTGTTGTGTTGTGTGTGTGTTGTGTGTGTGTGTGTTGTGTGTGTGTGTGTGTGTGTGTGTGTTTGTTGTGTGTGTGTGTGTTTGTTGTGTGTGTGTGTGTTGTGTGTGTGTGTGTTGTGTGTGTGTGTGTGTGTATTTGTTGTGTTGTGTGTGTTGTGTGTGTGTGTGTGTGTGTTTGTTGTGTGTGTTTGGTGTGTGTGTTGTGTGTGTGTATTTGTTGTGTTGTGTATGTTGTGTGTGTGTGTTGTGTTTGTGTGTGTGTGTTGTGTGTGTTTGTGTGTGTGTGTTGTTTGTGTGTGTTGTGTGTGTTTGTGTGTGTGTGTTGTGTTGTTTGTGTGTTGTGTGTGTTTGTGTGTCTGTGTGTGTGTTTGTTGTGTTGTGTGTGTTGTGTGTGCGGGTGTGTGTGTGTTGTGTGTGTGTGTTGTGTGTGTGTGTTGTGTGTGTGGTGTGTGTTGTGTGTGTGTGTGTGTGTGTGTCTGTATGTGTTGTGTGTGTGTGTGTGTGTGTATGTGTTGTGTTGTGTGTGTGTGTGTGTTTGTTGTGTTGTGTGTGTGTGTATTGTGTGTGTGTGTGTGTGTTGTGTTGTGTGTGTTGTGTGTGTGTGTGTTTGTTGTGTTGTGTGTGTTGTGTGTGTGTGTGTGTGTTTGTTGTGTTGTGTGTGTTGTGAGTCTTTTACCTTTCTGTTTCCGTACTTCTCCGTGTTCTCCATTTAAAGCTTCAGAAAACACCTGAAATCACACGTTTTATACTTTATACTTTATACTTTATACTTACAACCAGACCAGGTCCAGACCAGGCCCAGACCAGGTCCAGACCAGGCCCAGACCAGGCCCAGACCAGGTCCAGACCAGGCCCAGACCAGGCCCAGACCAGGTCCAGACCAGGCCCAGACCAGGTCCAGACCAGACCAGGTCCAGACCAGGTCCAGACCAGGCCCAGACCAGGCCCAGACCAGGTCCAGACCAGGCCCAGACCAGGTCCAGACCAGACCAGGTCCAGACCAGGTCCAGACCAGGCCCAGACCAGGCCCAGACCAGGTCCAGACCAGGCCCAGACCAGGTCCAGACCAGACCAGGTCCAGACCAGACCAGGTCCAGACCAGGTCCAGACCAGGCCCAGACCAGGCCCAGACCAGGTCCAGACCAGGCCCAGACCAGGTCCAGACCAGACCAGGTCCAGACCAGGTCCAGACCAGACCAGGTCCAGACCAGACCAGGTCCAGACCAGGTCCAGACCAGGTCCAGACCAGGTCCAGACCAGGCCCAGACCAGGTCCAGACCAGGCCCAGACCAGTCTTGTGTGAAATGTAAACTCTTTTATCTCCTTCATCTTTGTTCTGTTTATGTCAAACACTTTCCCACAATGCAACAGGGGACAGTGAGCACGTTTGGCCCAATCATGACCTCTCAAGATCACTATCAATAACGGGTCGCTCTGGCATTTGGTCCTGTTTTAGACCTGTTTTAGACCTGTTTTAGACCTGTTTTAGTCCTGTTTTAGACCTGTTTTAGACCTGTTTTAGACCTGTTTTAGACCTGTTTTAGACCTGTTTTAGTCCTATTTTAGACATGTTTTAGACCTGTTTTAGACCCGTTTTAGTCCTGTTTTAGTCCAGTTTTAGACCCGTTTTAGTCCTGTTTTAGTCCTGTTTTAGTCCAGTTTTAGACCTGTTTTAGTCCAGTTTTAGACCTGTTTTATTCCAGTTTTAGTCCTGTTTTAGTCCTGTTTTAGTCCAGTTTTAGACCCGTTTTAGTCCTGTTTTAGTCTTGTTTTAGTCCAGTTTTAGACCTGTTTTAGTCCAGTTTTAGTCCAGTTTTAGTCCTGTTTTAGTCCTATTTTAGACCTGTTTTAGACCTGTTTTAGTCCTGTTTTAGTCCTGTTTCAGTCCTGTTTTAGACCTGTTTTGGACCTGTTTTAGACCTGTTTGAGTCCTGTTTTAGTCCAGTTTTAGTCCTGTTTTAGTCCAGTTTTAGACCTGTTTCAGACCTGTTTTAGACCTGTTCTAGTCCTATTTTAGTCCTATTTTAGTCCTGTTTTAGTCCTGTTTTAGTCCAGTTTTAGTCCAGTATTTGTCCTGTTTTAGACCTGTTTTATTCCTGTTTTAGTCCTATTTTAGACCTGTTTTAGACCTGTTTTAGACCTGTTTTAGACTTGTTTTAGTCCTATTTTAGACCTGTTTTAGTCCTGTTTTAGTACAGTTTTAGTCCTGTTTTAGTCCTATTTTAGTCCTATTTTAGACCTGTTTTAGTCCTGTTTTAGTCCTGTTTTAGTCCTGTTTTAGTCCAGTTTTAGTCCAGTTTTAGTCCTGTTTTAGTCCAGTTTTAGACCTGTTTTAGTCCAGTTTTAGACCTGTTTTAGACCTGTTTTAGTCCTGTTTTAGACCTGTTTTAGACCTGTTTTAGACCTGTTTTAGACCTGTTTTAGTCCAGTTTTAGTCCTGTTTTAGTCCAGTTTTAGTCCTGTTTTAGTCCTGTGTTAGTCCAGTTTTAGTCCAGTTTTCGTTCTGTTTTAGACCTGTTTTAGACCTGTTTTAGTCCAGTTTTAGTCCAGTTTTAGTCCTGTTTTAGTCCAGTTTTAGTCCAGTTTTCGTCCTGTTTTAGACCTGTTTTAGACCAGTTTTAGTCCTGTTTTAGACCTGTTTTAGACCTGTTTTAGACCTGTTTTAGTCCTGTTTTAGACCTGTTTTAGACCTGTTTTAGACCTGTTTTAGTCCTATTTTAGACCTGTTTTAGTCCAGTTTTAGTCCAGTTTTCGTCCTGTTTTAGACCTGTTTTAGTCCAATTTTTGTCCTGTTTTAGTACAGTTTTAGTCCTGTTTCAGTCCAGTTTTAGTCCAGTTTTCGTCCTGTTTTAGACCTGTTTTAGACCTGTTTTAGACCTGTTTTAGTCCAGTTTTAGTCCTGTTTTAGTCCAGTTTTCGTCCTGTTTTAGACCTGTTTTAGACCTGTTTTAGACCTGTTTTAGACCTGTTTTAGACCTGTTTTAGTCCTATTTTAGACCTGTTTTAATCCTGTTTTAGACCTGTTTTAGACCAGTTTTAGACCTGTTTTAGACCTGTTTTAGTCCTGTTTTAGTCCTATTTTAGACCTGTTTTAGACCTGTTTTAGTCCAGTTTTAGTCCTGTTTTAGTCCAGTTTTCGTCCTGTTTTAGACCTGTTTTAGACCTGTTTTAGACCTGTTTTAGACCTGTTTTAGTCCTATTTTAGACCTGTTTTAGTCCAGTTTTAGTCCAGTTTTAGTCCAGTTTTAGTCCAGTTTTAGTCCTGCTTTAGTCCTGTTTTAGTCCTATTTTAGTCCTGTTTTAGTCCTGTTTTAGTCCTGTTTTAGTCCAGTTTTAGTCCAGTTTTAGTCCTATTTTAGTCCTGTTTTAGTCCAGTTTTAGACCTGTTTTAGACCTGTTTTAGTCCTGTTTTAATCCTGTTTTAGACCTGTTTTAGACCAGTTTTAGACCTGTTTTAGACCTGTTTTAGTCCAGTTTTAGTCCAGTTTTAGTCCAGTTTTTGTACTGTTTTAGACCTGTTTTAGACCTGTTTTAGAACTGTTTTAGACCTGCTTTAGTCCTGTTTTAGTCCTGCCTTAGTTCTGGTTTAGTCCTGCTTTAGTCCTGTTTTAGACCTGTTTTAGTCCTATTTTAGACCTGTTTTAGACCTGTTTTAGTCCTATTTTAGACCTGTTTAGTCCTGTTTTAGACCTGTTTTAGTCCTATTTTAGACCTGTTTTAGACCTGTTTTAGTCCTATTTTAGACCTGTTTTAGTCCAGTTTTAGTCCAGTTTTAGTCCAGTTTTAGTCCTGTTTTAGTCCTGTTTTAGTCCTGTTTTAGTCCCATTTTAGTCCTGTTTTAGTCCTGTTTTAGTCCAGTTTTAGTCCAGTTTTAGTCCTATTTTAGTCCTGTTTTAGTCCAGTTTTAGACCTGTTTTAGACCTGTTTTAGTCCTGTTTTAGTCCTATTTTAGACCTGTTTTAGACCTGTTTTAGTCCTGTTTTAGACCTGTTTTAGACCTGTTTTAGACCTGTTTTAGTCCTATTTTAGACCTGTTTTAGACCTGTTTTAGTCCTGTTTTAGTCCTGTTTTAGTCCTGTTTTAGACCTGTTTTAGACCTGTTTTAGACCTGTTTTAGTCCTGTTTTAGTCCTATTTTAGACCTGTTTTAGACCTGTTTTAGTCCATTTTTAGTCCTGTTTTAGTCCATTTTAAGTCCATTTTAGTCCTGTTTCAATCCAGTTTTAGACCTGTTTTAGTCCAGTTTTAGTCCAGTTTTAGTCCTGTTTTAGTCCAGTTTTAGTCCAGTTTTAGTCCAGTTTTCGTCCTGTTTTAGACCTGTTTTAGTCCTGTTTTAGTCCTATTTTATTCCTGTTTTAGACCTGTTTTAGTCCTGTTTTAGACCTGTTTTAGACCTGTTTTAGACCTGTTTTAGTCCTATTTTAGACCTGTTTTAGACCTGTTTTAGTCCTGTTTTAGTCCTGTTTTAGTCCAGTTTTATTCCTGTTTTAGACCTGTTTTAGACCTGTTTTAGACCTGTTTTAGACCTGTTTTAGTCCAGTTTTAGTCCTGTTTTAGTCCAGTTTTAGTCCATTTTTAGTCCATTTTTAGTCCTGTTTCAGTCCAGTTTTAGTCCTGTTTTAGTCCAGTTTTAGTCCAGTTTTAGTCCAGTTTTAGTCCAGTTTTAGTCCAGTTTTAGTCCAGTTTTCGTCCTGTTTTAGACCTGTTTTAGACCTTTTTTAGACCTGTTTTAGACCTGTTTTAGACCTGTTTTAGACCTGTTTTAGTCCTGTTTTAGTCCTGTTTAAGACCTGTTTCAGACCTGTTTTAGTCCTGTTTTAGTCCTATTTTAGACCTATTTTAGACCTGTTTTAGTCCTGTTTTAGACCTGTTTTAGTCCTGTTTTAGTCCAGTTTTAGACCTGTTTTAGTCCTGTTTTAGACCTGTTTTAAACCTGTTTTAGTCCAGTTTTAGTCCAGTTTTAGTCCTGTTTTAGTCCAGTTTTAGTCCAGTTTTCGTCCTGTTTTAGACCTGTTTTAAACCTGTTTTAGTCCAGTTTTAGACCTGTTTCAGACCTGTTTTAGACCTGTTCTAGTCCTATTTTAGTCCTATTTTAGTCCTGTTTTAGTCCTGTTTTAGTTCAGTTTTAGTCCAGTTTTTGTCCTGTTTTAGACCTGTTTTATTCCTGTTTTAGTCCTATTTTAGACCTGTTTTAGTCCTATTTTAGACATGTTTTAGACCTGTTTTAGTCCTATTTTAGACATGTTTTAGACCTGTTTTAGACCCGTTTTAGTCCTGTTTTAGTCCAGTTTTAGACCCGTTTTAGTCCTGTTTTAGTCCTGTTTTAGTCCTGTTTTAGTCCAGTTTTAGACCTGTTTTAGTCCAGTTTTAGTCCTGTTTTAGTCCTGTTTTAGTCCAGTTTTAGACCCGTTTTAGACCCGTTTTAGTCCTGTTTTAGTCTTGTTTTAGTCCTGTTTTAGTCCAGTTTTAGTCCAGTTTTAGACCTGTTTTAGTCCAGTTTTAGACCTGTTTTAGTCCAGTTTTAGTCCTGTTTTAGTCCTGTTTTAGTCCTGTTTTAGTCCAGTTTTAGACCCGTTTTAGTCCTGTTTTAGTCTTGTTTTAGTCCAGTTTTAGACCTGTTTTAGACCTGTTTTAGACCTGTTTTAGACCTGTTTTAGACCTGTTTTAGTCCTATTTTAGACATGTTTTAGACCTGTTTTAGTCCTATTGTAGACATGTTTTAGACCTGTTTTAGACCCGTTTTAGTCCTGTTTTAGTCCAGTTTTAGACCCGTTTTAGTCCTGTTTTAGTCCTGTTTTAGTCCTGTTTTAGTCCAGTTTTAGACCTGTTTTAGTCCAGTTTTAGACCTGTTTTAGTCCAGTTTTAGTCCTGTTTTAGTCATGTTTTAGTCATGTTTTAGTCCTGTTTTAGTCCAGTTTTAGACCCGTTTTAGTCCTGTTTTAGTCTTGTTTTAGTCCTGTTTTAGTCCAGTTTTAGTCCAGTTTTAGTCCAGTTTTAGTCCTGTTTTAGACCTGTTTTAGACCTGTTTTAGACCTGTTTTAGTCCTGTTTTAGTCCTGTTTCAGTCCTGTTTTAGACCTGTTTTAGACCTGTTTTAGACCTGTTTTAGTCCTGTTTTAGTCCTATTTTAGACCTGTTTGAGTCCTGTTTTAGTCCAGTTTTAGTCCTGTTTTAGTCCAGTTTTAGACCTGTTTTAGACCTGTTTTAGTCCTGGTTTAGACCTGGTTTAGGCCTGTTATAGACCTGGTTTAGAACTGTTTTAGTCCTGTTTTAGTCCTATTTTAGACCTGTTTTAGTCCTGTTTTAGTCCTGTTTTAGACCTATTTTAGACCTGTTTTAGACCTGTTTTAGTCCTGTTTTAGACCTGTTTTAAACCTGTTTTAGTCCAGTTTTAGACCTGTTTCAGACCTGTTTTAGACCTGTTCTAGTCCTATTTTAGTCCTATTTTAGTCCTGTTTTAGTCCTGTTTTAGACCTGTTTTAGACCTGTTTTATTCCTGTTT
This sequence comes from Eucyclogobius newberryi, assembly GCF_026437365.1. Lineage (NCBI taxonomy): Eukaryota > Metazoa > Chordata > Actinopteri > Gobiiformes > Gobiidae > Eucyclogobius > Eucyclogobius newberryi. The sequence continues at coordinate 1,708,937 of NW_027315812.1, read as the reverse complement.
TAGTCCTATTTTAGACCTGTTTTAGACCTGTTTTAGACCTGTTTTAGACTTGTTTTAGTCCTGTTTTAGTCCAGTTTTAGTCCAGTTTTTGTCCTGTTTTAGACCTGTTTTATTCCTGTTTTAGTCCTGTTTTAGACCTGTTTTAGACCTGTTTTATTCCTGTTTTAGTCCTATTTTAGACCTGTTTTAGACCTGTTTTAGACCTGTTTTAGACTTGTTTTAGTCCTGTTTTAGTCCAGTTTTAGTCCAGTTTTTGTCCTGTTTTAGACCTGTTTTATTCCTGTTTTAGTCCTATTTTAGACCTGTTTTAGACCTGTTTTAGACCTGTTTTAGACTTGTTTTAGTCCTGTTTTAGTCCAGTTTTAGTCCAGTTTTTGTCCTGTTTTAGACCTGTTTTAGTCCTGTTTTAGTCCTATTTTAGACCTGTTTTAGTCCTATTTTAGTACAGTTTTAGTCCTGTTTTAGTCCTATTTTAGTCCTATTTTAGACCTGTTTTAGTCCTGTTTTAGTCCTGTTTTAGTCCTGTTTTAGTCCAGTTTTAGTCCAGTTTTAGTCCTGTTTTAGTCCAGTTTTAGACCTGTTTTAGTCCAGTTTTAGACCTGTTTTAGACCTGTTTTAGTCCTGTTTTAGACCTGTTTTAGACCTGTTTTAGACCTGTTTTTGTCCAATTTTAGACCTGTTTTAGACCTGTTTTAGTCCAGTTTTAGTCCTGTTTTAGTCCAGTTTTAGTCCTGTTTTAGTCCTGTGTTTGTCCAGTTTTAGTCCAGTTTTCGTTCTGTTTTAGACCTGTTTTAGACCTGTTTTAGTCCAGTTTTAGTCCAGTTTTAGTCCTGTTTTAGTCCAGTTTTAGTCCAGTTTTCGTCCTGTTTTAGACCTGTTTTAGACCAGTTTTAGTCCTGTTTTAGACCTGTTTTAGACCTGTTTTAGACCTGTTTTAGTCCTGTTTTAGTCCTGTTTCAGTCCTGTTTTAGACCTGTTTTAGACCTGTTTTAGACCTGTTTTAGTCCTGTTTTAGTCCTATTTTAGACCTGTTTGAGTCCTGTTTTAGTCCAGTTTTAGTCCTGTTTTAGTCCAGTTTTAGACCTGTTTTAGACCTGTTTTAGTCCTGGTTTAGACCTGGTTTAGGCCTGTTATAGACCTGGTTTAGAACTGTTTTAGTCCTGTTTTAGTCCTATTTTAGACCTGTTTTAGTCCTGTTTTAGTCCTGTTTTAGACCTATTTTAGACCTGTTTTAGTCCTGTTTTAGTCCTGTTTTAGACCTGTTTTAAACCTGTTTTAGTCCAGTTTTAGACCTGTTTCAGACCTGTTTTAGACCTGTTCTAGTCCTATTTTAGTCCTATTTTAGTCCTGTTTTAGTCCTGTTTTAGTCCTGTTTTAGACCTATTTTAGACCTATTTTAGACCTGTTTTAGACCTGTTTTAGACCTGTTTTAGACTTGTTTTAGTCCTGTTTTAGTCCAGTTTTAGTCCAGTTTTTGACCTGTTTTAGACCTGTTTTATTCCTGTTTTAGTCCTATTTTAGACCTGTTTTAGACCTGTTTTAGACCTGTTTTAGACCTGTTTTAGTCCTGTTTTAGTCCTATTTTAGACCTGTTTTAGTCCTGTTTTAGTACAGTTTTAGTCCTGTTTTAGTCCTATTTTAGTCCTATTTTAGACCTGTTTTAGTCCTGTTTTAGTCCTGTTTTAGTCCTGTTTTAGTCCAGTTTTAGTCCAGTTTTAGTCCTGTTTTAGTCCAGTTTTAGACCTGTTTTAGTCCAGTTTTAGACCTGTTTTAGACCTGTTTTAGTCCTGTTTTAGACCTGTTTTAGACCTGTTTTAGACCTGTTTTAGTCCAATTTTAGACCTGTTTTAGACCTGTTTTAGTCCAGTTTTAGTCCTGTTTTAGTCCAGTTTTAGTCCTGTTTTAGTCTTGTGTTAGTCCTGTTTTAGTCCAGTTTTCGTTCTGTTTTAGACCTGTTTTAGACCTGTTTTAGTCCAGTTTTAGTCCAGTTTTAGTCCTGTTTTAGTCCAGTTTTAGTCCAGTTTTAGTCCAGTTTTCGTCCTGTTTTAGACCTGTTTTAGACCAGTTTTAGTCCTGTTTTAGACCTGTTTTAGACCTGTTTTAGACCTGTTTTAGTCCTGTTTTAGACCTGTTTTAGACCTGTTTTAGACCTGTTTTAGTCCTATTTTAGACCTGTTTTAGTCCAGTTTTAGTCCAGTTTTCGTCCTGTTTTAGACCTGTTTTAGACCTGTTTTAGTCCAATTTTTGTCCTGTTTTAGTCCAGTTTTAGTCCTGTTTCAGTCCAGTTTTAGTCCTGTTTTAGTCCAGTTTTAGTCCAGTTTTCGTCCTGTTTTAGACCAGTTTTAGTCCAGTTTTAGTCCTGTTTCAGTCCAGTTTTAGTCCTGTTTTAGTCCAGTTTTAGTCCAGTTTTCGTCCTGTTTTAGACCTGTTTTAGACCTGTTTTAGACCTATTTTAGACCTGTTTTAGACCTGTTTTAGTCCTATTTTAGACCTGTTTTAGACCTGTTTTAGTCCTGTTTTAGTCCTGTTTTAGTCCTGTTTTAGACCTGTTTTAGTCCTGTTTTAGACCTGTTTTAGACCTGTTTTAGTCCTATTTTAGACCTGTTTTAGACCTGTTTTAGTCCTGTTTTAGTCCAGTTTTAGACCTGTTTTAGTCCTGTTTTAGACCTGTTTTAGACCTGTTTTAGTCCAGTTTTAGTCCAGTTTTAGTCCTGTTTTAGTCCAGTTTTCGTCCTGTTTTAGACCTGTTTTAGACCTGTTTTAGTCCTTTTTTAGACCTGTTTTAGACCTGTTTTAGACCTGTTTTAGACCTGTTTTAGTCCTATTTTAGACCTGTTTTAGACCTGTTTTAGTCCTGTTTTAGTCCAGTTTTAGTCCAGTTTTCGTCCTGTTTTAGTCCAGTTTTAGTCCTATTTTAGACCTATTTTAGAACTGTTTTAGTTCTGTTTTAGACCTGTTTTAGACCTGTTTTAGTCCAGTATTAGTCCTGTTTTAGTCCAGTTTTAGTCAATTTTTAGTCCTGTTTCAGTCCAGTTTTAGTCCTGTTTTAGTCCAGTTTTAGTCCAGTTTTAGTCCAGTTTTAGTCCTGTTTTAGTCCAGTTTTAGTCCAGTTTTCGTCCTGTTTTAGACCTGTTTTAGACCTGTTTTAGTCCTTTTTTAGACCTGTTTTAGACCTGTTTTAGACCTGTTTTAGTCCTGTTTTAGTCCAGTTTTCGTCCTGTTTTAGACCTGTTTTAGACCTGTTTCAGACCTGTTTTAGTCCTGTTTTAGTCCAGTTTTAGTCCAGTTTTAGTCCTGTTTTAGTCCTGTTTTAGTCCTATTTTAGACCTGTTTTAGTCCTGTTTTAGTCCAGTTTTAGTCCAGTTTTAGTCCTATTTTAGTCCAGTTTTCGTCCTGTTTTAGACCTGTTTTAGACCTGTTTTAGTCCTTTTTTAGACCTGTTTTAGACCTGTTTTAGACCTGTTTTAGACCTGTTTTAGTCCTATTTTAGACCTGTTTTAGACCTGTTTTAGTCCTGTTTTAGTCCAGTTTTCGTCCTGTTTTAGTCCAGTTTTAGTCCTATTTTAGACCTATTTTAGAACTGTTTTAGTTCTGTTTTAGACCTGTTTTAGACCTGTTTTAGTCCAGTATTAGTCCTGTTTTAGTCCAGTTTTAGTCAATTTTTAGTCCTGTTTCAGTCCAGTTTTAGTCCAGTTTTAGTCCAGTTTTAGTCCAGTTTTAGTCCTGTTTTAGTCCAGTTTTAGTCCAGTTTTCGTCCTGTTTTAGACCTGTTTTAGACCTGTTTTAGTCCTTTTTTAGACCTGTTTTAGACCTGTTTTAGACCTGTTTTAGTCCTGTTTTAGTCCTGTTTCAGACCTGTTTCAGACCTGTTTTAGTCCTGTTTTAGTCCTATTTTAGACCTATTTTAGACCTGTTTTAGTCCAGTTTTAGTCCTGTTTTAGTCCTATTTTAGACCTGTTTTAGACCTGTTTTAGACCTGTTTTAGTCCTATTTTAGACCTGTTTTAGACCTGTTTTAGTCCTGTTTTAGACCTGTTTTAGACCTGTTTTAGACCTGTTTTAGTCCTATTTTAGACCTGTTTTAGACCTGTTTTAGTCCTGTTTTAGTCCTGTTTTAGTCCAGTTTTAGTCCAGTTTTAGTCCAGTTTCAGTCCAGTTTTAGTCCAGTTTCAGTCCAGTTTTAGTCCTATTTTAGACCTGTTTTAGACCTGTTTTAGACCTGTTTTAGTCCTATTTTAGACCTGTTTTAGACCTGTTTTAGACCTGTTTTAGACCTGTTTTAGACCTGTTTTAGTCCTATTTTAGACCTGTTTTAGACCTGTTTTAGTCCTGTTTAATCCTGTTTTAGTCCAGTTTTAGTCCAGTTTTAGTCCAGTTTCAGTCCAGTTTTCGTCCTGTTTTAGTCCAGTTTTAGTCCAGTTTTAGTCCAGTTTTAGTCCAGTTTTAGTCATGTTTTAGTCCAGTTTTAGTCCTGTTTTAGTCCTGTTTTAGTCCTGTTTTAGTCCTATTTTAGACCTGTTTTAGTCCTGTTTTAGTCCTATTTTAGTCCTGTTTTAGTCCAGTTTTAGACCTGTTTTAGACCTGTTTTAGTCCTGTTTTAGTCCTATTTTAGATCTGTTTTAGACCTGTTTTAGTCCTATTTTAGACCTGTTTTAGACCTGTTTTAGTCCTGTTTTAGTCCTGTTTTAGTCCAGTTTTAGTCCAGTTTTAGTCCAGTTTTAGTCCAGTTTTAGTCATGTTTTAGTCCAGTTTTAGTCCTGTTTTAGTCCTGTTTTAGTCCTGTTTTAGTCCTATTTTAGACCTGTTTTAGTCCTGTTTTAGTCCTATTTTAGTCCTGTTTTAGTCCAGTTTTAGACCTGTTTTAGACCTGTTTTAGTCCTGTTTTAGTCCTATTTTAGATCTGTTTCAGACCTGTTTTAGTCCTGTTTTAGTCCTATTTTAGATCTGTTTTAGACCTGTTTTAGTCCTGTTTTAGACCTGTTTTAGACCTGTTTTAGACCTGTTTTAGTCCTATTTTAGACCTGTTTTAGACCTGTTTTAGTCCTGTTTTAGTCCTGTTTTAGTCCTGTTTTAGACCTGTTTTAGTCCTGTTTTAGACCTGTTTTAGACCTGTTTTAGTCCTATTTTAGACCTGTTTTAGACCTGTTTTAGTCCTGTTTTAGTCCAGTTTTAGACCTGTTTTAGTCCTGTTTTAGACCTGTTTTAGACCTGTTTTAGTCCAGTTTTAGTCCTGTTTTAGTCCAGTTTTAGTCCAGTTTTCGTCCTGTTTTAGACCTGTTTTAGACCTGTTTTAGTCCTTTTTTAGACCTGTTTTAGACCTGTTTTAGACCTGTTTTAGACCTGTTTTAGTCCTATTTTAGACCTGTTTTAGACCTGTTTTAGTCCTGTTTTAGTCCAGTTTTCGTCCTGTTTTAGTCCAGTTTTAGTCCTATTTTAGACCTATTTTAGAACTGTTTTAGTTCTGTTTTAGACCTGTTTTAGACCTGTTTTAGTCCAGTATTAGTCCTGTTTTAGTCCAGTTTTAGTCAATTTTTAGTCCTGTTTCAGTCCAGTTTTAGTCCTGTTTTAGTCCAGTTTTAGTCCAGTTTTAGTCCAGTTTTAGTCCTGTTTTAGTCCAGTTTTAGTCCAGTTTTCGTCCTGTTTTAGACCTGTTTTAGACCTGTTTTAGTCCTTTTTTAGACCTGTTTTAGACCTGTTTTAGACCTGTTTTAGACCTGTTTTAGTCCTGTTTTAGTCCTGTTTCAGACCTGTTTCAGACCTGTTTTAGTCCTGTTTTAGTCCTATTTTAGACCTATTTTAGACCTGTTTTAGTCCTGTTTTAGACCTGTTTTAGACCTGTTTTAGTCCTATTTTAGACCTGTTTTAGACCTGTTTTAGACCTGTTTTAGACCTGTTTTAGACCTGTTTTAGTCCTGTTTTAGTCCTGTTTCAGACCTGTTTCAGACCTGTTTTAGTCCTGTTTTAGACCTGTTTTAGACCTGTTTTAGTCCTGTTTTAGTCCTGTTTTAGTCCTATTTTAGACCTGTTTTAGACCTGTTTTAGTCCTGTTTTAGACCTGTTTTAGACCTGTTTTAGACCTGTTTTAGTCCTATTTTAGACCTGTTTTAGACCTGTTTTAGTCCTGTTTTAGTCCTGTTTTAGTCCAGTTTTAGTCCAGTTTTAGTCCAGTTTCAGTCCAGTTTTAGTCCTATTTTAGACGTGTTTTAGACCTGTTTTAGAACTGTTTTAGACCTGTTTTAGACCTGTTTTAGACCTGTTTTAGACCTGTTTTAGTCCAGTTTTAGTCCTGTTTTAGTCCTATTTTAGACCTGTTTTAGACCTGTTTTAGACCTGTTTTAGTCCTATTTTAGACCTGTTTTAGACCTGTTTTAGTCCTGTTTTAGACCTGTTTTAGACCTGTTTTAGTCCTATTTTAGACCTGTTTTAGACCTGTTTTAGTCCTGTTTTAGTCCAGTTTTAGTCCTATTTTAGACCTGTTTTAGACCTGTTTTAGACCTGTTTTAGTCCTATTTTAGACCTGTTTTAGACCTGTTTTAGTCCTGTTTTAGACCTGTTTTAGACCTGTTTTAGACCTGTTTTAGTCCTATTTTAGACCTGTTTTAGACCTGTTTTAGTCCTGTTTTAGTCCTGTTTTAGTCCAGTTTTAGTCCAGTTTTAGTCCAGTTTCAGTCCAGTTTTCGTCCTGTTTTAGTCCAGTTTTAGTCCTATTTTAGACCTGTTTTAGACCTGTTTTAGAACTGTTTTAGACCTGTTTTAGACCTGTTTTAGACCTGTTTTAGACCTGTTTTAGTCCAGTTTTAGTCCTGTTTTAGTCCTATTTTAGACCTGTTTTAGACCTGTTTTAGACCTGTTTTAGTCCTATTTTAGACCTGTTTTAGACCTGTTTTAGTCCTGTTTTAGACCTGTTTTAGACCTGTTTTAGACCTGTTTTAGTCCTATTTTAGACCTGTTTTAGACCTGTTTTAGTCCTGTTTTAGTCCTGTTTTAGTCCAGTTTTAGTCCAGTTTTAGTCCAGTTTCAGTCCAGTTTTTGTCCTGTTTTAGTCCAGTTTTAGTCCTATTTTAGACCTATTTTAGAACTGTTTTAGTCCTGTTTTAGACCTGTTTTAGACCTGTTTTAGACCTGTTTTAGTCCAGTATTAGTCCTGTTTTAGTCCAGTTTTAGTCAATTTTTAGTCCTGTTTCAGTCCAGTTTTAGTCCAGTTTCAGTCCAGTTTTAGTCCTGTTTTAGTCCAGTTTCAGTCCAGTTTTAGTCCTGTTTTAGTCCAGTATTAGTCCTGTTTTAGTCCAGTTTTAGTCAATTTTTAGTCCTGTTTCAGTCCAGTTTTAGTCCTGTTTTAGTCCAGTTTCAGTCCAGTTTTAGTCCTGTTTTAGTCCAGTATTAGTCCTGTTTTAGTCCAGTTTTAGTCAATTTTTAGTCCTGTTTCAGTCCTGTTTTAGTCCAGTTTTAGTCCAGTTGTAGTCCAGTTTTAGTCCTGTTTTAGTCCAGTTTCAGTCCAGTTTCAGTCCAGTTTTAGTCCAGTTGTAGTCCAGTTTTAGTCCTGTTTTAGTCCAGTTGTAGTCCAGTTTCAGTCCAGTTTTAGTCCAGTTTTAGTCCAGTTGTAGTTCAGTTTTAGTCCAGTTTTAGTCCAGTTTCAGTCCAGTTTCAGTCCAGTTTCAGTCCAGTTGTAGTCCAGTTTTAGTCCTGTTTTAGTCCAGTTGTAGTCCAGTTTCAGTCCAGTTTTAGTCCAGTTTTAGTCCAGTTGTAGTCCAGTTTTAGTCCTGTTTTAGTCCAGTTTCAGTCCAGTTTTAGTCCTGTTTTAGTCCAGTTTCAGTCCAGTTTTAGTCCTGTTTTAGTCCAGTTGTAGTCCAGTTTTAGTCCTGTTTTAGTCCAGTTGTAGTCCAGTTTCAGTCCAGTTTTAGTCCAGTTTTAGTCCAGTTGTAGTCCAGTTTTAGTCCTGTTTTAGTCCAGTTTCAGTCCAGTTTTAGTCCTGTTTTAGTCCAGTTTCAGTCCAGTTTTAGTCCTGTTTTAGTCCAGTTTCAGTCCAGTTTCAGTCCAGTTTTAGTCCAGTTTCAGTCCAGTTTTAGTCCTGTTTTAGTCCAGTTTCAGTCCTGTTTTAGTCCTGTTTTAGTCCAGTTTCAGTCCTGTTTTAGTCCAGTTTCAGTCCAGTTTTAGTCCAGTTTCAGTCCAGTTTTAGTCCTGTTTTAGTCCAGTTTCAGTCCTGTTTTAGTCCAGTTTCAGTCCAGTTTTAGTCCAGTTTTAGTCCAGTTTCAGTCCTGTTTTAGTCCAGTTGTAGTCCTGTTTTAGTCCAGTTTCAGTCCTGTTTTAGTCCAGTTTCAGTCCAGTTTTAGTCCAGTTTTAGTCCAGTTTCAGTCCTGTTTTAGTCCAGTTTCAGTCCAGTTTTAGTCCAGTTGTAGTCCAGTTTCAGTCCAGTTTTAGTCCAGTTTTAGTCCAGTTGTAGTCCAGTTTTAGTCCTGTTTTAGTCCAGTTTCAGTCCAGTTTCAGTCCTGTTTTAGTCCAGTTTTAGTCCAGTTTCAGTCCTGTTTTAGTCCAGTTTCAGTCCAGTTTCAGTCCTGTTTTAGTCCTGTTTCAGTCCAGTTTTAGTCCAGTTTCAGTCCAGTTTTAGTCCAGTTTCAGTCCAGTTTTAGTCCAGTTTCAGTCCAGTTTTAGTCCTGTTTTAGTCCAGTTTCAGTCCTGTTTTAGTCCAGTTTCAGTCCAGTTTTAGTTCAGTTTCAGTCCAGTTTTAGTCCTGTTTTAGTCCAGTTTCAGTCCTGTTTTAGTCCAGTTTCAGTCCAGTTTTAGTCCAGTTTTAGTCCAGTTTCAGTCCTGTTTTAGTCCAGTTGTAGTCCTGTTTTAGTCCAGTTGTAGTCCAGTTTCAGTCCAGTTTTAGTCCAGTTTTAGTCCAGTTGTAGTCCAGTTTTAGTCCTGTTTTAGTCCAGTTTCAGTCCAGTTTCAGTCCTGTTTTAGTCCAGTTTTAGTCCAGTTTCAGTCCTGTTTTAGTCCTGTTTTAGTCCAGTTTCAGTCCAGTTTCAGTCCTGTTTTAGTCCTGTTTCAGTCCAGTTTTAGTCCAGTTTCAGTCCAGTTTTAGTCCAGTTTCAGTCCAGTTTTAGTCCTGTTTTAGTCCAGTTTCAGTCCTGTTTTAGTCCAGTTTCAGTCCAGTTTTAGTCCAGTTTTAGTCCAGTTTCAGTCCTGTTTTAGTCCAGTTGTAGTCCAGTTTCAGTCCAGTTGTAGTCCAGTTTTAGTCCTGTTTTAGTCCAGTTGTAGTCCAGTTTCAGTCCAGTTTTAGTCCAGTTTTAGTCCAGTTGTAGTCCAGTTTTAGTCCTGTTTTAGTCCAGTTTCAGTCCAGTTTCAGTCCTGTTTTAGTCCAGTTTCAGTCCAGTTTTAGTCCAGTTTCAGTCCAGTTTTAGTCCAGTTTCAGTCCAGTTTCAGTCCTGTTTTAGTCCAGTTGTAGTCCAGTTTTAGTCCTGTTTTAGTCCAGTTTTAGTCCAGTTTCAGTCCAGTTTTAGTCCTGTTTTAGTCCAGTTTCAGTCCAGTTTTAGTCCTGTTTTAGTCCAGTTTCAGTCCAGTTTTAGTCCTGTTGTTGCCTGTAAAAACAGGTCTGATATAATCACAGTTAATCCTCTTTTCATGATCCTGTTTTTCCTCCAGACCAAAGTTCTGAAGGTTAAAAACATCGATAATAAAGAGTTGCTTTTACCTGGAGAACGTCTGAAGTCTGGATGTGCTCCAGAGGGTCCTGGAGAACGTCTGAAGTCTGGATGTGCTCTAGAGGGTCCTGGAGAACGTCTGAAGTCTGGATGTGCTCCAGAGGGTCCTGGAGAACGTCTGAAGTCTGGATGTGCTCCAGAGGGTCCTGGAGAACGTCTGAAGTCTGGATGTGCTCCAGAGGGTCCTGGAGAACGTCTGAAGTCTGGATGTGCTCCAGAGGGTCCTGGAGAACGTCTGAAGTCTCAAACTCAATCCAGATAAACTCCTCCCAAAACAACAGAATCAGCCAAACAGAGAAACATGATCCTGATCTGCTGCTTTGCTCCAGACAGAGAACCACCAGCGCCACCTTCTGTTCACTCTGAGTTCTACTTTATTTCAACAACCTGTTTATTGCCAATGTAATAATAATAATAATAAAAATAATAATAAATATAGCCGCAAGCGGCAATGATCGGGTATGAGTATATATATATATATATATATATATATATATATATATATATATACATATATATATATATATATATATATATATATATATATATATATATACTTTATATATATACTTATATATCTACTGCTGAATCTGTGACGCTGTCACATCTTCTCACTTTGTTTTACATCAAAAAGACATTTTATTTTGAATTCTTGGCAAAATGTGCGGCTCTGCTGCACAGACACTTTGACTCTTTGAATAAAAATGTGTTTAACTTTTGATGGTCCTGAAGATGAGTCTCACCACATTTCATCAGGTTAATAGGGCTGACGCCCTGAGGGGGAGGAGTTTGTGAAAGTATAAAGTGTAAACATGTTCTAAACATTTAACCTCCATATAAACTCTGTAGGGGGCGCTGTGGCGCCAAATGAATTAATTTCACTTCAAGTAGGTTTAGGGCAAAGAGTTTAACAACTGATTCTAATTTGACGCAATTCAGACTTTATCTGCGCAAACGACAGAAATGTTAAATTTGGGAGATTTCTGAAATTCTTGCTACAGTTTGTGGCTTCGCCCAAACCCACAGAAACTGTGACAGGGTCAAAGTCATTTAAATAACTTTTGATGTCCCACTTCTCAGCACCATTTTCACACAATTTCAGCTTTTTAGAGACAACGCCCTGAGAGGAGTTCATAAAAGTACCACGTCTGGAAAAACTCCCGAGTCATGCTTAGCCATTTCTGAAGTCAGATCTCAAGTGCTCAGGTGGATTTATTGAGCCAAAACCGAAGTGCAAAATAGTGCAACAATTTATACAGTGAGCAAAAAGGTCCAAAAATCCAAAAACATATATTTACAGAGTTCCAAATATGAGTTCAACTTTAACTCGTTCTCTCTTTTAACTCTCTCTCTTTGACTCTCTCTCTCACACTGTTTCCTTCTCTGATGTTGGGGACAGACTCCCCCCACAGCCAAGAGCGGCTCCCTTTATTCCTCACTTGCCCCTCCCACTGAGCAAAATACCTATATAATTCAAATCCCAAATAAACTGACAATAAACTGTTGTGGCCTCTTCCTACAACATAATACATCATTAATTATATACACATGTTCAAAATAAAGCAATATAAAACACACAGAATACCCGGTGTCACATGGTCAGCACCACGGTGTGAACAGCTCCATTTAAACTTCCCGGAAGTCCTGACTCGGTTTCGACCCAACGCGACGCATCGGCGGAGCGCGGCTTCGTGGCAAAACAGGAAACAATTGGCGTGTGTGTGCTTAGACTTAACCTAACGCGCGCAAGTGTGCACCCTTGGCGGATTAGTGACGGAGGAGTGCGGGGAAAGATGTGTGTGTAGCGTCTGATGCGAATGAATGAAACAGAGGGAAACGCGGGGAATGTATGAGTGTGTGTTGGAAAGTGCGCGCGGGCATGAAGGGCCCCGCGGGCATGAAGGGCCCCGCGGGCATGAAGGGCCCCGCGGGCATGAAGGGCCGCGCGGCTGCTCAGCAAATAAGCGCCGACACCAGTTAAAGACGCACTGGCTCCGTCACACTCAGAATGTAAATAAAGCGACTCACACTCACAAGAACACTCTGGATCTTGTCCTAACGTATGGAACAGAGATTAGTGACCTCATTGTCCTCCCTCAAAACCCTATATTGTCAGATCATTTCCTAATTACCTTTCAGTTTATTCTTAAAGATCATCCAGTCCCACAAAATAAAGTTATAATGAAAAGGACAATATCTGAAAAATCTATCTCAAAATTCAAAGAAATAATAGAGCCAATATTCAGTGACATGTCATGTGATCATGTCATGTGATCGTGTCATGTGATCATGTCATGTGATCGTGTCATGTGATCGTGTCATGTGATCGTGTCATGTGATCGTGTCATGTGATCGTGTCATGTGATCGTGTCATGTGATCGTGTCATGTGATCGTGCCATGTGATCGTGTCATGTGATCGTGCCATGTGATCGTGTCATGTGATCGTGTCATGTGATCGTGTCATGTGATCGTGTCATGTGATCGTGTCATGTGATCGTGTCATGTGATCGTGTCATGTGATCGTGTCATGTGATCGTGTCATGTGATCGTGTCATGTGATCGTGTCATGTGATCGTGTCATGTGATCGTGTCATGTGATCGTGTCATGTGATCGTGTCATGTGATCGTGTCATGTGATCGTGTCATGTGATCGTGTCATGTGATCGTGTCATGTGATCGTGTCATGTGATCGTGTCATGTGATCGTGCCATGTGATCGTGCCATGTGATCGTGCCATGTGATCGTGCCATGTGATCGTGCCATGTGATCGTGTCATGTGATCGTGTCATGTGATCGTGTCATGTGATCGTGTCATGTGATCGTGTCATGTGATCGTGTCATGTGATCGTGTCATGTGATCGTGTCATGTGATCGTGTCATGTGATCGTGTCATGTGATCGTGTCATGTGATCGTGTCATGTGATCGTGTCATGTGATCGTGTCATGTGATCGTGTCATGTGATCGTGTCATGTGATCGTGTCATGTGATCGTGTCATGTGATCGTGTCATGTGATCGTGTCATGTGATCGTGTCATGTGATCGTGTCATGTGATCGTGTCATGTGATCGTGTCATGTGATCGTGTCATGTGATCGTGTCATGTGATCGTGTCATGTGATCGTGTCATGTGATCGTGTCATGTGATCGTGTCATGTGATCGTGTCATGTGATCGTGTCATGTGATCGTGTCATGTGATCGTGTCATGTGATCGTGTCATGTGATCGTGTCATGTGATCGTGTCATGTGATCGTGTCATGTGATCGTGTCATGTGATCGTGTCATGTGATCGTGTCATGTGATCGTGTCATGTGATCGTGTCATGTGATCGTGTCATGTGATCGTGTCATGTGATCGTGTCATGTGATCGTGTCATGTGATCGTGTCATGTGATCGTGTCATGTGATCGTGTCATGTGATCGTGTCATGTGATCGTGTCATGTGATCGTGTCATGTGATCGTGTCATGTGATCGTGTCATGTGATCGTGTCATGTGATCGTGTCATGTGATCGTGTCATGTGATCGTGTCATGTGATCGTGTCATGTGATCGTGTCATGTGATCGTGTCATGTGATCGTGTCATGTGATCGTGTCATGTGATCGTGTCATGTGATCGTGTCATGTGATCGTGCCATGTGATCGTGTCATGTGATCGTGTCATGTGATCGTGTCATGTGATCGTGTCATGTGATCGTGTCATGTGATCGTGTCATGTGATCGTGTCATGTGATCGTGTCATGTGATCGTGTCATGTGATCGTGTCATGTGATCGTGTCATGTGATCGTGTCATGTGATCGTGTCATGTGATCGTGTCATGTGATCGTGTCATGTGATCGTGTCATGTGATCGTGTCATGTGATCGTGTCATGTGATCGTGTCATGTGATCGTGTCATGTGATCGTGTCATGTGATCGTGTCATGTGATCGTGTCATGTGATCGTGTCATGTGATCGTGTCATGTGATCGTGTCATGTGATCGTGTCATGTGATCGTGTCATGTGATCGTGTCATGTGATCGTGTCATGTGATCGTGTCATGTGATCGTGTCATGTGATCGTGTCATGTGATCGTGTCATGTGATCGTGTCATGTGATCGTGTCATGTGATCGTGTCATGTGATCGTGTCATGTGATCGTGTCATGTGATCGTGTCATGTGATCGTGTCATGTGATCGTGTCATGTGATCGTGTCATGTGATCATGTCATGTGATCATGTCATGTGATCATGTCATGTGATCGTGTCATGTGATCGTGTCATGTGATCGTGTCATGTGATCATGTCATGTGATCGTGTCATGTGATCATGTCATGTGATCGTGTCATGTGATCGTGTCATGTGATCGTGTCATGTGATCGTGTCATGTGATCGTGTCATGTGATCATGTCATGTGATCATGTCATGTGATCGTGTCATGTGATCGTGTCATGTGATCATGTCATGTGATCATGTCATGTGATCCTGCTGAGAACAGTTTTAGTCCCAGTTTAAGTGATCAATGTGTCGACTTGACCATGAATTCTCTGAAGTCTGCTCTTGACGTTGTCGCGCCGTTAAAACAGAAGGTCATTAGGCCAAAGCGCGCCTCCCCATGGTACAACCAAGAACTGCGTTCACATAAACAAAGAGTTAGAAAGTTAGAGGGATTATTTCGTCGCTCTCACACAGAAGAATCTCTAAAAGCATGGAAAAGTTGCTCCTGTCCTGTCAGCAGCTCTGTGTAAGGCCCAAACCAGATATTATTCAAATCTAATAGAAGTCAACAAAAGTAACACTACATTTCTTTTCAGCACTGTAGCCATGGTAACAAACTGTCACAGCAGTAGAGCCCTCACTCCCAGCTTCTCTCAGCTTTGAGGATTTACTCCTATTTTTTAACAATAAAATAAAAACAATCAGAGATAAATTAGATGAAATTACCCCCGCTATTAGCCCTGAACTAGCCCAAGCTGTAAATCTAACGTCCCATATAAATCCACCTGTAAACCTAGAAAGGTTCACAGCTGTTGATGAAGAGAGAGAACTTCAGCCATTATGTCCTCTAAAAGCTCCACTTGTGTCCTAGACCCCATTCCAAGCTCCTCAAAGACATTCTCCCCCTAATTATAGACCCTATTCTTAATATAATAAATACTTCAGTAGAAAGTGTTTATGTTCCACGTCCTTCAAACATGACGTCATTAAACCTCTTCTGAAAAAGACTCATCTAGATCCCGACCTATTGGTAAACTACAGACCTATTTATAACCCACCACAGCAGGGTTCAGAGCCCACCACAGCAGGGTTCAGAGCCCACCACAGCAGGGTTCAGAGCCCACCACAGGTCCAGAGCCCACCACAGCAGGGTTCAGAGCCCACCACAGCAGGGTTCAGAGCCCACCACAGGTCCAGAGCCCACCACAGGTCCAGAGCCCACCACAGCAGGGTTCAGAGCCCACCACAGCAGGGTTCAGAGCCCACCACAGCAGGGTTCAGAGCCCACCACAGCAGGGTTCAGAGCCCACCACAGGTCCAGAGCCCACCACAGCAGGGTTCAGAGCTCACCACAGCAGGGTTCAGAGCCCACCACAGCAGGGTTCAGAGCCCACCACAGCAGGGTTCAGAGCCCACCACAGCAGGGTTCAGAGCCCACCACAGCAGGGTTCAGAGCCCACCACAGGTCCAGAGCCCACCACAGCAGGGTTCAGAGCCCACCACAGCAGGGTTCAGAGCCCACCACAGCAGGGTTCAGAGCCCACCACAGCAGGGTTCAGAGCCCACTACAGCAGGGTTCAGAGCCCACCACAGCAGGGTTCAGGGCCCACCACAGCAGGGTTCAGAGCCCACCACAGCAGGGATCAGAGCCCACCACAGCAGGGTTCAGAGCCCACCACAGCAGGGTTCAGAGCCCACCACAGCAGGGTTCAGAGCCCACCACAGCAGGGATTAGAGCCCACCACAGCAGGGTTCAGAGCCCACCACAGGTCCAGAGCCCACCACAGCAGGGTTCAGAGCTCACCACAGCAGGGTTCAGAGCCCACCACAGCAGGGTTCAGAGCCCACCACAGCAGGGTTCAGAGCCCACCACAGCAGGGTTCAGAGCCCACTACAGCAGGGTTCAGAGCCCACCACAGCAGGGTTCAGGGCCCACCACAGCAGGGTTCAGAGCCCACCACAGGTCCAGAGCCCACCACAGCAGGGTTCAGAGCTCACCACAGCAGGGTTCAGAGCCCACCACAGCAGGGTTCAGAGCCCACCACAGCAGGGATTAGAGCCCACCACAGCAGGGTTCAGAGCCCACCACAGCAGGGTCCAGAGCACACCACAGCAGGGATCAGAGCCCACCACAGCAGGGTTCAGAGCCCACCACAGCAGGGTTCAGAGCCCACCACAGCAGGGTTCAGAGCCCACCACAGCAGGGATTAGAGCCCACCACAGCAGGGTTCAGAGCCCACCACAGGTCCAGAGCCCACCACAGCAGGGTTCAGAGCTCACCACAGCAGGGTTCAGAGCCCACCACAGCAGGGTTCAGAGCCCTAGAGCACTATAGATTCTAGAGCACTATAGATTCTAGAGCACTATAGATTCTAGAGCACTGTAGATTCGAGAGCACTATAGATTCGAGAGCACTATAGATTCTAGAGCACTATAGATCCTAGAGCACTGTAGATCCTAGAGCACTATAGATTCTAGAGCACTATAGATCCTAGTGCACTATAGATTCGAGAGCACTATAGATTCTAGAGCACTATAGATCCTAGAGCACTATAGATTCTAGAGCACTATAGATTCTAGAGCACTATAGATCCTAGAGCACTATAGATTCTAGAGCACTATAGATTCTAGAGCACTATAGATCCTAGAGCACTGTAGATTCTAGAGCACTATAGATTCTAGAGCACTGTAGATTCGAGGGCACTATAGATTCTAGAGCACTATAGATCCTAGAGCACTGTAGATTCTAGAGCACAGTGATTGTGTGGACATGTCTTTGAGGCTGTGGGACAATAGTCCTGACATTAAATTGTCGTCACTCATTTCACTGTTGGAGTCATTTCAGTTTTGTTTCTACGTCATGTTTGTCTCAAAAGCATCAAAGTCTTTTTAAAGTCTCATTTCAGGAGGACGAGATCTCTTGTTAGCATTAGCTCGTAGCTCATTAGCTCGTAGCTTAGCTCTGCTAGTTGAGCAGAACAACAACAACAACAACAACAACAACAACTAACTCTTCGGACAGCCCTGCTGCTTCTTCTGTCTCCTTCATGTGTCCCTGCTCTTCTGCACATGTCCTCTGTCTTCTGTCTCCTTCATGTGTCCCTGCTCTTCTGCACATGTCCTCTGTCTTCTGTCTCCTTCATGTGTCCCTGCTCTTCTGCACATGTCCTCTGTCTTCTGTCTCCTTCATGTGTCCCTGCTCTTCTGCACATGTCCTCTGTCTTCTGTCTCCTTCATGTGTCCCTGCTCTTCTGCACATGTCCTCTGTCTTCTGTCTCCTTCATGTGTCCCTGCTCTTCTGCACATGTCCTCTGTCTTCTGTCTCCTTCATGTGTCCCTGCTCTTCTGCACATGTCCTCTGTCTTCTGTCTCCTTCATGTGTCCCTGCTCTTCTGCACATGTCCTCTGTCTTCTGTCTCCTTCATGTGTCCCTGCTCTTCTGCACATGTCCTCTGTCTTCTGTCTCCTTCATGTGTCCCTGCTCTTGTGTAGATGTCAAACACAAACCAGCGCAAATTATTTTGACGCATCAACTATCAACACGTAGATTGTGATCGTCTCAAAGTTGTAATAACTGTCCCACAGTCCAATGTCCTCTGATCGTCCTCCAGGCTCGTCCTTCTGGTTCCACCAAAGTTGAACAAATCTGAACTTTTCTGCCACGAACGATTTTAAGGCTTTGAAGCTTCTGCGACTGTCAAAGCGTCTGGAGCGGAAAACACCAAATCGCTCCCCTAATCCCCTGCTCCTCTGCACCTCTGCTCCTCTGCTCCTCTGCTCCTCTGCTCCTCTGCTCCCCTGCTCCTCTGCACCTCTGCTCCTCTGCTCCTCCGCTCCCCCGCTCCCCCGCTCCCCTGCTCCCCTGCTCCTCTGCTCCCCTGCTCCCCTGCTCTTCTGCACCTCTGCTCCTCTGCTCCCCTGCTCCCCCGCTCCCCCGCTCCTCCGCTCCTCTGCTCCTCTGCTCCTCTGCTCCCCTGCTCCCCTGCTCCTCTGCTCCTCTGCTCCTCTGCTCCCCTGCACCTCTGCTCCCCTGCTCCCCTGCTCCTCTGCTCCTCTGCTCCCCTGCACCTCTGCTCCCCTGCTCCTCTGCTCCCCTGCTCCTCTGCTCCTCTGCTCCTCTGCTCCTCTGCTCCCCTGCACCTCTGCTCCCCTGCTCCCCTGCTCCTCTGCTCCTCTGCTCCTCTGCTCCCCTGCACCTCTGCTCCCCTGCTCCTCTGCTCCTCTGCTCCTCTGCTCCCCTGCTCCTCTGCACCTCTGCTCCTCTGCTCCTCTGCTCCCCTGCACCTCTGCTCCCCTGCTCCTCTGCTCCTCTGCTCCTCTGCTCCCCTGCTCCTCTGCACCTCTGCTCCTCTGCTCCTCCGCTCCCCTAATCCCCTGCTCCCCCGCTCCCCCGCTCCCCCGCTCCTCCGCTCCTCTGCTCCCCTGCTCCTCTGCTCCCCTGCTCCCCTGCTCTTCTGCACCTCTGCTCCTCTGCTCCCCTGCTCCCCCGCTCCTCCGCTCCTCCGCTCCCCCGCTCCCCCGCTCCTCCGCTCCTCCGCTCCCCTGCTCCCCTGCTCCCCTGCTCTTCTGCACCTCTGCTCCTCTGCTCCCCTGCTCCCCTGCTCCCCCGCTCCCCCGCTCCCCCGCTCCTCTGCTCCTCTGCTCCTCTGCTCCTCTGCTCCTCTGCTCCCCTGCACCTCTGCTCCCCTGCTCCTCTGCTCCTCTGCTCCTCTGCTCCTCTGCTCCCCTGCACCTCTGCTCCCCTGCTCCTCTGCTCCTCTGCTCCCCTGCTCCTCCGCTCCCCTAATCCCCTGCTCCCCTGCTCCCCCGCTCCCCCGCTCCCCCGCTCCTCTGCTCCTCTGCTCCCCTGCTCCTCTGCTCCCCTGCTCCCCTGCTCTTCTGCACCCCTGCTCCTCTGCTCCCCTGCTCCCCTGCTCCCCCGCTCCTCCGCTCCTCCGCTCCTCTGCTCCTCTGCTCCCCTGCACCTCTGCTCCCCTGCTCCTCTGCTCCTCTGCTCCTCTGCTCCTCTGCTCCCCTGCACCTCTGCTCCCCTGCTCCTCTGCTCCTCTGCTCCTCTGCTCCCCTGCTCCTCTGCACCTCTGCTCCTCTGCTCCTCCGCTCCCCTAATCCCCTGCTCCCCCGCTCCCCCGCTCCCCCGCTCCTCCGCTCCTCTGCTCCCCTGCTCCTCTGCTCCCCTGCTCCCCTGCTCTTCTGCACCTCTGCTCCTCTGCTCCCCTGCTCCCCTGCTCCCCCGCTCCCCCGCTCCTCCGCTCCCCCGCTCCCCCGCTCCTCTGCTCCTCTGCTCCCCTGCTCCTCTGCTCCCCTGCTCTTCTGCACCTCTGCTCCTCTGCTCCCCTGCTCCCCTGCTCCCCCGCTCCCCCGCTCCTCCGCTCCTCTGCTCCTCTGCTCCTCTGCTCCCCTGCACCTCTGCTCCCCTGCTCCTCTGCTCCTCTGCTCCTCTGCTCCCCTGCTCCTCTGCTCCTCTGCTCCCCTGCTCCCCTGCTCCTCTGCTCCTCTGCTCCTCTGCTCCCCTGCTCCTCTGCTCCTCCGCTCCCCTGCTCCTCTTCTCCTCTGCTCCTCTGCTCCTCTGCTCCTCTGCTCCCCTGCTCCTCTGCTCCTCTGCTCCCCTGCTCCCCTGCTCCCCTGCTCCCCTGCTCTTCTGGCTCCTCTGCTCCTCTGCTCCTCTGCTCCCCTAATCCCCTGCTCCTCTGCTCCTCTGCTCCTCTGCTCCCCTAATCCTCTGCTCCCCTGCTCCCCCGCTCCCCCGCTCCTCTGCTCCTCTGCTCTTCTGCTCCTCTGCTCCTCTGCTCCTCTGCTCCCCTAATCCCCTGCTCCTCTGCTCCTCTGCTCCTCTGCTCCCCTAATCCCCTGCTCCTCTGCTCCTCTGCTCCCCTGCACCTCTGCTCCTCTGCTCCTCTGCTCCTCTGCTCCTCCGCTCCCCTGCTCCTCTGCTCCTCTGCTCCCCTGCTCCCCTGCTCCTCTGCTCCTCTGCTCCTCTGCTCCCCTGTTCCTCTGCTCCTCTGCTCCCCTGCTCCTCTGCTCCCCTGCTCCCCTGCTCTTCTGCTCCTCTGCTCCTCTGCTCCCCTAATCCCCTGCTCCTCTGCTCCTCTGCTCCTCTGCTCCCCTAATCCCCTGCTCCTCTGCTCCCCCGCTCCCCCGCTCCCCCGCTCCTCTGCTCCTCTGCTCTTCTGCTCCTCTGCTCCTCTGCTCCTCTGCTCCCCTAATCCCCTGCTCCTCTGCTCCTCTGCTCCTCTGCTCCCCTAATCCCCCGCTCCTCCGCTCCTCCGCTCCCCCGCTCCTCCGCTCCTCTGCACCTCTGCTCCTCTGCTCCTCTGCTCCCCTGCTCCTCTGCTCCTCTGCTCCTCTGCTCCTCTGCTCCCCTGCACCTCTGCTCCCCTGCTCCCCTGCTCCTCTGCTCCTCTGCTCCCCTGCACCTCTGCTCCCCTGCTCCTCTGCTCCTCTGCTCCTCCGCTCCCCTGCTCCTCTGCTCCTCTGCTCCCCTGCACCTCTGCTCCTCTGCTCCTCTGCTCCCCTGCTCCTCTGCTCCTCTGCTCCTCTGCTCCCCTGCTCCTCTGCTCCTCTGCTCCTCTGCTCCCCTGCTCCTCTGCTCCTCTGCTCCCCTGCTCCTCTGCTCCTCTGCACCTCTGGTCCTCTGCTCCTCTGCTCCTCTGCTCCCCTGCACCTCTGCTCCCCTGCTCCTCTGCTCCTCTGCTCCCCTGCACCTCTGCTCCTCTGCTCCTCTGCTCCTCTGCTCCCCTGCACCTCTGCTCCCCTGCTCCTCTGCTCCTCTGCTCCCCTGCACCTCTGCTCCCCTGCACCTCTGCTCCTCTGCTCCTCTGCTCCCCTGCACCTCTGCTCCTCTGCTCCCCTGCTCCTCTGCTCCTCTGCTCCCCTAATCCCCTGCTCCTCTGCTCCTCTGCTCCTCTGCTCCTCTGCTCCCCTAATCCCCTGCTCCTCTGCTCCTCCGCTCCTCCGCTCCCCCGCTCCCCCGCTCCCCCGCTCCTCTGCTCCTCTGCTCCTCTGCTCCTCTGCTCCTCTGCTCCTCTGCTCCTCTGCTCCCCTGCTCCTCTGCTCCTCTGCTCCCCTGCACCTCTGCTCCCCTACTCCCCTGCTCCTCTGCTCCTCTGCTCCTCTGCTCCTCTGCTCCCCTGCACCTCTGCTCCCCTGCTCCTCTGCTCCTCTGCTCCTCCGCTACTCTGCTCCTCCGCTACTCTGCTCCTCTGCTCCCCTGCACCTCTGCTCCTCCGCTACTCTGCTCCTCTGCTCCCCTGCACCTCTGCTCCTCTGCTCCCCTGCTCCTCTGCTCCTCTGCTCCTCTGCTCCTCTGCTCCCCTGCTCCTCTGCTCCTCTGCTCCCCTGCTCCTCTGCTCCTCTGCTCCTCTGCTCCTCCGCTACTCTGCTCCTCTGCTCCCCTGCTCCTCTGCTCCCCTGCACCTCTGCTCCTCCGCTACTCTGCTCCTCTGCTCCCCTGCACCTCTGCTCCTCTGCTCCCCTGCTCCTCTGCTCCTCTGCTCCCCTGCTCCTCTGCACCTCTGCACCTCTGCTCCTCTGCTCCTCTGCTCCTCTGCTCCTCTGCTCCTCTGCTCCCCTGCACCTCTGCTCCCCTGCTCCTCTGCTCCTCTGCTCCCCTGCACCTCTGCTCCCCTGCTCCTCTGCACCTCTGCTCCTCTGCTCCTCTGCTCCTCTGCTCCCCTGCTCCTCTGCACCTCTGCTCCTCTGCTCCTCTGCTCCCCTGCACCTCTGCTCCTCTGCTCCCCTGCTCCTCTGCTCCTCTGCTCCTCTGCTCCTCTGCTCCCCTGCTCCTCTGCTCCTCTGCTCCCCTGCTCCTCTGCTCCTCTGCTCCCCTGCTCCTCTGCACCTCTGCTCCTCTGCACCTCTGCTCCTCTGCTCCTCTGCTCCTCTGCTCCTCTGCTCCCCTGCACCTCTGCTCCCCTGCTCCTCTGCTCCTCTGCTCCCCTGCACCTCTGCTCCCCTGCTCCTCTGCACCTCTGCTCCTCTGCTCCTCTGCTCCTCTGCTCCTCTGCTCCTCGGGAAAAGGAGGAGGTGTTCGACCCACGTTTACACAGACTTGAGTGTAAAGTGGACACTTTGGCCGCCGCGCTCTGAAAGATTCTTGTAGTTTTTAGCTATTTTGCGCTGGGCGAGCGCATGAGCATGTGCACATGCGCAGCGCGCATGTGCACATGCGCGCTGCGCATGTGCACATGCGGGTCAGTTTGGAAGTTCTCCAGCTGGATGGACGACAACATCCTGGTCCTTGTTCCCATTGATCAGACAGTCTAAGGCGTACAGTTGTCAGCAGGACTCGGCCCCTGGCACCGGCCCCTGGCACCGGCCCCTGGCACCGGCCCCTGGCACCGGCCCCTGGCACCGGCCCCTGGCACCGGCCCCTGGCACCAGTGCAGATGGAATCACACGACCATCAAACCTTTGTTTCTGCAGATTTTGAAGCGTTGTCAGAGGCCATTTTGAAACTTTCTTCCAATCTTGATTTCAGTGATTTGACACACTGCAAGTGAGTTTTGTGCTTGGTCTCACGCACGGGAAGATTGAATGCCACGTCCACAGGAAGGCGAGGTGTTCTCCCGAACATCAGCTGCTACGGGGTGAAACCCGTAACCTCTTCCTGGTGCAGGTGTGAACCAGTGCTTTTACATATTCCTTCCATTTTGTTTTCTGTTTTGTTTCCAATGTTCCCAACATTGCAAGTAGTGTTCGGTTGAATCGTTCAACTGGGTTTCCTCGTGGCTGGTACGGCCTTGTTCTACTCTTGAGGATACCAGCAACTTCACATCATTCTGTCATTAGTTTAGACTCAAAATCTGCCCCTGGTCTGTGTGGATTCGCTCGGGGATGCCATAATGAATAATGAAATTCTCCCACAAACATTTGGCTACAGTCTTTGCTTTTTGGTTAGGTGTGGGGATGGCAAATGCAAATTTTGTGAAATGATCAGTCAAGACCAAAATGTCACGGGTGTTGCTGGTGTCAGGCTCAAGACTCAGGAAATCCATACACAAAAGTTCAAGCGGACGTGTTGCTTTAATGTTGACAAGTGGAGCAGCTCTTTCAGGCAGTGCTTTCCGACGGACACAACCACCGCAATTTTTGATCTTTTGCTCCACATCTGCTGCCATTTTCGGCCAATAAAATCTTGTTGGTACCAGGTCAAGGGTACGTTCAATCCCCATGTGACCCATGTCATCATGAAGATTTTTCAGAACTACTGGACGCAGTTCTTCAGGGAGAATAAGTTGATACGCAATATTTTCATTATCTCGCCTCTTCCTGTACAACACTCCGTCCATCAGCTCCATCTTTGACCATTCTCTTAACAAGAGTGGCAGTTCAGGGAGTTCAGCCCTTGCGGTTGGCGGAGGCTTTTCACCCGTTTCGAGCTGATGGATTAACTCTCGGATGCATGGGTCAGCGTGTTGCTTTTCTTTAACATCGAAGGCAGGAATGACTGGCAAATGGTGTATACCTCCAGAGCAATAATCGTCCGGAATAGTGTCAGCTGTGACGGACATTGACTCCACATAAGTGAACCCTTGGTCATGTGTAGAGCGGACATAATGACCTTGGCATATGGCATTCACAATGTCTTCTGAAATCACTTCAAAGTCAGCGGCATGCCGAGTTATGAATTGATTTACAATCTCATGGTCTTGCAGGATGTCGTCACTTGAAGAACAATGAGGATGTCTGGAGAGAGCATCTGCGTCTTTGTTCTGTGTTCCAGCCCGGTATTGGATTTTGAAAGAATAGGTAGACAAAGCAGCCAACCAACGATGTCCTGTAGCGTCCAGTTTAGCAGTGGTGAGGAGGTAGGTGAGGGGGTTGCTGTCAGTAACCACTGTAAAGTTTGATCCATAAAGATAATCCTGAAATTTTTCCGTTACACTCCACTTGAGGGCAAGAAATTCAAGTTTATGTGCGGGGTAACGGCTTTCACTTTGCGACAGTCCACGGCTGGCGTAGGCTATGGCCCGAAGCTTCCCCTCCTGCTCCTGGTACAACGCTGCTCCCAGTCCCGTCACACTAGCGTCCGTATGGAGAATGTACGGATGAGTTGGATTTGCAAAACCAAGCACTGGAGCAGTGGTCAGCTTTACAATGAGTGCGTCGAAAGCGTCGTGACATTGGCTAGTCCACCTTTCCCCGAATGGCTGGTTCGGACTATACAGTGATGATTGTGGTCTAGAGTTCTTTGACTTGCGAGCTGGTGGGTATCCACGAGTCAGGTCATTTAGTGGTTTGGCAATGACGGCGTAGTCTCGTATAAATTGGCGATAGTATCCGGCAAAACCCAGAAATGATCTTAATTGCTTAAGTGTCGTGGGAATTGGCCAGGTTTTTATGGCTTTGATCTTTTCTGGGTCTGTTTCCACACCATTTTCAGATACTATATGTCCCAGGTATCGGACAGATGTCTGGAAAAAACGACATTTCTCTGATGATAGTTTTAGTCCATATTCCCCCAATCGCTTAAGAACTCTAAGAAGCCTTCGCTCATGCTCCTCCAAAGTGTCAGAAAAAATGATCAAATGGTCTATAAACACCAGCACCTCTTTCAGGTGGAGATCTCCCATGCATCGCTCCATCAAGCGCTGAAAGGTGCTGGGTGCATTTGTAATCCCTTGTGGCATGCGATTAAACTCCCAAAACCCAAGGGGGGGTCACAAATGCAGTTTTCTGTTTGTCCTCCTCATCCATCTCTATCTGGTAGTATCCACTCTTTAGATCCAGCACGGAGAACCATTTTGACCCAGTGAGGGCAGAAAATGATTCTTCGAGATTTGGTAAAGCATATGCATCTTTAATGGTTTGAAGGTTCAATTTGCGATAGTCTATGCATAACCGCACATCACCATTTTTCTTCCTCACCACCACTACAGGAGACGAGAAAGGAGAAGTAGATTCCTGTATGACTCCGGCCTCAAGAAGGTCACGTAGATGGCGTCTGACTGCTTCGATATCCTGTGGGTGAATTGGCCGAGCACGCTGCTTCACCGGTGTGGAGTCGTGAAGTGGGATCTTATGCTTTACAGTAGTGGTACATCCAAAATCTAAGTCATGTTGAGAAAATACCTCCGAAACAGTGTTTAGTCTCTCTGTGATCCTCTCTTGCCATTCAGCTGAGAGAGGCGAATCTCCAAAGTTGATGTTTAATTTGGATGATGGAGTTGTAGCATGGTTTGTCACCTGATGTTCGGTTAACATGCAGTGATAGTCCTCTAAATCAGCAATCACACTCAGTGGGGGGATAAAAGTGTCCCATTCAGATTCATTTGAAATTACTACCGGAACCTTAAATGGAGGTAGAGCTGGAAGCATGATGAGACAGCTGCTGACGTATATTCCACCAGGCAGAGCAGAGGCAGGACGTTGCAAAAGGACACTGTGGCTGGGTGGTGGAGAAGAGACTTTAGCAGAGCCCTCGATGACAATGGTGCGACCCGCAGGAACGCACACTGGTGCCTTGTTGTTAAGTCTCACAACGCCTATTTTGCCATAGTCCTTGCATTGCTGTAACAGCTGTAATGTCTTTAAAACCGCTCTGTAACCCTGGGCATTCGGCTGGAATGCTGAATGACAGCACTGTCCATATAGTGTCTCTAGTGTGTTCATGCCAATGAGGATAGGAGTTGCGATGTGTGGGCTTGCATCCGGAACAACTAATGAAAGTGTTGAAACAACTTCCTTTTCGCCCACAAAGTCTTTAGAAAACTCAACGGAGAGCTCTATGTACCCAAGGTATGGAATGGTTTGTCCAGCAGCACCCTCAATTTGCAGAAGATCATGGAGTGGCTGGATCGGTTGTTCGTAGAGGTGTTTATTGTAAAAGGATGCAGATACTGTGGTCACCTGTGACCCTGTGTCGAGCAGGCACTTATGGGTTTGACCAGCAGTACTGACCTCTGCAGTGCATCGGGATCCAACAAGCCCACAGGGAATTTTTGGTAATAACCCCGGACCAGTTTGCTGTGAATTAACATTGTGAATATTCCTTTTCTTTGCGGGACAGTGGGGGTCCTGCACAGCTCCTGGATGTCCCTCCACAGGAGCTGAGATTAGTTTAAATGTCCATTGGTTGCCTGATGGCACCGCTGCCATTTCTGTTTCCTCTCATTAAACTGTTTACGTTTTGTATTTACAAGCTCTTCATTTGGTCGATTCTCACACTGTGGTCGTATATGTCCATCTTCACCACATCGGAAACAAAATCCAGGCTTGGGGCTTGGAGACGATGAATAAGATGTAGTCCGAGCAGGTCTGGATTTTTGACTTGACTGCTGGACTCTTGGAGTAAATGAGTGGTGGTTGGACTGGGTAACCCGGGAAACAGTCAGCGCAGCCAGTTGCTGTTGTACCTCAGCCATTTGCTTGGTGAGCGTCGACAGGGCAGCAGAAACATCACTTCCTTCGACGGCGAACTGTGCTTGAGCAGCGACACGTCTTGATGTCCCAAGATGTTGTTTCATCCTCTGCACCTTACTTGCTTCACGATCTTCTTCAGTCCTCAATACTAACGACAGCTCCGCAAAAGAAGGTGGGTTTGATTTCCGCTGTTTTAACTGGAGCTCAGAAATGAGGTTATTATCCCAGCATCCCCTGCAGAATTGGCTCAGCAGGTGCCTGTTGATGTCCCTTGGTTTTACTCCTCCCCTCTTTACAGCAAGACTAAGTGCTACTTGCAGTCGCTGTAAATAGACGGATGGCTTCTCACCAGAATCTTGCAAAGTATCCATAAACTTTATGTAAAGTTCTTCCCCATCTTGTACAGTTCCAAAGGCAGAATCTAAATGTTGAATAAATATTTCCGCAGGCAAATCTGCACCGAGATGTTTCAAAAGGTCCACAGCAGGCGGCAGTAGGCTGTCAAGGATCTGCCGTGTTCTTTGCATTTCAGATGCAGCAGGGTCTTTCAAGATAATATCCACACTCGAACGCCATGCGTCGTAATCCACTTCATGCTGTGGTCGGGGGGTTCTTCCGGAAAACATTCGTAATCTGTGTGAAGAACGCACATCGTCACTTTTTACAATGTGTTCCACCACATACCTCTGTATTCCAGGTGGATTCACATCCGCAGGAGACATGGTGATTGTGGGGTGTCTTTGTCCCATTCCAGCTGCAGCAGGTGTGGTAACCAGTTCAGAATCAGCAGCCATTTTGTATTGTGGTGGTGTTGAGGGATCAGCCATTTGAATTCTGCAGGGCGTTCAGGTTTAACAGTGCGCATCTCAGCAACTGCTTCATTTATTTGGGTCATTAATTCTTGTAAAACGTCAGTAAAGTCCTGGCCAGACAATTTTGCCACTTCTTTTAAGTCAGCTAAATAAGTCCGTGTCTTATCACAACCTACATTAGCTGCATAAATCTTGGATAAACTCTCCACACAATATTCATTTTCCTCTGGTTTAAACGTGTAAGGCAGAATAGGTGTTAACAACTCAAACGCAGAACTAGTTTTAAACTCAACCACTAATTTCTTGTGAAATTCACTTTCGGGTGAATCTACTTTAACTGAGCGTTCTATGGCCCCGTATTGTAGCAGGAAGTCTTCCACTTCCTCTGCATCACAATTCGGTATCCCGCTCACTAGTCCAACACATTCATTATTGATTTAATTTGGTGAGTCTGAATGAAATTAAATTAACTAGCAATGTATCATATACTTAACATGAGCTCCTGGCTAGCTCGCCATGTTTTTCTTATGTAGCATATGTGAGAATATGCCACTGGGCTGGATCAGAAGGTTGGACTCAGGGAGGTGCATGTAAGCAATAATACACAAACCAGCGAATCAAAGTGCGGCTGTGCCTTATATATTTACAGTGACCAACATACCAATATTTACAAGATATACAATCTGCAGATTTCCAATGGTAATGAAATACTGAAATACTGAAATACTGAAGCGTATTACAATTACTGGTGGTATCAATAACAATCCAAGTTTCAGTCATGTTCAGTGCAAGACATCCACGGTAGAAAGCACACACACTCACACACACACACGCACACGCACGCACACACACACGCACGCACGCACACGCACACACACGCACGCACACGCACACACACGCACGCACACGCACGCACACACACTCACACACACACACGCACACGCACGCACACACACACGCACGCACGCACACGCACGCACACGCACGCACATCTCAATGAAAATAGTACAAATGTCCATAAAAGAAGCAACCGAGTTCTTGTATTGTCCACAAATATAGCTGTGACTGAGGGGACAGTTCACAAGGTGTGTGCTGTCTTCACCGCCGTCAAGTTAGTTTCACGTTGGACGTTGGACATTCGCCTCCGCAACTAGAGCAGGAGTTTCCTCTGAGCGTGCCCCACCTGCAGGAGCTCTGCGCAGGGAGCTGTGCGCTGAAGTGCACTCCCCTCAGGCAGGAGGCCCCTCCCCTCAGGCAGGAGGCCCCTCCCCTCAGGCAGGAGGCCCCTCCCCTCAGGCAGGAGGCCCCTCCCCTCAGGCAGGAGGCCCCTCCCCTCAGGCAGGAGGCCCCTCCCCTCAGGCAGGAGGCCACTCCCCTCAGACAGGAGGCCCCTCCCCTCAGGCAGGAGGCCACTCCCCTCAGGCAGGAGGCCCCTCCCCTCAGGCAGGAGGCCCCTCCCCTCAGGCAGGAGGCCACTCCCCTCAGGCAGGAGGCCACACCCCTCAGGCAGGAGGCCACTCCCCTCAGGCAGGAGGCCACTCCCCTCAGGCAGGAGGCCCCTCCCCTCAGGCAGGAGGCCCCTCCCCTCAGGCAGGAGGCCACAGTGTCAGCGTCTCCTCCAGAGTCTCGCTCTAAAATAATATAATAATAGACTCAGACTTGAACTTTAAAAGCCACGTCACATCAATCAGTAGCTTTTTAAAAAACATGGCCAAAATCAAAAGTATAGTGTCTAAACTTGGAGAGACTTCTCCATGTGTTTGTCTCCAGTAGATTAGACTGTAACGGCCGCTCACTGATAAAATGGAAATCAAAACTTTCATAAGTGGACCTCTTCCAAACATCAACAGGAGGATAAACAAGTTTAGCCGGCTTCTTCAGCTGAACACATGGCTGTCCAAAGAGTGTTCCCCGAGAGGACTACACTACATTGAGAACTTCTATCTATTCTGGAAACGAGAGGACCTGTTTAAGAGAAATGGCCCCCACCTATGCAGAGGTGGAGTGAGGGTGCTGACAGAGAACCTGCTCCACGCTCTGAGGCATTGGACTGGGCCTGGACAGGGTCCTGAGCAGATAGTTAGAGAAGAGAGGAATGAGAGAAGAATTCCTGCTCCATCAGCCAGAGACCGAGCCAATGTTTCAACATCAAAAGCACCACAACCTCAGCCTCCACCAAAGGATTCATCAGCAGCTGCTCCACCACCACCAGCAAAGGATTCAGCTCCAGCTGCTCCACATTCACCTCCACCGCCTCCAGCAAAGGAACAATCTTCATCGCCCCTGCCTTCAGACCATCCCTGGGTTCCCCCTGCAACATCTACTCCCACTAAAGATTCATCATTCTCCTTCTCATCTCCACTCTCACCCATGGGCCTTCCCAGCCATTTTGAAAGTCTGATCAAATCAGGCATTAAGATGGCTCCACTCACGCCCAATATAGCAAGGGCTATGCCGACTACACCAACAAAAGCCCCACCACCCATCCCCCCTCGCCTCTCACCTGGTCCCAAACTCTCCTTGGCTACAAAAGCCCCACCACCCATCCAACCTCGCCTTTCACCTGGTATCTCCCATAGCTAGGATGCACTGGGTCTCAGCGTTGCCGGGACTTATTGTCACATTAAAAATCAAACCAACCCGGGGCCCTATGTAAAAAGAGCCCCCCCTAGTGCTATTTCTGTAGTCACATCATCACACAGATGGAAAAACAAAATGCGAGTCAGGCCCAATCTGAGAAATGTGATTCATATTCCCTGTGAAAAGATAAAGCCCAGTCTCACTGAAACTAGTCTGAAACTTGCTGTGCTAAATGTCAGATCCTTATGTAACAAATCTCTCTTAATTAATAATTTTATTTCTTCTTATAATCTTGATTTTATGTTTTTAACTGAAACATGGCTTGACAAAAACACAGGAAATGTAGTTCTGACAGAATCTGCTCCACCCAACTTTAAGTTTGAATCTGAAACACGAGAAAACAAAAAAGGGGGTGGAGTCTGTGCTGTCTTTAGAGATGAAATAATTACCCGCAGGTTGTCTTTTGGGGTGTTTTCATCATTTGAGTATGTATCCTTTAAAATGGAGCTAAAACGGTCTCCATCCATTCTCTTCATTGTTTTATACAAGCCTCCCCAGCACTGCCAAAGTTTTATTGATGATTTTACTGAGATGCTTTCAGTCATATGCACAGACTTTGATGGTTTGGTCATTACAGGTGATTTCAATGTGCATGTTGATAATATTTGTGACAGAAACGCTAAAGAGCTTGATGCTGTCCTTGAAACCTTCAGTCTTACTCAGCATGTGAGAGGCCCCACCCACAGCAAAGGACACACTCTAGATCTCATAATTACAAAGGGGGTAAATATTTCAAATGTTAATGTGATCGATGTTGCTCTGTCTGATCATTTCTGTGTCTTCTTTGACCTGTCTGTTTCTCCCAAACCTCCGGTTGGTCCTGCAGTTGTTCAGAGGAGACACATAAGTGATGGCACAGGTGCACTGTTTATGGAAATGATAAACTTTGAAAATGTCTCATGTTCTAATGTAAATGATTTGTTGAACTCTGTTACATCTAGTGTTTTGAATGTTCTGGACACCATCGCCCCTATAAAGGCTAAAATGGTTAAAAATAAGCAGAAGGCGCCGTGGAGACATGATGATTGGGTCAGGGCACAGAAAAGGGAGTGCCGCAGGGCCGAACGGAAATGGCGCAAGTCAAAGCTCCAGGTTCAAAAAGAGATTTACAAAGAGAAGCTGAACATGTACAACCTAATCTTATGTAGAACTAGGGAAAGATATTTTTCTGAAATAATTGGAAGCTGCAGTAACAACTCGCGTGTCCTGTTTGCCACAGTAAACAGATTAACAAACCCTCCAGCTCAGCTGCCGTTAGAACTCATTTCCACATCCAAGTGTAATGAGTTTGCATTATTCTTTAATGACAAAGTTCAGGGCATTAAAAATGCTATAAATCCCACAATGCAAAAAATGACCCTAAAACCACCAAGACACTTAGAGCTAACTCACTTTGCACCAGTAACTGACAAAACTGTCCATGAGATCATCACCAGTCTGAGTTCATCTACATGCTGCCTTGATGTGTTACCCACCAGATTTCTAAAGTCTGTGCTGAACAGTTTGTTAGCACCACTCACTCA
Source organism: Eucyclogobius newberryi (assembly GCF_026437365.1). NCBI lineage: Eukaryota > Metazoa > Chordata > Actinopteri > Gobiiformes > Gobiidae > Eucyclogobius > Eucyclogobius newberryi. The sequence goes on along the minus strand of NW_027315812.1, from coordinate 1,677,724 downwards.
CATAGTTAACATGTCGCTTCAATCTGGAACATTCCCAATGTCTTTGAAAACTGCGGTCATAAAGCCTCTCCTAAAGAAGAGCAGTCTTGATGCCGCAGTACTGAGTCATTACCGGCCCATCTCTAATCTACCATTTTGGGGCAAAGTCCTTGAAAAGGTTGTTTACCAACAGCTCACAGATTTCCTCTTAATAAACAACTCATTTGATGTTTTTCAGTCAGGTTTTAGACCTCATCACAGCACTGAGACTGCTCTTGTCAAGGTGACAAATGACATCCGCCTGAACACTGACACGGGCAAAGCCTCAGTCTTAATTCTGTTAGATCTGAGTGCTGCTTTTGACACTGTTGATCATGGGATCCTCTTACAGAGACTAGAGGACTGGGTGGGCATCACTGGCACTGCCCTAAACTGGTTAAGGTCCTATCTGGAAGACAGGAAGTACTTTGTTGAAATTGGTAGCTGTGTCTCAGACCACATGACCCTGACCTGTGGAGTGCCCCAAGGGTCAGTCCTGGGTCCCCTTCTGTTCAACCTCTACATGCTGCCGTTAGGTCAGTTGATACGCAGTGAAAATGTGTTCTATCACAATTATGCAGACGACACACAGATCTATGTTTCACTATCGGCAGGTGACTATGGACCAGTAGATTCACTCTGTCACTGCATCCAACAGATCAGTTTGTGGATGCAAAACAACTTTCTCCAGCTGAACTCAGACAAGACTGAAATAATCGTTTTTGGCCCACAGAAACAAAGAGAAAGTGTTAGCGGTCACCTCCAGAGTCTCGCTCTAAAACCTACAAAACCAAATTAGAAATCTGGGGGTAATAATGGACTCAGACTTGAACTTTAACAGCCACGTCAAATCAATAACATCAGCAGCTTTTTACCATCTAAAAAACATTGCCAAAATCAAAAATATAGTGTCAAAACCAGATTTAGAGAGACTTATCCACGCGTTTGTCTCCAGTAGATTAGACTACTGTAACGGCCTGCTCACTGGCCTCTCCAAACGAGCTGTAAAACAGCTGCAGTACATCCAGAACGCTGCTGCTCGGGTCCTGACTAGAACCAGGAAGTATGATCACATTAGTCCTGTTCTCAGGTCTCTGCACTGCCCCCTGTGGCTCAGAGAAGAGACTTTAAAGCAGCTCTGCTTGTGTACAAGTCTCTCCATGGCCTAGCACCAAAGTACATCTTGGATATGTTAGTGCCATATGAACCTCAGGGACCGGCCTCCTGCTGGTGCCAGAGTCAGGACTAAACATGTACCAGCCTCCTGCTGGTGCCAGAGTCAGGACTAAACATGGACCGGCCTCCTGCTGGTGCCAGAGTCAGGACTAAACATGGACCGGCCTCCTGCTGGTGCCAGAGTCAGGACTAAACATGGACCGGCCTCCTGCTGGTGCCAGAGTCAGGACTAAACATGGACCGGCCTCCTGCTGGTGCCAGAGTCAGGACTAAACATGGACCGGCCTCCTGCTGGTGCCAGAGTCAGGACTAAACATGGACCGGCCTCCTGCTGGTGCCCAGAGTCAGGACAAAACATGGGGAATCTGCGTTTCAGTTTTATGCAGCTAAAATCTGGAACAGTCTTCCTGAAGATGTGAGACAGGTTCTACTCTGACAATGTTCAAATCTAAGCTAAAAACAGTTTTGTTTAGCTGCGCATATGACTGAAAGGATTTTTTCTTTGCACTCTTCTCTTTTGTTTGTGATTTTATTAGTTTAGAAAATCAGTTGGATTGATAATTTTTAATTTAGTTAATTTTATTGTATTTCTGTTTCTGTAATTTCTTTGTGATTTGAATGCATTTTTCCTGCTGTGAAGCACTTTGAATTGCCTTGTGTATGAAATGTGCTCTACAAATAAACTTGCCTTGCCTTACACAATGTACACAGTATACACAATGTACACAGTATACACAATGTACACAGTAAACACAATGTACACAGTGTACACAATGTACACAGTATACACAATGTACACAGTATACACAATGTACACAGTATACACAATGTACACAGTAAACACAATGTACACAGTATACACAATGTACACAGTATACACAATGTACACAGTATACACAATGTACACAGTAAACACAATGTACACAGTATACACAATGTACACAGTAAACACAATGTACACAGTATACACAATGTACACAGTAAACACAATGTACACAGTATACACAATGTACACAGTAAACACAATGTACACAGTACACACAATGTACACAGTAAACACAATGTACACAGTAAACACAATGTACACAGTATACACAATGTACACAGTAAACACAATGTACACAGTATACACAATGTACACAGTAAACACAATGTACACAGTATACACAATGTACACAGTATACACAATGTACACAGTATACACAATGTACACAGTACAATGCCACTCCACAGAGGGAATAGTCCCGTATATCGTTTCCTCAGCCACACCCGGCCCAAAATACCCATTTGCCTGTTTTGTCCTCAGAGAGTGTGTCACACAGAGGCTGTTCTCTGTGTCACACAGAGGCTGTTCTCTGTGAAACACAGAGGCTGTTCTCTGTGTCACACAGAGGCTGTTCTCTGTGAAACACAGAGGCTGTTCTCTGTGTCACACAGAGGCTGTTCTCTGTGAAACACAGAGGCTGTTCTCTGTGTCACACAGAGGCTGTTCTCTGTGTCACACAGAGGCTGTTCTCTGTGTCACACAGAGGCTGTTCTCTGTGTCACACAGAGGCTGTTCTCTGTGTCACACAGAGGCTGTTCTCTGTGAAACACAGAGGCTGTTCTCTGTGAAACACAGAGGCTGTTCTGTGTCACACAGAGGCTGTTCTCTGTGAAGGGTAAAGAGAGAATCAGCCACAATATCTGTTTGTTTCCCCTTTGTTGTGACTTCATCCGCTGAGCACGGCTCCAGTATTGGCTCCATTTGATGACATAAGATGAAACCATCCAAGAGCCTTGGCCTCTGTGTGACCCTGTGTGACTCTGTGTGACTCTGTGTGACCCTGTGTGACTCTGTGTGACTCTGTGTGACCCTGTGTGACTCTGTGTGACCCTGTGTGACCCTGTGTGACCCTGTGTGACTCTGTGTGACCCTGTGTGACTCTGTGTGACCCTGTGTGACTCTGTGTGACCCTGTGTGACCCTGTGTGACCCTGTGTGTCCCTGTGTGACCCTGTGTGACTCTGTGTGACCCTGTGTGACCCTGTGTGACCCTGTGTGACCCTGTGTGACCCTGTGTGACCCTGTGTGACCCTGTGTGACCCTGTGTGAATGAAATATGTCCAGAGTTATAATATATTATATTATTATATTATATATATATATTATAATTGAATGTGCTCTTTCAAGGGAGCTCTTCATATTTTCTATGGATTTGTGCCCAACTGAAATCGGTTTCTATTTGGCTTATTTTCCATTTTGTTATGAAAGAGAGATGCTTTTGGAATGAGCCGCGTTGTGGTGGACGGGATGGCACCATTATGTGTGATCATCTCTGTCACCAGTGGGTTAGGGGTTCTTTTCCCATCCCTGGTAAAACCAAAGCATAATATCAGATGCATGTTTGTGACGACAGCAGATATAAAGCTCCTCCCTCTTCTCAGATGCTCCCGCACTAGTGCAGCTGAACTGAAAGTGGAGTAAGTGCCACTCTCTTTTATGACTTAGTGTTAGTATTAATTCCATAAGTGAATCAGGATGAAGGCGCCTTGTCTTAAGCACATCTTTGGTCTTTGCTGTGTTTGAGTTGTGAATAATAATAATGACTTATTCCATTTTTTATAGCTTTGGTAATTGCTCCACACCTGGAATATTCTGCAGGTCAGAATTTGTGTTGTTTTTGTCCTGCATGATTTTGCCCCTTGTTGTGACCCTGAAAGCTACTTTCAATCTGGAGGACGGGTCATGAGCCCTGCTGAAGTCATACTTGCCTTGCACTTGTCAAAAGTACAAATTGCTGTAGCAGAAAAGAACAAACTTTTTTGTTTCCGACTGTCTTTTTTGTGGAGATGTTGAGAAGTAAATTTAAGTGGGCAACTTGGACTCATTTTTACAAATTCGTTGTAAAATATAGTTGTTCATCGGGCAATTTGTTTTCCCCACAATTTGGTTTATTTCATTCCACTGTTTCTTTGCCAATGTTTATTATGAATTTCTGTCGCCCCGAGAGTCTCGTTTTCTTATTGGATTTTTGCTGATGGGGCAAAGATGACTGTGGCTCTGGAGACTGTGGCTCTGGAGACTGTGGCTCTGGAGACTGTGGCTCTGGAGACTGTGGCTCTGGAGACTGTGGCTCTGGAGACTGTGGCTCTGGAGACTGTGGCTCTGGAGACTGTGGCTCTGGAGACTGCGGCTCTGGAGACTGTGGCGGCTCTGGAGACTGTGGCTCTGCTGCGGCTCTGGAGACTGTGGCTCTGGAGACTGTGGCTCTGGAGACTGTGGCGGCTCTGGAGACTGCGGCGGCTCTGGAGACTGCGGCGGCTCTGGAGACTGCGGCGGCTCTGGAGACTGCGGCGGCTCTGGAGACTGCGGCTCTGGAGACTGCGGCTCTGGAGACTGTGGCGGCTCTGGAGACTGTGGCGGCTCTGGAGACTGTGGCGGCTCTGGAGACTGCGGCGGCTCTGGAGACTGCGGCGGCTCTGGAGACTGCGGCGGCTCTGGAGACTGCGGCGGCTCTGGAGACTGCGGCGGCTCTGGAGACTGCGGCGGCTCTGGAGACTGCGGCGGCTCTGGAGACTGCGGCGGCTCTGGAGACTGCGGCGGCTCTGGAGACTGCGGCTCTGGAGACTGCGGCTCTGGAGACTGCGGCGGCTCTGGAGACTGTGGCGGCTCTGGAGACTGTGGCGGCTCTGGAGACTGCGGCGGCTCTGGAGACTGCGGCGGCTCTGGAGACTGCGGCGGCTCTGGAGACTGCGGCGGCTCTGGAGACTGCGGCGGCTCTGGAGACTGCGGCGGCTCTGGAGACTGCGGCGGCTCTGGAGACTGCGGCGGCTCTGGAGACTGCGGCGGCTCTGGAGACTGCGGCGGCTCTGGAGACTGCGGCGGCTCTGGAGACTGCGGCGGCTCTGGAGACTGCGGCGGCTCTGGAGACTGCGGCGGCTCTGGAGACTGCGGCGGCTCTGGAGACTGCGGCGGCTCTGGAGACTGCGGCGGCTCTGGAGACTGCGGCGGCTCTGGAGACTGTGGCGGCTCTGGAGACTGTGGCGGCTCTGGAGACTGTGGCGGCTCTGGAGACTGCGGCGGCTCTGGAGACTGCGGCGGCTCTGGAGACTGCGGCGGCTCTGGAGACTGCGGCGGCTCTGGAGACTGCGGCGGCTCTGGAGACTGCGGCTCTGGAGACTGTGGCGGCTCTGGAGACTGTGGCGGCTCTGGAGACTGTGGCGGCTCTGGAGACTGTGGCGGCTCTGGAGACTGCGGCGGCTCTGGAGACTGCGGCGGCTCTGGAGACTGCGGCGGCTCTGGAGACTGCGGCGGCTCTGGAGACTGCGGCGGCTCTGGAGACTGCGGCGGCTCTGGAGACTGTGGCGGCTCTGGAGACTGTGGCGGCTCTGGAGACTGCGGCTCTGGAGACTGTGGCGGCTCTGGAGACTGTGGCGGCTCTGGAGACTGTGGCGGCTCTGGAGACTGCGGCTCTGGAGACTGCGGCGGCTCTGGAGACTGCGGCGGCTCTGGAGACTGCGGCGGCTCTGGAGACTGTGGCGGCTCTGGAGACTGTGGCGGCTCTGGAGACTGTGGCGGCTCTGGAGACTGTGGCGGCTCTGGAGACTGCGGCTCTGGAGACTGCGGCTCTGGAGACTGTGGCGGCTCTGGAGACTGTGGCGGCTCTGGAGACTGTGGCGGCTCTGGAGACTGCGGCTCTGGAGACTGCGGCGGCTCTGGAGACTGTGGCGGCTCTGGAGACTGTGGCGGCTCTGGAGACTGTGGCGGCTCTGGAGACTGCGGCTCTGGAGACTGCGGCTCTGGAGACTGTGGCGGCTCTGGAGACTGTGGCGGCTCTGGAGACTGTGGCGGCTCTGGAGACTGTGGCGGCTCTGGAGACTGCGGCTCTGGAGACTGTGGCGGCTCTGGAGACTGCGGCGGCTCTGGAGACTGCGGCGGCTCTGGAGACGGCGGCTCTGGAGACTGCGGCGGCTCTGGAGACTGCGGCGGCTCTGGAGACTGCGGCGGCTCTGGAGACTGCGGCGGCTCTGGAGACTGCGGCGGCTCTGGAGACTGCGGCGGCTCTGGAGACTGTGGCGGCTCTGGAGACTGCGGCTCTGGAGACTGCGGCTCTGGAGACTGCGGCTCTGGAGACTGCGGCTCTGGAGACTGTGGCGGCTCTGGAGACTGTGGCGGCTCTGGAGACTGCGGCTCTGGAGACTGTTTTTGCCTCCACTTGTACACTTTCTTTTTCCTAAAAAAGGGTGAGTTTATTGAAGAAATGAATTCCAAAACAAACGGTGCAGGATGATAAGTTGCTCTGTGTTCCCTGAGCAGACTGCTCAGTGGCGCCCCCTGCAGCCACAACGTGTGACATGGGCGTTTGATGTCTAGAATCTAAACTTAAGGTAACTACATCTGAAGTTGTTTTTTTAATCTATTTAATTTGGTAAATATAGAATAGATGACAATCCTACGTGGCATCAACCAAGAAGTTTTCTACAAAAATAATGACATTTTCTGTATTTTACTGCATTTTAGATACAATGTTAATGGCAACTCAATACTCTGTTTGTATACGGGGCCCCTCAGGCCCTAAAGGCCCTTCTTCTTCTCTTCTTCTCTTCTGCAGAACAGATCGTGGCTCACACACTGTAAACTATGTATTTTAAATTTATAAAAACATGACTTCGACATTTGTAACAAGTTGAGTCAGTTTGACTTTGCGCATGCGCGGCGTCAGCTCCAGCTGGAGGCATCGCACGTGGTCTTTTGGTGGATTCTGTTAGATTCTGAGGCCAGTTTGCATCATCTCCAGACTCTATTGATACTTGTAGTTGATAGAATATGTGACACATTGTTTCTAGTATTGATCCTGATCTCAGTATTGATACTTGTAGTTGATAGAATATGTGACACATTGTTTCTAGTATTGATCCTGATCTCAGTATTGATACTTGTAGTTGATAGAATATGTGGCACATTGTTTCTAGTATTGATCCTGATCTCAGTATTGATACTTGTAGTTGATAGAATATGTGACACATTGTTTCTAGTATTGATCCTGATCTCAGTATTGATACTTGTAGTTGATAGAATATGTGACACATTGTTTCTAGTATTGATCCTGATCTCAGTATTGATACTTGTAGTTGATAGAATATGTGACACATTGTTTCTAGTATTGATCCTGATCTCAGTATTGATACTTGTAGTTGATAGAATATGTGACACATTGTTTGAAAAGAAGCAAATGTTTTGTTTTCTGAAGCGAAATAAAGCTTTTTCACATAAGCTGTGAAAATAACCCTCTGCTGCGCAGCGCAGCCCCGCCCTCGTTTCTCCTGGGTCCTGCACAGTGCTGCTCAGAGAGTGTGTGTGAGTGAGCAGGAGAGGAGGAGGTGAGGAGGAGGAGGTGAGAGAGGAGGAGGTGAGGAGGTGAGAGAGGAGGAGGTGAGGAGGTGAGAGAGGAGGAGGTGAGAGAGGAGGAGGTGAGGAGGTGAGAGAGGAGGAGGTGAGGAGGTGAGAGAGGAGGAGGAGGTGAGAGAGGAGGAGGAGAGGAGAGAGGAGGAGGTGAGAGAGGAGGAGGTGAGGAGAGGAGAGAGGAGGAGGTGAGAGAGGAGGAGGTGAGGAGAGGAGAGAGGAGAAGGTGAGAGAGGAGGAGGTGAGGAGAGGAGAGAGGAGGAGGTGAGAGAGGAGGAGGTGAGGAGAGGAGAGAGGAGGAGGTGAGGAGGTGAGAGAGGAGGAGGTGAGGAGAGGAGAGAGGAGGAGGTGAGAGAGGAGGAGGTGAGGAGAGGAGAGAGGAGGAGGTGAGGAGAGGAGAGAGGAGGAGGTGAGAGAGGAGGAGAAAATATGCTTTGCTATTTGCTGAAATGAGAAAAAGAAGGGAATAAGAAGTTGACCTGTTGGACGGTTCTTTGTGTTGAGTCGTAACTGTTTGAGTTTAAAGTTGAGATTAAAGCATGTTCCTCCTTCACATTTAAGGGTTTGTGACTTACTCCAGTTGTGTCCTTTGTTTGTCCGTCTTTATGTGGAGTTTGTGTGTCGGTTTGTTGGTTCTCGTTGAGGCAGGTGCTCAAAGATACAGGCGTTTGTTTGTTTGTTTGTTTGTTTGTTTTGGGCTGTTTGTTGTTGTTTGCAGAGTCCATTAAAAAGGTGTTTTCAGAGTGTGACAGAAAACTGAGAAAGTTTTTTCAAGTTTGAGGAAATGTTGAAGTTTAACAGTTGAGATGAAAAATGTGTTATTTGTTCCTTGGATAGTTTTAAGTGTGTGTGTCAGATTGTGTGTGTCAGATTGTGTGTGTCAGATTGTGTGTGTCAGATTGTGTGTGTCAGATTGTGTGTGTCAGATTGTGTGTGTCAGATTGTGTGTGTCAGATTGTGTGTGTCAGATTGTGTTTGTCTTTGTGTGTGTCAGATTGTGTGTGTCAGATTGTGTTTGTCAGATTGTGTTTGTCAGATTGTGTTTGTCAGATTGTGTGTGTCAGATTGTGTTTGTCAGATTGTGTGTGTCAGATTGTGTGTGTCAGATTGTGTGTGTCAGATTGTGTGTGTCAGATTGTGTGTGTCAGATTGTGTGTGTCAGATTGTGTTTGTCAGATTGTGTGTGTCAGATTGTGTTTGTCAGATTGTGTGTGTCAGATTGTGTGTGTCAGATTGTGTGTGTCAGATTGTGTGTGTCAGATTGTGTGTGTCAGATTGTGTTTGTCAGATTGTGTGTGTCAGATTGTGTGTGTCAGATTGTGTTTGTCTTTGTGTGTGTCAGATTGTGTGTGTCAGATTGTGTTTGTCAGATTGTGTTTGTCAGATTGTGTGTGTCAGATTGTGTGTGTCAGATTGTGTTTGTCTTTGTGTGTGTCAGATTGTGTGTGTCAGATTGTGTGTGTCAGATTGTGTTTGTCAGATTGTGTGTGTCAGATTGTGTGTGTCAGATTGTGTGTGTCAGATTGTGTGTGTCAGATTGTGTGTGTCAGATTGTGTGTGTCAGATTGTGTGTGTCAGATTGTGTGTGTCAGATTGTGTGTGTCAGATTGTGTTTGTCTTTGTGTGTGTCAGATTGTGTTTGTCAGATTGTGTGTGTCAGATTGTGTGTGTCAGATTGTGTGTGTCAGATTGTGTTTGTCAGATTGTGTGTGTCAGATTGTGTGTGTCAGATTGTGTGTGTCAGATTGTGTGTGTCTTTGTGTGTGTCAGATTGTGTTTGTCAGATTGTGTGTGTCAGATTGTGTGTGTCAGATTGTGTGTGTCAGATTGTGTTTGTCAGATTGTGTGTGTCAGATTGTGTGTGTCAGATTGTGTGTGTCAGATTGTGTGTGTCAGTTTGTGTGTGTCAGATTGTGTGTGTCTTTGTGTGTGTCAGATTGTGTTTGTCAGATTGTGTGTGTCAGATTGTGTGTGTCAGATTGTGTGTGTCAGATTGTGTGTGTCAGATTGTGTGTGTCAGATTGTGTTTGTCAGATTGTGTGTGTCAGATTGTGTTTGTCAGATTGTGTGTGTCAGATTGTGTGTGTCAGATTGTGTGTGTCTTTGTGTGTGTCAGATTGTGTGTGTCAGATTGTGTTTGTCAGATTGTGTTTGTCAGATTGTGTTTGTCAGATTGTGTGTGTCAGATTGTGTGTGTCAGATTGTGTTTGTCAGATTGTGTGTGTCAGATTGTGTGTGTCAGATTGTGTTTGTCAGATTGTGTGTGTCAGATTGTGTGTGTCAGATTGTGTGTGTCAGATTGTGTGTGTCTTTGTGTGTGTCAGATTGTGTTTGTCAGATTGTGTGTGTCAGATTGTGTGTGTCAGATTGTGTTTGTCAGATTGTGTTTGTCAGATTGTGTGTGTCAGATTGTGTGTGTCAGATTGTGTGTGTCAGATTGTGTGTGTCAGATTGTGTGTGTCAGATTGTGTGTGTCAGATTGTGTGTGTCTTTGTGTGTGTCAGATTGTGTGTGTCAGATTGTGTGTGTCAGATTGTGTGTGTCAGATTGTGTGTGTCAGATTGTGTTTGTCAGATTGTGTTTGTCAGATTGTGTGTGTCAGATTGTGTGTGTCAGATTGTGTGTGTCAGATTGTGTGTGTCAGATTGTGTGTGTCAGATTGTGTGTGTCAGATTGTGTGTGTCAGATTGTGTGTGTCAGATTGTGTGTGTCAGATTGTGTGTGTCAGATTGTGTGTGTCAGATTGTGTGTGTCAGATTGTGTGTGTCAGATTGTGTGTGTCAGATTGTGTGTGTCAGATTGTGTGTGTCAGATTGTGTGTGTCAGATTGTGTGTGTCAGATTGTGTTTGTCAGATTGTGTGTGTCAGATTGTGTGTGTCAGATTGTGTGTGTCAGATTGTGTGTGTCAGATTGTGTGTGTCAGATTGTGTGTGTCAGATTGTGTGTGTCAGATTGTGTGTGTCAGATTGTGTGTGTCAGATTGTGTTTGTCAGATTGTGTGTGTCAGATTGTGTGTGTCAGATTGTGTGTGTCAGATTGTGTGTGTCAGATTGTGTTTGTCAGATTGTGTGTGTCAGATTGTGTTTGTCAGATTGTGTTTGTCAGATTGTGTGTGTCAGATTGTGTTTGTCAGATTGTGTGTGTCAGATTGTGTGTGTCAGATTGTGTGTGTCAGATTGTGTGTGTCAGATTGTGTGTGTCAGATTGTGTTTGTCAGATTGTGTTTGTCAGATTGTGTGTGTCAGATTGTGTGTGTCAGATTGTGTGTGTCAGATTGTGTGTGTCAGATTGTGTGTGTCAGATTGTGTGTGTCAGATTGTGTGTGTCAGATTGTGTTTGTCAGATTGTGTGTGTCAGATTGTGTGTGTCAGATTGTGTGTGTCAGATTGTGTGTGTCAGATTGTGTGTGTCAGATTGTGTTTGTCAGATTGTGTTTGTCAGATTGTGTTTGTCAGATTGTGTGTGTCAGATTGTGTTTGTCAGATTGTGTGTGTCAGATTGTGTTTGTCAGATTGTGTTTGTCTTTGTGTGTGTCAGATTGTGTGTGTCAGATTGTGTGTGTCAGATTGTGTGTGTCAGATTGTGTGTGTCAGATTGTGTGTGTCAGATTGTGTTTGTCTTTGTGTGTGTCAGATTGTGTGTGTCAGATTGTGTGTGTCAGATTGTGTGTGTCAGATTGTGTGTGTCAGATTGTGTGTGTCAGATTGTGTGTGTCAGATTGTGTGTGTCAGATTGTGTGTGTCAGATTGTGTGTGTCAGATTGTGTTTGTCAGATTGTGTGTGTCAGATTGTGTGTGTCAGATTGTGTGTGTCAGATTGTGTTTGTCAGATTGTGTGTGTCAGATTGTGTGTGTCAGATTGTGTGTGTCAGATTGTGTGTGTCAGATTGTGTGTGTCAGATTGTGTTTGTCAGATTGTGTGTGTCAGATTGTGTGTGTCAGATTGTGTGTGTCAGATTGTGTGTGTCAGATTGTGTTTGTCAGATTGTGTGTGTCAGATTGTGTGTGTCAGATTGTGTGTGTCAGATTGTGTGTGTCAGATTGTGTGTGTCAGATTGTGTGTGTCAGATTGTGTGTGTCAGATTGTGTGTGTCAGATTGTGTTTGTCTTTGTGTGTGTCAGATTGTGTTTGTCAGATTGTGTGTGTCAGATTGTGTTTGTCAGATTGTGTTTGTCAGATTGTGTGTGTCAGATTGTGTGTGTCAGATTGTGTGTGTCAGATTGTGTTTGTCAGATTGTGTGTGTCAGATTGTGTGTGTCAGATTGTGTGTGTCAGATTGTGTGTGTCAGATTGTGTGTGTCAGATTGTGTTTGTCAGATTGTGTGTGTCAGATTGTGTGTGTCAGATTGTGTGTGTCAGATTGTGTGTGTCAGATTGTGTGTGTCAGATTGTGTGTGTCAGATTGTGTGTGTCAGATTGTGTTTGTCAGATTGTGTGTGTCAGATTGTGTGTGTCAGATTGTGTGTGTCAGATTGTGTGTGTCAGATTGTGTGTGTCAGATTGTGTGTGTCAGATTGTGTGTGTCTTTGTGTGTGTCAGATTGTGTTTGTCAGATTGTGTGTGTCAGATTGTGTGTGTCAGATTGTGTGTGTCAGATTGTGTGTGTCAGATTGTGTGTGTCAGATTGTGTGTGTCAGATTGTGTTTGTCAGATTGTGTGTGTCAGATTGTGTGTGTCAGATTGTGTTTGTCAGATTGTGTGTGTCAGATTGTGTTTGTCAGATTGTGTGTGTCAGATTGTGTGTGTCTTTGTGTGTGTCAGATTGTGTGTGTCAGATTGTGTGTGTCAGATTGTGTTTGTCAGATTGTGTGTGTCAGATTGTGTGTGTCAGATTGTGTTTGTCAGATTGTGTGTGTCAGATTGTGTGTGTCAGATTGTGTGTGTCAGATTGTGTGTGTCAGATTGTGTGTGTCAGATTGTGTGTGTCAGATTGTGTTTGTCAGATTGTGTTTGTCAGATTGTGTGTGTCAGATTGTGTGTGTCAGATTGTGTGTGTCAGATTGTGTTTGTCAGATTGTGTGTGTCAGATTGTGTGTGTCAGATTGTGTGTGTCAGATTGTGTGTGTCAGATTGTGTGTGTCAGATTGTGTGTGTCAGATTGTGTGTGAGTTGATCCCGAGTGTTGAGGTGTTTTTTGTTGGTCAGTTTTGAGTCAGTGGCCGAAGTTTTTTTTCCAGTTTTGTGGAGTCCGTTTGGAGATGTTTCCATGGCGACGACTTAGTTGCGTTTGAGAAAGTTTTAGAGAGTTGGGGGCGGAGTTTAGCTCCTCCCACTGTGTGTGAGTTGGGGGCGGAGTTTAGCTCCTCCCACTGTGTGTGAGTTGGGGGCGGAGTTTAGCTCCTCCCACTGTGTGTGAGTTGGGGGCGGAGTTTAGCTCCTCCCACTGTGTGTGAGTTGGGGGCGGAGTTTAGCTCCTCCCACTGTGTGTGAGTTGGGGGCGGAGTTTAGCTCCTCCCACTGTGTGTGAGTTGGGGGCGGAGTTTAGCTCCTCCCACTGTGTGTGAGTTGGGGGCGGAGTTTAGCTCCTCCCACTGTGTGTGAGTTGGGGGCGGAGTTTAGCTCCTCCCACTGTGTGTGAGTTGGGGGCGGAGTTTAGCTCCTCCCACTGTGTGTGAGTTGGGGGCGGAGTTTAGCTCCTCCCACTGTGTGTGAGTTGGGGGCGGAGTTTAGCTCCTCCCACTGTGTGTGAGTTGGGGGCGGAGTTTAGCTCCTCCCACTGTGTGTGAGGACAGACAGAAAGAGACACAGGACGTGAAGGAGAGAAGAAGCAGATCTGTTAGAGGAATCCCGACCGTTTTGTTTATTACAGCCGCTGAACTCAGTTATTATAGAAGTAATAATAAAAGGGAGGAGTTCCTTTGGCGAAATTGAAAATAATAGGACAATAATTAACTAGAAAATAGATATATAGAGAAAAGGTGAATTAATGAATAAATAAACGATAAGTGAAGGATGCGATAAATAAAGAAAATGATGTGATGAAAATGATGTTATGATAATTGTTGGAAATAACCTGAATTGGCAAAGGATTAATGTGAACATTAATCACTGTTTTTCTTTGTCTGTTATTGGGGAACATACGAGATGGAGTGAGACAAACAGTCGACTGGAGGAGAAGAGCTGGAAAAGGCAGTGTTTCTATTCACAAACTCATTAAAAACACATTATAATCACATACTTCTGTTATGCAAAAACTTGGCAATAAGTGATTGTTGGTGTTTTCCAAACGATAAGACATATTTCTACAATTAAGAATTTGACATTTTGAGTTGGTCCACTGCGAATCCTGAGATTATTGCTCATATTTGACTTCAATTGATTAAATATAACTATGATTTTCTCATATCTTAAATTTAATTGATTTAAGGTATAATTTTGCTTTTGTTTATTTTTACTCTTTAGTTAGATAAAAATAACTTTGATTTAATTGGCATTTGGCAAACATTTTCTTTCACCTGATCTGAATTGAAACAGTCCTGGAGGAGATTTACCCAACATTGAATAGTTTTTGTAGCTTTAGAGAAAAACTACAGTTTCTACAGAAGTAATTTAAATAAAGAAAGAAAGAAAATATAATAATGGCGACACGGAGACTGATTACTCCAGTGGATTTGGTGCAGAAAAACAACCCTCTCGTTAAGAACGTTCCGAACATTTCCAAAAAGTGGAACCGCCGATGGCCTCACATTGAGCGGCCCTGGCCAATCGAGGGCCGCTCAATGTGGACGTAATTAAAATACTACAGGTGTTGATTACGACATACAGAGTCGACCAGAAGAAAGGAAGAACTGGACGAAGACGCAAAGAGAAGAGAAGAATTGAATTGGGAGTGATGCAATTGTTCGAGAACGAAGGAGAGAAATGACTAAAGAACAACAAAGAGAAATGGGAGAAAATAAAGATGTAAATGGAGAAGGATAAGCCAAAAGTGGACAAGGTGATGGAAGAGATCAATAGATCGTCCTCATATACACAGGCAACAGTGAAGACGCCTCCACCTTACGAGGAACTAAAGGACATTGCAAAAGAAAATCCACAGCTTCCAGTGATGACTCAAGATGGAAGATATCAAATCGAAGACGAAGATGAACAAGTCATAGAGACTGGTAAAGCCACAACAACGGTAACAATGTCTCCAAAAACAGAAAACAAGAAGAAGAAGAAGTCAAGTTTGAAAACTTCTGAACAAAAACTCAGAAGACTGTTCACCAAAGATGACAAAAGTGATGAAGAAGAAGGAGCAGCAGGTGGAGACGATCCAGCTGTGAAGAGAGTTCTGCTGCCGCGGAGAAGAAAGGAAAGAAGTCATTAAAGGAGACATACAAGGTACAAAAGGAGAACAATGACGCTGAAACAGAAGACAGCGATGAAGAGTCAGAAGATGGATCAGATTCAAATAAAGAGACTCAAGATCAGATGATTCTGATTCAACACCTGGAGAGATGCAGAGAACAGACCAAAAGCATCAGCGTTCTCAGAGTCTGCGCACTATGAACTGCACCAGGGCACTGTCAAGGGGCTAAAGGCACTGTCAAGGGGCTAAAGGCACTGTCAAGGGGCTAAAGGCACTGTCAAGGGGCTAAAGGCACTGTCAAGGGGCTAAAGGCACTGTCAAGGGGCTAAAGGCACTGTCAAGGGGCTAAAGGCACTGTCAAGGGGCTAAAGGCACTGTCAAGGGGCTAAAGGCACTGTCAAGGGGCTAAAGGCACTGTCAAGGGGCTAAAGGCAGAAGATGTGTCCCATAATAATAAAAGGACAACGTTTGGAATACAAACCATGGCAAAATGTTGATATGTCTGATTTGATGGAGAAGTTGCCCATAATCCAAGATGGGGCACACCCCTGGATAGCTAAACTGGAGGAGATGCTCGTGGGGACACAAGCTGCGATGGGAGATCTGAAGAGACTATCTAACAACTATCCTGGGCGTGGCCGGGATGCACGAAGTGTTGACCAAAGCAGGACTGAACCGATATGTGAAGACAGCAGTGCACGACGCAGAGCTGTTCATGGCCTGTGAAGGAGCCATGTGGAGAGCCATGTGTGAGGTGTTTCCAACAAACGTTCATCCAGATAATATCATTCTACAACCGCTCGGACTGGAGGAGAATCCAAGAGCTCATCAAGTCTGGAGAAATGTCACTGGCAACAATCCAGAGTTGAATCAAATGGAGAAATCACTTCTGCAGCTCAAATACAGAAAGGCTTTTGATACCAGTGAAAAATAAACTGGCAGAAGTTCTTGGCCTTGGAAACATGACAAATCAGGTTTACACAGACCACATGGGTCATGACCACATGGGTCATGACCACATGGGTCATGACCACATGGGTCATGACCCATGTGGTCATGACAAATCAGGTTTACACAGACCACATGGGTCATGACCACATGGGTCATGACCCATGTGGTCATGACAAATCAGGTTTACACAGACCACATGGGTCATGACCACATGGGTCATGACCACATGGGTCATGACCCATGTGGTCATGACAAATCAGGTTTACACAGACCACATGGGTCATGACCACATGGGTCATGACCCATGTGGTCATGACAAATCAGGTTTACACAGACCACATGGGTCATGACCACATGGGTCATGACAAATCAGGTTTACACAGACCACATGGGTCATGACCACATGGGTCATGACAAATCAGGTTTACACAGACCACATGGGTCATGACCACATGGGTCATGACCACATGGGTCATGACAAATCAGGTTTACACAGACCACATGGGTCATGACCACATGGGTCATGACAAATCAGGTTTACACAGACCACATGGGTCATGACCACATGGGTCATGACCACATGGGTCATGACAAATCAGGTTTACACAGACCACATGGGTCATGACCACATGGGTCATGACCACATGGGTCATGACCCATGTGGTCATGACAAATCAGGTTTACACAGACCACATGGGTCATGACCACATGGGTCATGACCACATGGGTCATGACCCATGTGGTCATGACAAATCAGGTTTACACAGACCACATGGGTCATGACCACATGGGTCATGACAAATCAGGTTTACACAGACCACATGGGTCATGACCACATGGGTCATGACCACATGGGTCATGACCACATGGGTCATCACGTGGAGCTGTATCAGTAAAGAAAGAAGATGAAAGAGAGCAAGATCAAGAAGTGCTTCAAAAACTGAATCAAGTAAAAGTTGGAGGAGGAAGAACAATGATTCATGAAGATCATGATTGATGAAAGACTGGCCCTGGGACTAAAACAGAGTCTAACATTGTTGAAGAAAATTCTGGAAGAAATTTGGCTGAAATTGAACAAGAATCTGAAAAGGACGATTCTGTAAGACATGGACGACATGAGAATTATTCATGGAATAAAGAAATGTGTCATAAAGACTCAAGTGTTACAGAAACTATTGGGAAAAAGGAAAAAGTCTCAGAAGAAGTTACTATAGTGAGAGAAGAATTGGAAAATATAAAATAAATTAATAAATAAATGTTTAGCAATAGCTAAATGTGCTACATAAATTAAGTGTTAAAAGTCTCACAAAGTGAACAGAACAGCCCAAGAAGCTGCAAACCTTGTGACGGGGGAACATGCAGCGAGGAGAAGTTCTTAAGTCACACATGAGGTGAATCTGAAAGAAAACATTACATTAAAGATGATTTTGATTTAAAATGTTAAAGATTTGATGTTAGACTGTTGCTTCTAATTCTCCATGAAGCACATGGTTTATCACATGTGGAGGAGGTTAAGAGACAATGAGACACAAACCAGAGACAATAATTACTTTGAACTACTTATAAAACATGAAGAGATGCATCATCTGTTGTCAAGTTTGTGTGAAGTGAAGTTTTGTGTGGACATCATAAGGAGGCGGAGCCTGTCAAACAGAATCTTTCTGGAGAAAGACACAATTTGTGAATAATAAAAACTGAAGGAAATTTAAACTGAATAAATTTAGATCCGATTGGATTTAATGGGTTTAATTGGATTAAACTACATAGAAGAGTAGATTAATTTAGGAAATAAATTAGAAATGGTGTTTTGGGGAAAATCATCTCTCAAAATAGAGGTTTAAACTGGCAGAGAGTTTCCACTGACACTGACAACGTTCAAGGGAGTTTCACGATTACAAATGAAACCACATGAGCAGTGATGACATTGACATATTATGTCTTCGCTGCGTTTACACGAGTGGTAAGAACCATAGTTTAGAGCTATTAGATAAGAACCATAGTTTAGAGCTATTAGATAAGAACCATAGTTTAGAGCTATTAGATAAGAACCATAGTTTTAGAAGGCTATTAGATAAGAACCATAGTTTAGAGCTATTAGATAAGAACCATAGTTTAGAGCTATTAGATAAGAACCATAGTTTAGAGCTATTAGATAAGAACCATAGTTTAGAGCTATTAGATAAGAACCATAGTTTAGAGCTATTAGATAAGAGTAAGAACCATAGTTTAGAGCTATTAGATAAGAACCATAGTTTAGAGCTATTAGATAAGAACCATAGTTTAGAGCTATTAGATAAGAACCATAGTTTAGAGCTATTAGATAAGAACCATAGTTTAGAGCTATTAGATAAGAACATAGTTTAGAGCTATTAGATAAGAACCATAGTTTAGAGCTATTAGATAAGAACCATAGTTTAGAGCTATTAGATAAGAACCATAGTTTAGAGCTATTAGATAAGAACATAGTTTAGAGCTATTAGATAAGAACCATAGTTTAGAGCTATTAGATAAGAACCATAGTTTAGAGCTATTAGATAAGAACCATAGTTTAGAGCTATTAGATAAGAACCATAGTTTAGAGCTATTAGATAAGAACCATAGTTTAGAGCTATTAGATAAGAACCATAGTTTAGTAGCTATTAGATAAGAACCATAGTTTAGAGCTATTAGATAAGAACCATAGTTTAGAGCTATTAGATAAGACCATAGTTTAGAGCTATTAGATAAGAACTAGTTTAGAGCTATTAGATAAGAACCATAGTTTAGAGCTATTAGATAAGAACCATAGTTTAGAGTTATTAGATAAGAACCATAGTTTAGAGCTATTAGATAAGAACCATAGTTTAGAGCTATTAGATAAGAACCATAGTTTAGAGCTATTAGATAAGAACCATAGTTTTAGAGCTATTAGATAAGAACCATAGTTTAGAGCTATTAGATAAGAACCATAGTTTAGAGCTATTAGATAAGAACCATAGTTTAGAGTTATTAGATAAGAACCATAGTTTAGAGCTATTAGATAAGAACCATAGTTTAGAGCTATTAGATAAGAACCATAGTTTAGAGCTATTAGATAAGAACCATAGTTTATTAGAGCTATTAGATAAGAACCATAGTTTAGAGCTATTAGATAAGAACCATAGTTTAGAGCTATTAGATAAGAACCATAGTTTAGAGCTATTAGATAAGAACCATAGTTTAGAGTTATTAGATAAGAACCATAGTTTTAGAGCTATTAGATAAGGAACCATAGTTTAGAGCTATTAGATAAGAACCATAGTTTAGAGCTATTAGATAAGAACCATAGTTTAGAGCTATTAGATACGAACCATAGTTTAGAGCTATTAGATAAGAACCATAGTTTAGAGCTATTAGATAAGAACCATAGTTTAGAGCTATTAGATAAGAACCATAGTTTAGAGTTATTAGATAAGAACCATAGTTTAGAGCTATTAGATAAGAACCATAGTTTAGAGCTATTAGATAAGAACCATAGTTTAGAGCTATTAGATAAGAACCATAGTTTAGAGCTATTAGATAAGAACCATAGTTTAGAGCTATTAGATAAGAACCATAGTTTAGAGCTATTAGATAAGAACCATAGTTTAGAGCTATTAGATAAGAACCATAGTTTAGAGCTATTAGATAAGAACCATAGTTAGAGTTATTAGATAAGAACCATAGTTTAGAGCTATTAGATAAGAACCATAGTTTAGAGCTATTAGATAAGAACCATAGTTTAGAGCTATTAGATAAGAACCATAGTTTAGAGCTATTAGATAAGAACCATAGTTTAGAGCTATTAGATAAGAACCATAGTTTAGAGCTATTAGATAAGAACCATAGTTTAGAGCTATTAGATAAGAACCATAGTTTAGAGTTATTAGATAAGAACCATAGTTTAGAGCTATTAGATAAGAACCATAGTTTAGAGCTATTAGATAAGAACCATAGTTAGAGCTATTAGATACGAACCATAGTTTAGAGCTATTAGATAAGAACCATAGTTTAGAGCTATTAGATAAGAACCATAGTTTAGAGCTATTAGATAAGAACCATAGTTTAGAGCTATTAGATAAGAACCATAGTTTAGAGCTATTAGATAAGAACCATAGTTTAGAGTTATTAGATAAGAACCATAGTTTAGAGCTATTAGATAAGAACCATAGTTTAGAGCTATTAGATAAGAACCATAGTTTAGAGCTATTAGATAAGAACCATAGTTTAGAGCTATTAGATAAGAACCATAGTTTAGAGCTATTAGATAAGAACCATAGTTTAGAGTTATTAGATAAGAACCATAGTTTAGAGTTATTAGATAAGAACCATAGTTTAGAGCTATTAGATAAGAACCATAGTTTAGAGCTATTAGATAAGAACCATAGTTTAGAGCTATTAGATAAGAACCATAGTTTAGAGCTATTAGATAAGAACCATAGTTTAGAGCTATTAGATAAGAACCATAGTTTAGAGCTATTAGATAAGAACCATAGTTTAGAGCTATTAGATAAGAACCATAGTTTAGAGCTAATTAGATAAGAACCATAGTTTAGAGCTATTAGATAAGAACCATAGTTTAGAGCTATTAGATAAGAACCATAGTTTAGAGCTTATTAGATAAGAACCATAGTTTAGAGTTATTAGATAAGAACCATAGTTTAGAGTTATTAGATATACGAACCATAGTTTAGAGTTATTAGATAAGAACCATAGTTTAGAGCTATTAGATAAGAACCATAGTTTAGAGCTATTAGATAAGAACCATAGTTTAGAGTTATTAGATAAGAACCATAGTTTAGAGCTATTAGATAAGAACCATAGTTTAGAGCTATTAGATAAGAACCATAGTTTAGAGCTATTAGATAAGAACCATAGTTTAGAGCTATTAGATAAGAACCATAGTTTAGAGCTATTAGATAAGAACCATAGTTTAGAGCTATTAGATAAGAACCATAGTTTAGAGCTATTAGATAAGAACCATAGTTTAGAGCTATTAGATAAGAACCATAGTTTAGAGC
>NW_027315812.1:1590226-1656782 GCF_026437365.1 Eucyclogobius newberryi | reverse complement strand
TACCTGGTAGTTTTTGCCGAAGAGCTGCATCCCGACCACAGCAAAGATGAAGACGATGATGGCGAGGACGAGGGTGAGATTCCCGAGCGCGCCCATCGAGTTACCGATGATCTTTATCAGAGTGTTTAACGTGGGCCACGAACGGGCCAGTTTGAAGACACGGAGCTGGAGGAGAGACAGGGACAAATGTGACATCTGAGCACAAGGTCCCGGTCCTGGTCCTGGTCCTGGTCCTGGTCCCGGTCCCGGTCCTGGTCCTGGTCCTGGTCCTGGTCCTGGTCCTGGTCCCTGGTCCTGGTCCTGGTCCTGGTCCCTGGTCCTGGTCCCTGGTCCTGGTCCTGGTCCTGGTCCTGGTCCTGGTCCTGGTCCTGGTCCTGGTCCTGGTCCTGGTCCTAGTCCCGGTCCTGGTCCTAGTCCCGGTCCTAGTCCCGGTCCTGGTCCTAGTCCCGGTCCCTGGTCCTAGCCCCGGTCCCTGGTCCTAGTCCCGGTCCCTGGTCCTAGCCCCGGTCCCTGGTCCTAGTCCCGGTCCCTGGTCCTAGTCCCGGTCCTGGTCCTAGTCCCGGTCCTGGTCCTAGCCCCGGTCCCTGGTCCCGGTCCCTGGTCCCGGTCCTGGTCCTAGCCCCGGTCCCTGGTCCCGGTCCCTGGTCCCGGTCCTGGTCCTAGCCCCGGTCCCTGGTCCCGGTCCCTGGTCCCGGTCCTGGTCCTAGCCCCGGTCCCTGGTCCTAGTCCCGGTCCCAGACTCACCAGCCTGAAGGACCGGAGGACGCTGAGTCCCTCCACGTCGGACAGTCCCAGCTCCATGAGACTGAGGGACACGATGATGCTGTCGAAGATGTTCCAGCCGGTTTGGAAATATAAATATGGATCAAAGGCCACGATCTTCAAGAGCATCTCAGCCGTGAAGATCCCCGAGAAGACCTGAGGACAACATCTTATTAGTGTCTTATTAGTGTCTAAGGACAGAGGACGCTGGGACATGTGTCTGAGGACAGAGGACGCTGGGACATGTGTCTGAGGACAGAGGACGCTGGGACATGTGCCTGAGGACAGAGGACGCTGGGACATGTGTCAGAGGACAGAGGACGCTGGGACATGTGTCTGAGGACAGAGGACGCTGGGACATGTGTCTGAGGACAGAGGACGCTGGGACATGTGTCTAAGGACAGAGGACATGTGTCTGAGGACAGAGGATGCTGGGACATGTGTCTAAGGACAGAGGACACTGGGACATGTGTCTGAGGACAGAGGACGCAGGGACATGTGTCTGAGGACAGAGGACGCTGGGACATGTGTCTGAGGACAGAGGACGCTGGGACATGTGTCTGAGGACAGAGGACGCTGGGACATGTGTCTGAGGACAGAGGACGCTGGGACATGTGCCTGAGGACAGAGGACGCTGGGACATGTGTCTGAGGACAGAGGACGCTGGGACATGTGTCTAAGGACAGAGGACACTAGGACATGTGTCTGAGGACAGAGGATGCTGGGACATGTGTCTAAGGACAGAGGACACTGGGACATGTGTCTGAGGACAGAGGACGCTGGGTCATGTGTCTGAGGACAGAGGACGCTGGGACATGTGTCTAAGGACAGAGGACACTGGGACATGTGTCAGAGGACAGAGGACGCTGGGACATGTGTCTGAGGACAGAGGACGCTGGGACATGTGTCTGAGGACAGAGGACGCTGGGACATGTGCCTGAGGACAGAGGACGCTGGGACATGTGTCAGAGGACAGAGGACGCTGGGACATGTGTCTGAGGACAGAGGACGCTGGGACATGTGTCTGAGGACAGAGGACGCTGGGACATGTGTCTAAGGACAGAGGACATGTGTCTGAGGACAGAGGATGCTGGGACATGTGTCTAAGGACAGAGGACACTGGGACATGTGTCTGAGGACAGAGGACGCAGGGACATGTGTCTGAGGACAGAGGACGCTGGGACATGTGTCTGAGGACAGAGGACGCTGGGACATGTGTCTGAGGACAGAGGACGCTGGGACATGTGCCTGAGGACAGAGGACGCTGGGACATGTGTCTGAGGACAGAGGACGCTGGGACATGTGTCTAAGGACAGAGGACACTAGGACATGTGTCTGAGGACAGAGGATGCTGGGACATGTGTCTAAGGACAGAGGACACTGGGACATGTGTCTGAGGACAGAGGACGCTGGGTCATGTGTCTGAGGACAGAGGACGCTGGGACATGTGTCTAAGGACAGAGGACACTGGGACATGTCTCAGAGGACAGAGGACGCTGGGACATGTGTCTGAGGACAGAGGACGCTGGGACATGTGTCTGAGGACAGAGGACGCTGGGACATGTGTCTAAGGACAGAGGACGCTGGGACATGTGTCTAAGGACAGAGGACACTGGGACATGTGTCTGAGGACAGAGGACGCTGGGACATGTGTCTAAGGACAGAGGACGTTGGGCAATGTGTCTGAGGACAGAGGAAGCTGGGACATGTGTCTAAGGACAGAGGACACTGGGACATGTGTCTGAGGACAGAGGACGCTGGGACATGTGTCTAAGGACAGAGGACACTGGGACATGTGTCTGAGGACAGAGGACACTTGGACATGTGTCTAAGGACAGAGGACGCTGGGAAATGTGTCTGAGGACAGAGGACGCTGGGACATGTGTCTAAGGACAGAGGACACTGGGACATGTGTCTGAGGACAGAGGACGCTGGGACATGTGTCTGAGGACAGAAGACGCTGGGACATGTGTCTAAGGACACTGGGACATGTGTCTGAGGACAAAAGACACTGGGACATGTGTCTGAGGACAGAGGACTCTGGGACGTGTGTCTGAGGACAGAAGACGCTGGGATATGTGTGTGAGGACAGAAGACACTGGGACATGTGTCTGAGGACCGAGGACACTGGGACATGTGTCTGAGGACAGAGGACGCTGGGACATGTGTCTAAGGACAGATGACGCTGGGACATGTGTCTGAGGACAGAGGACATATGTCTGAGGACAGAGGACGCTGGGACATGTGTCTGAGGACAGAGGACGCTGGGAAATGTGTCTAAGGACAGAGGACACTGGGACATGTGTCTGAGGACAGAGGACACTGGGACATGTGTCTGAGGACAGAGGACGCTGGGACATGTGTCTGAGGACAGAGGACGCTGGGACATGTGTCTAAGGACAGAGGACGCTGGGAAATGTGTCTAAGGACAGAGGACACTGGGACATGTGTCTGAGGACAGAGGACGCTGGGACATGTGTCTAAGGACAGAGGACACTGGGACATGTGTCTGAGGACAGAGGACGCTGGGCAATGTGTCTGAGGACAGAGGAAGCTGGGACATGTGTCTGAGGACAGAGGACGCTGGGACATGTGTCTGAGGACAGAGGACATATGTCTGAGGACAGAGGACGCTGGGACATGTGTCTGAGGACAGAGGACGCTGGGACATGTGTCTAAGGACAGAGGACGCTGGGACATGTGTCTAAGGACGGAGGACACTGGGACATGTGTCTGAGGACAGAGGACGCTGGGACATGTGTCTGAGGACAGAGGACGCGTGGACATGTGTCTGAGGACAGAGAACGCTGGGACATGTGTCTAAGGACAGAGGACACTGGGACATGTGTCTGAGGACAGAGGACACTGGGACATGTGTCTAAAGACAGAGGACGCTGGGAAATGTGTCTGAGGACAGAGGACGCTGGGACATGTGTCTAAGGACAGAGGACATGTGTCTGAGGACAGAGGACGCTGGGACATGTGTCTGAGGACAGAGGACATGTGTCTGAGTACAGAGGACATGTGTCTGAGGACAGAGGACATGTGTCTGAGTACAGAGG
This sequence comes from Eucyclogobius newberryi, assembly GCF_026437365.1. Taxonomy (NCBI): domain Eukaryota; kingdom Metazoa; phylum Chordata; class Actinopteri; order Gobiiformes; family Gobiidae; genus Eucyclogobius; species Eucyclogobius newberryi. Next base: position 1,652,958 of record NW_027315812.1, on the reverse strand, counting down.
ACATCTGTCCGAGGACAGAGGACCTGTGTCTGAGGACAGAGGACATGTGTCTGAGTACATAGGACATGTGTCTGAGGACAGAGGACATGTGTCTGAGTACAGAGGACATGTGTCTGAGGACAGAGGACATGAGTCTGAGGACAGAGGACATGTGTCTGAGTACAGAGGACATGTGTCTGAGGACAGAGGACATGTGTCTGACATGTGTCTGAGGACCGAGGACATGTGTCTGAGTACAGAGGACATGTGTCTGAGGACCGAGGACATGTGTCTGAGTACAGAGGACATGTGTCTGAGGACAGAGGACATGTGTCTGAGTACAGAGGACATGTGTCTGAGGACCGAGGACATGTGTCTGAGGACCGAGGACATGTGTCTGAGGACAGAGGACATGTGTCTGAGTACAGAGGACATGTGTCTGAGGACAGAGGACATGTGTCTGAGGAAGGAGGACATGTGTCTGAGGACAGAGGACATGTGTCTGAGGACAGAGGACATGTGTCTGAGGACCGAGGACATGTGTCTGAGTACAGAGGACATGTGTCTGAGGACCGAGGACATGTGTCTGAGGACAGAGGACATGTGTCTGAGGACCGAGGACATGTGTCTGAGGACAGAGGACATGTGTCTGAGGACAGAGGACATGTGTCTGAGTACAGAGGACATGTGTCTGAGGACAGAGGACATGTGTCTGAGGACAGAGGACCTGTGTCTGAGGACAGAGGACATGTGTCTGAGGACCGAGGACGCTGGGACATTGTTTCATGTGTTTTTGGCCGTTACAAAAATAAATTGAATTGAAATAATTGAACAAAAAACATCTGCTCCTGAGTCAGCGAAACACCTGAGATATAAACCAGGACTAAAGCAGGGCTAAAGCAGGACTAAAGCAGGACTAAAGCAGGTCTAAAGCAGGACTAAACCAGGTCTAAACCAGGACTAAACCAGGACTAAACCAGGTCTAAACCAAAACTAAACCAGGACTAAACCAGGACTAAACCAGGTCTAAACCAGGACTAAACCAGGACTAAAGCAGGACTAAAGCAGGACTAAAGCAGGACTAAAGCAGGTCTAAACCAGGTCTAAACCAGGACTAAACCAGGACTAAACCAGGACTAAACCAGGACTAAAGCAGGACTAAAGCAGGACTAAAGCAGGTCTAAACCAGGACTAAACCAGGACTAAACCAGGACTAAACCAGGAGTAAACCAGGACTAAAGCAGGACTAAACCAGGACTAATTGGCAGGATGAGTTCATGAGTCAATCAGAGTTCAGAGTCACATCAGGTTTGACTCTGGCGTGGCCCTGAGCAAGGTCACAGAGCAGTGCATTGTGGGAGTTTATCTGGAGGACGCTTCAATAAAGAGGACGCTCTGACCACAAGTCTCGCTGCTGAAGAGCTGGGACCAGGACCAGGACCAGGACCAATCGGGACCAGGACCAGGACCAGGACCAGGACCAGGACCAATCGGGACCAGGACCAGGACCAGGACCAGGACCAGGACCAATCGGGACCAGGACCAGGACCAGGACCAGGTTTGTGTTTCAAAGTAATAGTGTTAAAGTCGTGTCCTGATGCAGAGTGACACCTGCCATTAGCCTTTAGCGTTAGCATTAGCATACGTCAGCCAATCAGCTTCCAGAGTCGCCTCCAGGAAGAACAGAAAAGGAAATGCTGCATAAAGCCCCGCCTCCAGCCCCGCCTCCAGCCCCGCCTCCAGCCAAAACAACAAAACACACTATTTAAAAAACACTTTCCAAAGTAAAAGCCTCAAAGAGTAAAACCAACAACTGACACACATTTAACCCTAACATATAGATATCAAACATATAGATATCAAACATATAGATATCAAACATATAGATATCAAACATATAGATATCAAACATATAGATATCAAACATATAGATATCAAACATATACATATCAAACATATAGATATCAAACATATAGATATCAAACATATACATATCAAACATATACATATCAAACATATACATATCAAACATATAGATATAAATCTACAAAGGTAAAGGGCAGAAATGATGCGGGAGAGATGATTAAACCTGTGTGTATATATACATATATATATATATATATATATATATATGTATATATATATATATATATATGTATGTATATACATATATATACATATATATATATATATATATATATATATATATATATATATATATGTATATATATATATATATGTATATATATGTATATATATATATATATATATATATATATATATATATATATATATATATATATATATATGTATATACATATATATATATATATATATATATATGGGTTTGGGGCGGGTTTGGGGCGGGTTTGGGGCGGGTTTGGGGCGGGCCTCACCAGGTTCCCGATGGTCAGCATGCTGTTGAACTCGTCGGTCATGGGGTAGTGTTCCATGGCCATGAAGAGCGTGTTGAGGACGATGCAGACGGTGATCGCCAAATCCAGGAACGGATCCATGACCATGACTTTGACTGAGGCTTTGAGGCGGAGCCAGGACGGGTCACACTCCCACACCAGGTACCGCTGTGCCAGCACGTACCAGCAGGGGGCGCAGCGCCGCCCGTGAGTCTCCTCCAGCTCTGAGCACACAGAAGAACAAGCCATTATCACACCAACAGGACCTGCTCAGGAGCCGGGACAGGGACCGAGAGCAGGGCCGGGGCCCCGGACTGGGACCGAGAGCAGGGCCGGGGCCCCGGACTGGGACCGAGAGCAGGGCCGGGATCTAGGACTGGGTTCTGGGACAAAGGTTTTGACCTTAAAATTAAACCAAACTTTGGGCAAAAGATATTTTTTGTGTCCGATTGGACAGAAGACACATTCCTGGTTCTGATTGGACAGAAGACACATTCCTGGTTCTGATTGGACAGAAGACACATTCCTGGTTCTGATTGGACAGAAGACACATTCCTGGTTCTGATTGGACAGAAGACACATTCCTGGTTCTGATTGGACAGAAGACACATTCCTGGTTCTGATTGGACAGAAGACACATTCCTGGTTCTGATTGGACAGAAGACACATTCCTGGTTCTGATTGGACAGAAGACACATTCCTGGTTCTGATTGGACAGAAGACACATTCCTGGTTCTGATTGGCCGCTCGTACCGTCCATGGCGTCCGTCAGACAGCTGGCAGCACTTAGGGTCCGCCCCCTTTTCTCTGAGCTGTGATTGGACGAGGGCCGAGGCAGAAGCATCGTGCTGAGTTCAGTCGACGACGTGGGAACCTGAAGAAACAACATGATTAAGTTCTTTCACTGGACCTGGAACCGTGAGGTCACTAGTTCTGATGCTCCTGCACCTGGAACCGCGAGGTCACTAGTTCTGATGCTCCTGCACCTGGAACCGCGAGGTCACTAGTTCTGATGCTTCTGCACCTGGAACCGCGAGGTCACTAGTTCTGATGCTTCTGGACCTGGAACCGCGAGGTCACTAGTTCTGATGCTCCTGCACCTGGAACCGCGAGGTCACTAGTTCTGATGCTTCTGCACCTTGAACCGCGAGGTCACTAGTTCTGATGCTCCTGGAACTGGAACCGTGAGGTCACTAGTTCTGATGCTCCTGCACCTGGAACCGCGAGGTCACTAGTTCTGATGCTCCTGGACCTGGAACCGCGAGGTCACTAGTTCTGATGCTTCTGGACCTAGAACCGCGAGGTCACTAGTTCTGAGGCTTCTGGACCTGGAACCGTGAGGTCACTAGTTCTGATGCTCCTGCACCTGGAACCGCGAGGTCACTAGTTCTGATGCTTCTGCACCTGGAACCGCGAGGTCACTAGTTCTGAGGCTTCTGGACCTGGAACCGTGAGGTCACTAGTTCTGATGCTTCTGCACCTGGAACCGCGAGGTCACTAGTTCTGATGCTTCTGGACCTGGAACCGTGAGGTCACTAGTTCTGACGCTTCTGGCCCTTGAACCGCAAGGTCACTAGTTCTGATGCTTCTGGACCTAGAACCGCGAGGTCACTAGTTCTGATGCTTCTGGCCCTTGAACCGCGAGGTCACTAGTTCTGACGCTTCTGGCCCTTGAACCGTGAGGTCACTAGTTCTGATGCTCCTGGACCTTGAACCGCGAGGTCACTAGTTCTGATGCTCCTGGACCTTGAACCGCGAGGTCACTAGTTCTGATGCTTCTGGACCTGGAACCGTGAGGTCACTAGTTCTGACGCTTCTGGCCCTTGAACCGTGAGGTCACTAGTTCTGATGCTCCTGGACCTTGAACCGCGAGGTCACTAGTTCTGATGCTCCTGGACCTTGAACCGCGAGGTCACTAGTTCTGATGCTCCTGGACCTGGAACCGTGAGGTCACTAGTTCTGATGCTTCTGGACCTTGAACTGCGAGGTCACTAGTTCTGATGCTTCTGGACCTTGAACTGCGAGGTCACTAGTTCTGATGCTTCTGCACCTTGAACCGCGAGGTCACTAGTTCTGATGCTTCTGGACCTGGAACCGTGAGGTCACTAGTTCTGATGCTTCTGCACCTTGAACCGTGAGGTCACTAGTTCTGACGCTTCTGGACCTTGAACTGCGAGGTCACTAGTTCTGATGCTTCTGGCCCTTGAACCGCGAGGTCACTAGTTCTGATGCTTCTGGACCTTGAACTGCGAGGTCACTAGTTCTGATGCTTTTGGACCTGGAACCGCGAGGTCACTAGTTCTGATGCTTCTGGCCCTTGAACCGCGAGGTCACTAGTTCTGATGCTCCTGGACCTTGAACCGCGAGGTCACTAGTTCTGATGCTTCTGCACCTGGAACCGCGAGGTCACTAGTTCTGATGCTTCTGCACCTGGAACCGCGAGGTCACTAGTTCTGATGCTTCTGCACCTGGAACCGCGAGGTCTCTAGTTCTGATGCTTCTGGACCTTGAACCGCGAGGTCACTAGTTCTGATGCTTCTGCACCTGGAACCGCGAGGTCACTAGTTCTGATGCTTCTGGACCTTGAACCGCGAGGTCACTAGTTCTGATGCTTCTGGACCTGGAACCGTGAGGTCACTAGTTCGGACGCTTCTGGCCCTTGAACCGCGAGGTCACTAGTTCTGATGCTTCTGGACCTTGAACTGCGAGGTCACTAGTTCTGATGCTTCTGGACCTGGAACCGTGAGGTCACTAGTTTGGACGCTTCTGGCCCTTGAACCGTGAGGTCACTAGTTCTGATGCTTCTGGACCTTGAACTGCGAGGTCACTAGTTCTGATGCTTCTGGACCTTGAACTGCGAGGTCACTAGTTCTGATGCTTCTGCACCTTGAACCGTGAGGTCACTAGTTCTGACGCTTCTGGACCTTGAACTGCGAGGTCACTAGTTCTGATGCTTCTGGCCCTTGAACCGCGAGGTCACTAGTTCTGATGCTCCTGGACCTTGAACCGCGAGGTCACTAGTTCTGATGCTTCTGGACCTAGAACCGCGAGGTCACTAGTTCTGAGGCTTCTGGACCTGGAACCGTGAGGTCACTAGTTCTGATGCTCCTGCACCTGGAACCGCGAGGTCACTAGTTCTGATGCTTCTGCACCTGGAACCGCGAGGTCTCTAGTTCTGATGCTTCTGGACCTTGAACCGCGAGGTCACTAGTTCTGATGCTTCTGCACCTGGAACCGCGAGGTCACTAGTTCTGATGCTTCTGGACCTTGAACCGCGAGGTCACTAGTTCTGATGCTTCTGGACCTGGAACCGTGAGGTCACTAGTTCGGACGCTTCTGGCCCTTGAACCGTGAGGTCACTAGTTCTGATGCTTCTGGACCTTGAACTGCGAGGTCACTAGTTCTGATGCTTCTGGACCTTGAACTGCGAGGTCACTAGTTCTGATGCTTCTGGACCTGGAACCGTGAGGTCACTAGTTCTGACGCTTCTGGCCCTTGAACCGTGAGGTCACTAGTTCTGATGCTTCTGGACCTGGAACCGTGAGGTCACTAGTTCTGATGCTTCTGCACCTTGAACCGTGAGGTCACTAGTTCTGATGCTCCTGGACCTTGAACTGCGAGGTCACTAGTTCTGATGCTTCTGGACCTGGAACCGTGAGGTCACTAGTTCTGACGCTTCTGGCCCTCGAACCGCGAGGTCACTAGTTCTGATGCTCCTGGACCTTGAACCGCGGGGTCACTAGTTCTGATGCTTCTGGACCTGGAACCGTGAGGTCACTAGTTCTGACGCTTCTGGCCCTTGAACCGCGAGGTCACTAGTTCTGATGCTCCTGGACCTTGAACCGTGAGGTCACTAGTTCTGATGCTTCTGGACCTGGAACCGTGAGGTCACTAGTTCTGACGCTTCTGGCCCTTGAACCGTGAGGTCACTAGTTCTGATGCTCCTGGACCTTGAACCGCGAGGTCACTAGTTCTGATGCTCCTGGACCTTGAACCGCGAGGTCACTAGTTCTGATGCTCCTGGACCTTGAACCGCGAGGTCACTAGTTCTGATGCTTCTGGACCTGGAACCGTGAGGTCACTAGTTCTGACGCTTCTGGCCCTTGAACCGCGAGGTCACTAGTTCTGATGCTTCTGGACCTTGAACTGCGAGGTCACTAGTTCTGATGCTTCTGCACCTGGAACCGTGAGGTCACTAGTTCTGATGCTTCTGCACCTTGAACCGTGAGGTCACTAGTTCTGACGCTTCTGGCCCTTGAACCGCGAGGTCACTAGTTCTGATGCTTCTGGACCTTGAACTGCGAGGTCACTAGTTCTGATGCTTCTGGACCTGGAACCGCGAGGTCACTAGTTCTGATGCTTCTGGCCCTTGAACCGCGAGGTCACTAGTTCTGATGCTCCTGGACCTTGAACCGCGAGGTCACTAGTTCTGATGCTTCTGCACCTGGAACCGCGAGGTCACTAGTTCTGATGCTTCTGCACCTGGAACCGCGAGGTCTCTAGTTCTGATGCTTCTGGACCTTGAACCGCGAGGTCACTAGTTCTGATGCTTCTGCACCTGGAACCGCGAGGTCACTAGTTCTGATGCTTCTGGACCTTGAACCGCGAGGTCACTAGTTCTGATGCTTCTGGACCTTGAACTGCGAGGTCACTAGTTCTGATGCTTCTGGACCTGGAACCGTGAGGTCACTAGTTCGGACGCTTCTGGCCCTTGAACCGCGAGGTCACTAGTTTTGATGCTCCTGGACCTTGAACCGTGAGGTCACTAGTTCTGATGCTCCTGGACCTTGAACCGCGAGGTCACTAGTTCTGATGCTTCTGCACCTGGAACCGCGAGGTCACTAGTTCTGATGCTTCTGCACCTGGAACCGCGAGGTCACTAGTTCTGATGCTTCTGGACCTTGAACCGCGAGGTCACTAGTTCTGATGCTTCTGCACCTGGAACCGCGAGGTCACTAGTTCTGATGCTTCTGGACCTTGAACTGCGAGGTCACTAGTTCTGATGCTTCTGGACCTGGAACCGTGAGGTCACTAGTTTGGATGCTTCTGGCCCTTGAACCGTGAGGTCACTAGTTCTGATGCTTCTGAACCTGGAACCGCCAGGTGAGAGCTGGGACGTCCAGGTGAGAGCTGGGAGGTCCAGGTGAGAGCTGGGAGGGGCCAGGTGAGAGATGGGAGGGGCCAGGTGAGAGATGGGAGGGGCCAGGTGAGAGATGGGAGGGGCCAGGTGAGATATGAGAGTGGTGTTTAAATCAGATGAACTCACGCTCTCCTCGTTGAGCTTCTCCATGGCACATGGCGGCGCCTGACACGGGATCAGCCCCGGCAGAGGAGGAGACGACACGCCGTTCTCAAAACCCACCAAGAGTCTGCCGTTCACGTTTAGGGTCGGAAAGAAGATCTGAGGAGAGAAGAAGAGACGTTAGAGAAGAAGAAGAGAAGACCTGAGGAGAGAAGATGTTAGAGAAGAAGAAGAGAAGACCTGAGGAGAGAAGACTTTAGAGAAGAAGAAGAGAAGACCTGAGGAGAGAAGACTTTAGAGAAGAAGAAGAGAAGACCTGAAGTGCTGAGTCACAGATTGTACAGTTTTGTGTGTGTGGGAGGAGCTACTTTGAGGCCTGATCTTTATGTCTCTGTGGGAGGAACATGTCCCAGGGAAATCTGTAGATCAACTGACTCAGTGGGCGGTACCTGGCTCAGTGGGCGGTACCTGGCTCAGTGGGAGGTACCTGGCTCAGTGGGAGGTACCTGGCTCAGTGGGCGGTACCTGGCTCAGTGGGAGGTACCTGGCTCAGTGGGCGGTACCTGACTCAGTGGGAGGTACCTGGCTCAGTGGGCGGTACCTGGCTCAGTGGGAGGTACCTGGCTCAAGGTACCTGGCTGAGTGGGAGGTACCTGGCTCAGTGGGAGGTACCTGGCTCAGTGGGAGGTACCTGGCTCAGTGGGAGGTACCTGGCTCAGTGGGAGGTACCTGGCTCAGTGGGAGGTACCTGGCTCAGTGGGAGGTACCTGACTCAGTGGGAGGTACCTGGCTCAGTGGGCGGTACCTGGCTCAGTGGGAGGTACCTGGCTCAAGGTACCTGGCTGAGTGGGAGGTACCTGGCTCAGTGGGAGGTACCTGGCTCAGTGGGAGGTACCTGGCTCAGTGGGAGGTACCTGGCTCAGTGGGCAGTACCTGGCTCAGTGGGAGGTACCTGGCTCAAGGTACCTGGCTGAGTGGGAGGTACCTGGCTCAGTGGGAGGTACCTGGCTCAGTGGGAGGTACCTGGGTACCTGGCTCAGTGGGAGGTACCTGGCTCAGTGGGAGGTACCTGGCTCAGTGGGCAGTACCTGGCTCAGTGGGAGGTACCTGGCTCAAGGTACCTGGCTGAGTGGGAGGTACCTGGCTCAGTGGGAGGTACCTGGCTCAGTGGGAGGTACCTGGGTACCTGGCTCAGTGGGAGGTACCTGGCTCAGTGGGAGGTACCTGGCTCAGTGGGAGGTACCTGGCTCAGTGGGAGGTACCTGGCTCAGTGTGAGGTACCTGTGAGGTGCGGCTGTGCGTGCTGAAGGTGCTGGTTCTTCTTTTCCACTGCTGGATGCCGCTGTAGGCTCCGGCGGTGTACTGCGCCCCGGTGTACAGCGCCCCGGGGTACTGCGCCCCGGTGTACGCGTTGGGGCTGTACACGCCGGTCGACGTGAAGCGCGACGGCGCCATCTCCAGGACGTCGCCGGGAACACTGAACTCGTCGTCCGCCATTTCGCCCTCAGAGCCACGCCCCCTCAGCACGAAGTTAAAGATGGAGGAGACCTGAGAGCAACGGCGCGACGAGAACGAGCGCGAGAGGAGGGGATGGAGCGGCTAAAACACAGAGAGAACCGGGTCAGAACCGGGTCAGAACCGGGTCAGAACCGGGTCAGAACCGGGTCAGAACCGGATCAGAACCGGGTCAGAACCGGATCAGAACCGGGTCAGAACCGGGTCAGAACCGGGTCAGAACCAGGTCTTACCTTGGAGTCTGTGAGCAGCCTCTCTTCTGATAGGTTGGCTTCCAGGTTGGCCACGCCCACTAGCGCTTGGCTCCGCCTCCGCTCCTCCGCTGTGAGGTCAGGGGTCAGCGGAGGAGCGAAAGGTGAAAGATCACGTGACATCACCGAGTCGGAGTCCAGGGCTTTCTGGGTCGCGGCCTGAAACCAGAGGGAAACACAGAGTTAGCTTCAAGTTAGCCATTAGCCTTTAGCCTTTAGCCTTTTGCCTTTAGCCTATAGCCTGTAGCCTTTAGCCTTTAGCCTTTAGCCTGTAGCCTGTAGCCTGTAGCCTGTAGCCTTTAGCCTGAAGCCTGTAGCCTGTAGCCTTTAGCCTATAGCCTATAGCCTATAGCCTTTAGCCTGAAGCCTGTAGCCTTTAGCCTTTATCCTGTAGCCTTTAGCCTTTAGCCTGAAGCCTGTAGCCTGTAGCCTGTAGCCTGTAGCCTGTAGCCTTTAGCCTATAGCCTATAGCCTTTAGCCTTTAGCCTTTAGCCTTTAGCCTTTAGCCTATAGCCTTTAGCCTTTAGCCTTTTGCCTGTAGCCTGTAGCCTTTAGCCTGTAGCCTGTAGCTTTTAATCTTTAGCCTTTAGCCTGTAGCTTTTAGCTTTTAGCCTTTAGCCTGTTGCCCGTAGCTTTTAGCTTTTAGCTTTTATCTTTTAGCTTTTAGCCGGTAGCCTTTAGAAGCATAGAAGTGTCGTTACGACGGATGTGTCGTTACAACAGAAGTGTCGTTACAACAGAAGTGTCGTTACAACAGAAGTGTCGTTAAAACAACAGAAGTGTTGTTACAACAACAGAAGTGTCGTTACAACAGAAGTGTCGTTACAACAACAGAAGTGTTGTTACAACAGAAGTGTCGTTACAACAACAGAAGTGTTGTTACAACAGAAGTGTCGTTACAACAACAGAAGTGTTGTTACAACAGAAGTGTTGTTACAACAGAAGTGTCGTTACAACAGAAGTGTCGTTACAACAACAGAAGTGTTGTTACAACAGAAGTGTCGTTACAACAACAGAAGTGTTGTTACAACAGAAGTGTCGTTACAACAACAGAAGTGTCGTTACAACAGAAGTGTCGTTACAACAGAAGTGCCGTTACAACAGAAGTTTCGTTACAACAACAGAAGTTTCGTAACAACAGAAATGTCGTTACAACAGAAGTGTCGTTACAACAGAAGTGTCGTTACAACAGAAGTGTCGTTACAACAGAAGTGCCGTTACAACAGAAGTGTCGTTACAACAGAAGTGTTGTTACAACCGAAGTGTCGTTACAACAGAAGTGTTGTTACAACAGAAGTGCCGTCGTTACAACAGAAGTGTTACAACAGAAGTGTTAAAACAGAAGTGTCGTTACAACAGAAGTGTCGTTACAACAGAAGTGTCGTTACAACAGACATGTCGTTACAACAGAAGTGTTACTACAGAAGTGTCGTCGTTACAACAGAAGTGTCGTCACAACAGAAGTGCCGTTACAACAGAAGTGTTGTTACAACAGAAGTGTCGTTACGACAGAAGTGTTGTTACAACAGAAGTGTCGTTACAACAGAAGTGTTGTTACAACAGATGTGTCGTTACGACAGAAGTGTCGTTACAACAGAAGTGCCGTTACAACAACAGAAGTGTCGTAACAACAGAAATGTCGTTACAACAGAAGTGCCGTTACAACAGAAGTGCCGTTACGACAGAAGTGTCGTTACAACAGAAGTGTCGTTACAACTGAAGTGCCGTTACAACAGAAGTGTCGTCACAACAGAAGTGTCGTCACAACAGAAGTGTTGTTACAACAGATGTGTCGTTACGACAGAAGTGTCGTTACAACAGAAGTGTCGTTAAAACAACAGAAGTGTTGTTACAACAACAGAAGTGTCGTTACAACAGAAGTGTCGTTACAACAACAGAAGTGTTGTTACAACAGAAGTGTCGTTACAACAACAGAAGTGTTGTTACAACAGAAGTGTTGTTACAACAGAAGTGTCGTTACAACAGAAGTGTCGTTACAACAACAGAAGTTTCGTAACAACAGAAATGTCGTTACAACAGAAGTGTCGTTACAACAGAAGTGTTGTTACAACCGAAGTGTCGTTACAACAGAAGTGTCGTTACAACAGAAGTGCCGTTACAACAGAAGTGTCGTTACAACAGAAGTGTTGTTACAACCGAAGTGTCGTTACAACAACAGAAGTTTCGTAACAACAGAAATGTCGTTACAACAGAAGTGTCGTTACAACAGAAGTGTCGTTACAACAGAAGTGTCGTTACAACAGAAGTGCCGTTACAACAGAAGTGTCGTTACAACAGAAGTGTTGTTACAACCGAAGTGTCGTTACAACAGAAGTGTTGTTACAACAGAAGTGTCGTCGTTACAACAGAAGTGTTACAACAGAAGTGTTAAAACAGAAGTGTCGTTACAACAGAAGTGTCGTTACAACAGAAGTGTCGTTACAACAGAAGTGTCGTTACAACAGAAGTGTTACTACAGAAGTGTCGTCGTTACAACAGAAGTGTCGTCACAACAGAAGTGCCGTTACAACAGAAGTGTCGTTACAACAGAAGTGTCGTTACGACAGAAGTGTTGTTACAACAGAAGTGTCGTTACAACAGAAGTGTTGTTACAACAGATGTGTCGTTACGACAGAAGTGTCGTTACAACAGAAGTGCCGTTACAACAACAGAAGTGTCGTAACAACAGAAATGTCGTTACAACAGAAGTGCCGTTACAACAGAAGTGTCGTTACAACAGATGTGTCGTTACGACAGAAGTGTCGTTACAACAGAAGTGTCGTTAAAACAACAGAAGTGTTGTTACAACAACAGAAGTGTCGTTACAACAGAAGTGTCGTTACAACAACAGAAGTGTTGTTACAACAGAAGTGTCGTTACAACAACAGAAGTGTTGTTACAACAGAAGTGTCGTTACAACAACAGAAGTGTTGTTACAACAGAAGTGTTGTTACAACAGAAGTGTCGTTACAACAGAAGTGTCGTTACAACAACAGAAGTTTCGTAACAACAGAAATGTCGTTACAACAGAAGTGTCGTTACAACAGAAGTGTTGTTACAACCGAAGTGTCGTTACAACAGAAGTGTCGTTACAACAGAAGTGCCGTTACAACAGAAGTGTCGTTACAACAGAAGTGTTGTTACAACCGAAGTGTCGTTACAACAACAGAAGTTTCGTAACAACAGAAATGTCGTTACAACAGAAGTGTCGTTACAACAGAAGTGTCGTTACAACAGAAGTGTCGTTACAACAGAAGTGCCGTTACAACAGAAGTGTCGTTACAACAGAAGTGTTGTTACAACCGAAGTGTCGTTACAACAGAAGTGTTGTTACAACAGAAGTGTCGTCGTTACAACAGAAGTGTTACAACAGAAGTGTTAAAACAGAAGTGTCGTTACAACAGAAGTGTCGTTACAACAGAAGTGTCGTTACAACAGACATGTCGTTACAACAGAAGTGTTACTACAGAAGTGTCGTCGTTACAACAGAAGTGTCGTCACAACAGAAGTGCCGTTACAACAGAAGTGTCGTTACAACAGAAGTGTCGTTACGACAGAAGTGTTGTTACAACAGAAGTGTCGTTACAACAGAAGTGTTGTTACAACAGATGTGTCGTTACGACAGAAGTGTCGTTACAACAGAAGTGCCGTTACAACAACAGAAGTGTCGTAACAACAGAAATGTCGTTACAACAGAAGTGCCGTTACAACAGAAGTGTCGTTACAACAGATGTGTCGTTACGACAGAAGTGTCGTTACAACAGAAGTGTCGTTAAAACAACAGAAGTGTTGTTACAACAACAGAAGTGTCGTTACAACAGAAGTGTCGTTACAACAACAGAAGTGTTGTTACAACAGAAGTGTCGTTACAACAACAGAAGTGTTGTTACAACAGAAGTGTCGTTACAACAACAGAAGTGTTGTTACAACAGAAGTGTTGTTACAACAGAAGTGTCGTTACAACAGAAGTGTCGTTACAACAACAGAAGTTTCGTAACAACAGAAATGTCGTTACAACAGAAGTGTCGTTACAACAGAAGTGTTGTTACAACCGAAGTGTCGTTACAACAGAAGTGTCGTTACAACAGAAGTGCCGTTACAACAGAAGTGTCGTTACAACAGAAGTGTTGTTACAACCGAAGTGTCGTTACAACAACAGAAGTTTCGTAACAACAGAAATGTCGTTACAACAGAAGTGTCGTTACAACAGAAGTGTCGTTACAACAGAAGTGTCGTTACAACAGAAGTGCCGTTACAACAGAAGTGTCGTTACAACAGAAGTGTTGTTACAACCGAAGTGTCGTTACAACAGAAGTGTTGTTACAACAGAAGTGTCGTCGTTACAACAGAAGTGTTACAACAGAAGTGTTAAAACAGAAGTGTCGTTACAACAGAAGTGTCGTTACAACAGAAGTGTCGTTACAACAGACATGTCGTTACAACAGAAGTGTTACTACAGAAGTGTCGTCGTTACAACAGAAGTGTCGTCACAACAGAAGTGCCGTTACAACAGAAGTGTCGTTACAACAGAAGTGTCGTTACGACAGAAGTGTTGTTACAACAGAAGTGTCGTTACAACAGAAGTGTTGTTACAACAGATGTGTCGTTACGACAGAAGTGTCGTTACAACAGAAGTGCCGTTACAACAACAGAAGTGTCGTAACAACAGAAATGTCGTTACAACAGAAGTGCCGTTACAACAGAAGTGTCGTTACAACAGAAGTGCCGTTACGACAGAAGTGTCGTTACAACAGAAGTGTCGTTACAACTGAAGTGCCGTTACAACAGAAGTGTCGTCACAACAGAAGTGTCGTCACAACAGAAGTGTTGTTACAACAGATGTGTCGTTACGACAGAAGTGTCGTTACAACAGAAGTGCCGTTACAACAACAGAAGTGTCGTAACAACAGAAATGTCGTTACAACAGAAGTGCCGTTACAACAGAAGTGTCGTTACAAAAGAAGTGCCGTTACAACAGAAGTGTCGTTACAACAGAAGTGTCGTTACAACAGAAGTGCCGTTACGACAGAAGTGTCGTTACAACAGAAGTGTCGTTACAACTGAAGTGCCGTTACAACAGAAGTGTCGTCACAACAGAAGTGTCGTTACAACAGAAGTGTCGTTACGACAGAAGTGCCGTTACGACAGAAGTGTCGTTACAACAGAAGTGCCGTTACAACAGAAGTGTCGTTACAACAGAAGTGCCGTTACAACAGAAGTGTCGTTACAACAGAAGTGTCGTTACAACAGAAGTGTCGTTACAACAGAAGTGTCGTTACAACAGAAGTGTCGTCACAACAGAAGTGCCGTTACAACAGAAGTGTCGTTACGACAGAAGTGTCGTTACAACAGAAGTGCCGTTACAACAACAGAAGTGTCGTAACAACAGAAATGTCGTTACAACAGAAGTGTCGTTACAACAGAAGTGTCGTTACAACAGAAGTGCCGTTACAACAGAAGTGTCGTTACAACAGAAGTGTCGTTACAACAGAAGTGCCGTTACAACAGAAGTGTCGTTACAACAGAAGTGTCGTTACAACAGAAGTGCCGTTACAACAGAAGTGTCGTTACAACAGAAGTGTTGTTACGACCGAAGTGTCGTTACAACAGAAGTGTCGTTACAACAGAAGTGTTGTTACAACCGAAGTGTCGTTACAACAGAAGTGTCGTTACAACAGAAGTGTTGTTACAACAGAAGTGTCGTTACAACAGAAGTGTCGTTACAACAGAAGTGTTGTTACAACAGAAGTGCCGTTACAACAGAAGTGTCGTCACAACAGAAGTGCCGTTACAACAGAAGTGTCGTTACAACAGAAGTGCCGTTACAACAGAAGTGTCGTTACAACAGAAGTGTCGTTAAAACAGAAGTGTTGTTACAACCGAAGTGTCGTTACAACAGAAGTGTTGTTACAACAGAAGTGCCGTTACAACAGAAGTGTCGTCACAACAGAAGTGCCGTTACAACAGAAGTGTCGTTACGACAGAAGTGTCGTTACAACAGAAGTGCCGTTACAACAACAGAAGTGTCGTAACAACAGAAGTGCCGTTACAACAGAAGTGTCGTTACAACAGAAGTGTCGTTACAACAGAAGTGTTGTTACAACCGAAGTGTCGTTACAACAGAAGTGTTGTTACAACAGAAGTGCCGTTACAACAGAAGTGTCGTCACAACAGAAGTGCCGTTACAACAGAAGTGTCGTTACGACAGAAGTGTCGTTACAACAGAAGTGCCGTTACAACAACAGAAGTGTCGTAACAACAGAAGTGCCGTTACAACAGAAATGTCGTTACAACAGAAGTGTCGTTACAACAGAAGTGTCGTTACAACAGAAGTGCCGTTACAACAGAAGTGCCGTTACAACAGAAGTGTCGTTACAACAGAAGTGCCGTTACAACAGAAATGTCGTTACAACAGAAGTGCCGTTACAACAGAAGTGCCGTTACAACAGAAGTGCCGTTACAACAGAAGTGCCGTTACAACAGAAGTGCCGTTACAACAGAAGTGTCGTTACAACAGAAGTGCCGTTACAACAGAAGTGCCGTTACAACAGAAGTGCCGTTACAACAGAAGTGCCGTTACAACAGAAGTGTCGTTACAACAGAAGTGCCGTTACAACAGAAGTGCCGTTACAACAGAAGTGTTGTTACAACAGAAGTGTCGTTACAACAGAAGTGTTGTTACAACAGAAGTGCCGTTACAACAGAAGTGCCGTTACAACAGAAGTGCCGTTACAACAGAAGTGCCGTTACAACAGAAGTGTCGTTACAACAGAAGTGCCGTTACAACAGAAGTGCCGTTACAACAGAAGTGTCGTTACAACAGAAGTGCCGTTACAACAGAAGTGCCGTTACAACAGAAGTGTCGTTACAACAGAAGTGCCGTTACAACAGAAGTGTCGTTACAACAGAAGTGTCGTTACAACAGAAGTGCCGTTACAACAGAAGTGCCGTTACAACAGAAGTGCCTTTACAACAGAAGTGCCGTTACAACAGAAGTGTCGTTACAACAGAAGTGCCGTTACAACAGAAGTGTCGTTACAACAGAAGTGTCGTCACAACAGAAGTGCCTTTACAACAGAAGTGCCGTTACAACAGAAGTGCCGTTACAACAGAAGTGCCTTTACAACAGAAGTGCCGTTACAACAGAAGTGTCGTTACAACAGAAGTGCCGTTACAACAGAAGTGTCGTTACAACAGAAGTGCCGTTACAACAGAAGTGCCGTTACAACAGAAGTGCCGTTACAACAGAAGTGTCGTTACAACAGAAGTGTCGTTACAACAGAAGTGTCGTTACAACAGAAGTGCCGTCACAACAGAAGTGGGCGGGGCAGAATAAGGTGAATAATCAGGACATTTTGACTTCAATCGTGAAGTCATTTTCAATCTGAAGGAGCTGGTGTGAAGCGGTTGTAGATGTTTTAAGTTGCTGACCTGCTGCTCCTGTTTGAGCCGCTCCATCGCCTCCTGAAACTCGCGCTCCTTCTGATTGGCTTCCAAGATGGTGGCTTGATTCTGCTCCTCGTACGCCATGGCAACCACCGCAAGGATCAGGTTTACCAGGTAGAACGAGCCCAGGAAGATGACCACCACGAAGAACACCATGTAGGTCTTACCAGCAGAGCGCAGAGTCTGTGGAGGCAGGTGCACCGATGTGACTAAAGCAGGGCTAAAGCAGGGCTAAAGCAGGACTAAAGCAGGACTAAAGCAGGGCTAAAGCAGGACTAAAGCAGGGCTAAAGCAGGACTAAAGCAGGGCTAAAGCAGGACTAAAGCAGGACTAAAGCAGGGCTAAAGCGGGACTAAAGCAGGTCTAAAGCAGGACTAAAGCAGGGCTAAAGCAGGACTAAAGCAGGACTAAAACAGGGCTAAAGCAGGGCTAAAGCAGGACTAAAGCAGGACTAAAACAGGGCTAAAGCAGGACTAAAACAGGGCTAAAGCAGGGCTAAAGCAGGACTAAAGCAGGGCTAAAGCGGGACTAAAGCAGGGCTAAAGCAGGACTAAAGCAGGGCTAAAGCAGGACTAAAGCAGGACTAAAACAGGGCTAAAGCAGGGCTAAAGCAGGACTAAAGCAGGACTAAAACAGGGCTAAAGCAGGACTAAAACAGGGCTAAAGCAGGGCTAAAGCAGGACTAAAGCAGGACTAAAACAGGGCTAAAGAAGGACTAAAGCAGGGCTAAAGCAGGGCTAAACCAGGACTAAAGCAGGGTTTAACCAGGGCTAAACCAGGACTAAAGCAGGACTAAAGCAGGACTAAAGCAGGACTAAAGCAGGACTAAAACAGGGCTAAAGCAGGACTAAAGCAGGACTAAAGCAGGGCTAAAGCAGGACTAAAGCAGGGCTAAACCAGGACTAAAGCAGGACTGAAGCAGGACTAAAGCAGGACTAAAGCAGGACTAAAGCAGGACTAAAGCAGGACTAAAGCAGGGTTTAACCAGGGCTAAACCAGGACTAAAGCAGGGTTGAACCAGGACTAAAGCAGGGCTAAAGCAGGACTAAAGCAGGACTAAAGCAGGACTAAAGCAGGGCTAAAGCAGGACTAAAGCAGGGTTGAACCAGGACTAAAGCAGGACTAAAGCAGGACTAAAGCAGGACTAAAGCAGGGTTAAACCAGGGCTAAACCAGGACTAAAGTAGACTAAACCAGGGCTAAAGCAGGACTAAAGCAGGACTAAAGCAGGACTAAAGCAGGGCTAAAGCAGGACTAAAGCAGGACTAAAGCAGGACTAAAGCAGGGCTAAAGCAGGACTAAAGCAGGTCTAAAACAGGACTAAAGCAGGGCTAAAGCAGGACTAAAGCAGGACTAAAACAGGGCTAAAGCAGGGCTAAAGCAGGACTAAAGCAGGACTAAACCAGGACTAAAGCAGGGTTTAACCAGGGCTAAACCAGGACTAAAGCAGGGTTGAACCAGGACTAAAGCAGGGCTAAAGCAGGACTAAAGCAGGACTAAAGCAGGACTAAAGCAGGGTTAAACCAGGGCTAAACCAGGACTAAAGTAGACTAAACCAGGGCTAAAGCAGGACTAAAGCAGGACTAAAGCAGGACTAAAGCAGGGCTAAAGCAGGACTAAAGCAGGACTAAAGCAGGACTAAAGCAGGGCTAAAGCAGGACTAAAGCAGGTCTAAAACAGGACTAAAGCAGGACTAAACCAGGGCTAAAGCAGGACTAAAGCAGGACTAAAACAGGGCTAAAGCAGGGCTAAAGCAGGACTAAAGCAGGACTAAAACAGGGCTAAAGCAGGACTAAAACAGGGCTAAAGCAGGGCTAAAGCAGGACTAAAGCAGGGCTAAAGAAGGACTAAAGCAGGGCTAAAGCAGGGCTAAACCAGGACTAAAGCAGGGTTTAACCAGGGCTAAACCAGGACTAAAGCAGGACTAAAGCAGGACTAAAGCAGGACTAAAGCAGGACTAAAACAGGGCTAAAGCAGGACTAAAGCAGGACTAAAGCAGGGCTAAAGCAGGACTAAAGCAGGGCTAAACCAGGACTAAAGCAGGGTTAAACCAGGGCTAAAGCAGGGCTAAAGCAGGACTAAAGCAGGGCTAAAGCAGGGCTAAACCAGGACTAAAGCAGGGTTTAACCAGGGCTAAACCAGGACTAAAGCAGGGTTGAACCAGGACTAAAGCAGGGCTAAAGCAGGACTAAAGCAGGACTAAAGCAGGACTAAAGCAGGGTTAAACCAGGGCTAAACCAGGACTAAAGTAGACTAAACCAGGGCTAAAGCAGGACTAAAGCAGGACTAAAGCAGGACTAAAGCAGGGCTAAAGCAGGACTAAAGCAGGACTAAAGCAGGACTAAAGCAGGGCTAAAGCAGAACTAAAGCAGGACTAAACCAGGGCTAAAGCAGGTCTAAAGCAGGACTAAAGCAGGGCTAAAGCAGGACTAAAGCAGGACTAAAGCAGGACTAAAGCAGGGCTAAAGCAGAACTAAAGCAGGACTAAACCAGGACTAAAGCAGGTCTAAAGCAGGACTAAAGCAGGGCTAAAGCAGGACTAAAGCAGGGCTAAAGCAGGTCTAAAGCAGGACTAAAGCAGGACTAAAGCAGGGCTAAAACAGGGCTAAAGCAGGACTAAAGCAGGGCTAAAGCTGGACTAAAGCAGGGTTAAACCAGGGCTAAAGCAGGACTAAAGCAGGGCTAAAGCAGGACTAAAGCAGGACTAAAGCAGGACTAAAGCAGGGCTAAAGCAGGGCTAAAGCAGGACTAAAGCAGGACTAAACCAGGGCTAAAGCAGGACTAAAGCAGGGCTAAAGCAGGACTAAAGCAGGACTAAAGCAGGAATAAAGCAGGACTAAACCAGGACTAAAGCAGGACTAAAGCAGGAATAAAGCAGGACTAAACCAGGGCTAAAGCAGGGCTAAACCAGGACTAAAGCAGGGCTAAAGCAGGGCTAAAGCAGGACTAAAGCAGGACTAAAGCAGGAATAAAGCAGGACTAAACCAGGGCTAAAGCAGGGCTAAACCAGGACTAAAGCAGGGCTAAACCAGGGCTAAAGCAGGACTAAAGCAGGGCTAAAGCAGGGCTAAACCAGGGCTAAACCAGGACTAAAGCAGGGTTGAACCAGGGCTAAAGCAGGGCTAAACCAGGGCTAAACCAGGACTAAACCAGGGCTAAAGCAGGGCTAAACCAGGACTAAAGCAGGGTTAAACCAGGGCTAAAGCAGGACTAAAGCAGGGCTAAACCAGGGCTAAAGCAGGGTTAAACCAGGGCTAAAGCAGGGCTAAACCAGGACTAAAGCAGGGTTAAACCAGGGCTAAAGCAGGACTAAAGCAGGGCTAAACCAGGGCTAAAGCAGGGTTTAACCAGGGCTAAACCAGGACTAAAGCAGGACTAAAGCAGGGCTAAACCAGGACTAAAGCAGGGTTAAACCAGGGCTAAACCAGGACTAAAGTAGACTAAACCAGGGCTAAAGCAGGACTAAAGCAGGGCTAAAGCAGGACTAAAGCAGGACTAAAGCAGGGCTAAAGCAGGACTAAAGCAGGACTAAACCAGGGCTAAAGCAGGGCTAAACCAGGACTAAAGCAGGTCTAAAGCAGGACTAAAGCAGGGCTAAAGCAGGACTAAAGCAGGGCTAAAGCAGGTCTAAAGCAGGACTAAAGCAGGACTAAACCAGGGCTAAAGCAGGGCTAAAGCAGGTCTAAAGCAGGACTAAAGCAGGACTAAATCAGGACTAAAGCAGGGTTGAACCAGGACTAAAGCAGGACTAAAGCAGGACTAAAGCAGGACTAAAGCAGGGCTAAAGCAGGTCTAAAGCAGGACTAAAGCAGGGTTAAACCAGGACTAAAGCAGGGTTTAACCAGGGCTAAACCAGGACTAAAGCAGGACTAAAGCAGGACTAAAGCAGGGCTAAAGCAGGGCTAAAGCAGGGCTAAAGCAGGACTAAAGCAGGACTAAACCAGGGCTAAAGCAGGACTAAAGCAGGGCTAAAGAAGGACTAAAGCAGGACTAAAGCAGGACTAAAGCAGGAATAAAGCAGGACTAAACCAGGACTAAAGCAGGACTAAAGCAGGAATAAAGCAGGACTAAACCAGGGCTAAAGCAGGGCTAAACCAGGACTAAAGCAGGACTAAAGCAGGACTAAAGCAGGAATAAAGCAGGACTAAAGCAGGACTAAAGCAGGAATAAAGCAGGACTAAAGCAGGGCTAAAGCAGGGCTAAACCAGGGCTAAACCAGGACTAAACCAGGGCTAAAGTAGGGTTAAAGCAGGGCTAAACCAGGGCTAAACCAGGACTAAAGCAGGGTTAAAGCAGGGCTAAACCAGGGCTAAACCAGGACTAAAGCAGGGTTAAACCAGGGCTAAAGCAGGACTAAAGCAGGGCTAAAGCAGGACTAAAGCAGGGCTAAACCAGGACTAAAGCAGGGTTTAACCAGGGCTAAACCAGGACTAAAGCAGGGTTGAACCAGGGCTAAAACAGGACTAAAGCAGGACTAAAGCAGGACTAAAGCAGGGCTAAAGCAGGACTAAAGCAGGACTAAAGCAGGGTTGAACCAGGACTAAAGCAGGGTTAAACCAGGGCTAAAACAGGGCTAAAGCAGGGCTAAAGCAGGGCTAAAGCAGGACAAAAAGCAGGGCTAAAGCAGGACTAAAGCAGGGTTAAACCAGGGCTAAACCAGGGCTAAATCACGACTAAAGCAGGACTAAAGCAGGGCTAAAGCAGGTCTAAAGCAGGACTAAAGCAGGACTAAAGCAAGACTAAAGCAGGACTAAAGCAGGACTAAACCAGGACTAAACCAGGACTAAACCAGGACTAAAGCAGGACTAAAGCAGGACTAAAGCAGGACTAAACAAGGACTAAACCAGGACTAAACCAGGACTAAAGCAGGACTAAAGCAGGACTAAAGCAGGGCTAAAGCAGGGCTAAAGCAGGACTAAAGCAGGACTAAACCAGGACTAAAGCAGGGCTAAAGCAGGTCTAAAGCAGGACTAAAGCAGGACTAAAGCAGGACTAAACCAGGACTAAAGCAGGACTAAACCAGGACTAAAGCAGGACTAAACAAGGACTAAACCAGGACTAAACCAGGACTAAAGCAGGACTAAAGCAGGACTAAAGCAGGACTAAAGCAGGTCTAAAGCAGGACTAAAGCAGGACTAAAGCAGGACTAAAGCAGGACTAAAGCAGGGCTAAAGCAGGGCTAAAGCAGGACTAAAGCAGGACTAAACCAGGGCTAAAGCAGGACTAAAGCAGGGCTAAAGCAGGACTAAAGCAGGACTAAAGCAGGAATAAAGCAGGACTAAACCAGGACTAAAGCAGGACTAAAGCAGGAATAAAGCAGGACTAAAGCAGGGCTAAAGCAGGTCTAAAGCAGGACTAAAGCAGGTCTAAAGCAGGACTAAAGCAGGACTAAAGCAGGACTAAAGCAGGACTAAAGCAGGGCTAAAGCAGGGCTAAAGCAGGACTAAAGCAGGACTAAACCAGGGCTAAAGCAGGACTAAAGCAGGGCTAAAGCAGGACTAAAGCAGGACTAAAGCAGGAATAAAGCAGGACTAAACCAGGACTAAAGCAGGACTAAAGCAGGAATAAAGCAGGACTAAACCAGGGCTAAAGCAGGGCTAAACCAGGACTAAAGCAGGGCTAAAGCAGGACTAAAGCAGGAATAAAGCAGGACTAAACCAGGGCTAAAGCAGGGCTAAACCAGGACTAAAGCAGGGCTAAACCAGGGCTAAAGCAGGACTAAAGCAGGGCTAAAGCAGGGCTAAACCAGGGCTAAACCAGGACTAAAGCAGGGTTGAACCAGGGCTAAAGCAGGGCTAAAGCAGGACTAAAGCAGGACTAAAGCAGGACTTAATCAGGAAAAAAGCAGGACTAAAGCAGGACTAAAGCAGGGCTAAAGCAGGACTAAAGCAGGACTAAAGCAGGGCTAAACCAGGACTAAAGCAGGGTTAAAGCAGGGCTAAAGCAAGGCTAAACCAGGACTAAAGCAGGGTTAAACCAGGGCTAAAGCAGGGCTAAAGCAGGACTAAAGCAGGGCTAAAGCAGGACTAAAGCAGGAATAAAGCAGGACTAAACCAGGGCTAAAGCAGGGCTAAACCAGGACTAAAGCAGGGCTAAACCAGGGCTAAAGCAGGACTAAAGCAGGGCTAAAGCAGGGCTAAACCAGGGCTAAACCAGGACTAAAGCAGGGCTAAACCAGGGCTAAAGCAGGACTAAAGCAGGACTAAAGCAGGGCTAAAGCAGGGCTAAAGCAGGACTAAAGCAGGACTAAAGCAGGACTTAATCAGGAAAAAAGCAGGACTAAAGCAGGACTAAAGCAGGGCTAAAGCAGGACTAAAGCAGGACTAAAGCAGGGCTAAACCAGGACTAAAGCAGGGTTAAAGCAGGGCTAAAGCAAGGCTAAACCAGGACTAAAGCAGGGTTAAACCAGGGCTAAAGCAGGACTAAAGCAGGGCTAAAGCAGGACTAAAGCAGGACTAAAGCAGGACTAAAGCAGGGTTAAAGCAGGACTAAAGCAGGACTAAAGCAGGACTAAAGCAGGACTAAACCAGGGCTAAAGCAGGGCTAAACCAGGACTAAAGCAGGTCTAAAATAGGACTAAAGCAGGGCTAAAGCAGGTCTAAAGCAGGACTAAAGCAGGACTAAAGCAGGACTAAAGCAGGGCTAAAGCAGGACTAAAGCAGGACTAAACCAGGGCTAAAGCAGGGCTAAACCAGGACTAAAGCAGGTCTAAAGCAGGACTAAAGCAGGGCTAAAGCAGGTCTAAAGCAGGACTAAAGCAGGACTAAAGCAGGACTAAAGCAGGACTAAACCAGGGCTAAAGCAGGGCTAAAGCAGGACTAAAGCAGGGCTAAAGCAGGGCTAAACCAGGACTAAAGCAGGGTTAAACCAGGGCTAAAGCAGGGCTAAACCAGGACTAAAGCAGGGCTAAAGCAGGACTAAAGCAGGACTAAAGCAGGAATAAAGCAGGACTAAACCAGGGCTAAAGCAGGGCTAAACCAGGACTAAACCAGGACTAAAGCAGGGTTGAACCAGGGCTAAAGCAGGGCTAAACCAGGGCTAAACCAGGACTAAAGCAGGGTTGAACCAGGACTAAAGCAGGGTTGAACCAGGGCTAAAGCAGGGCTAAACCAGGGCTAAACCAGGGCTAAACCAGGACTAAACCAGGGCTAAAGCAGGACTAAAGCAGGACTTAAGCAGGACTAAAGCAGGGCTAAAGCAGGACTAAAGCAGGGCTAAAGCAGGACTAAAGCAGGACTAAAGCAGGGCTAAAGCAGGACTAAAGCAGGACTAAAGCAGGGCTAAACTAGGACTAAAGCAGGGTTAAAGCAGGGCTAAAGCAGGGCTAAACCAGGACTAAAGCAGGGTTAAACCAGGGCTAAAGCAGGACTAAAGCAGGGCTAAACCAGGACTAAAGCAGGGTTGAACCAGGACTAAAGCAGGGCTAAAGCAGGGCTAAACCAGGACTAAAGCAGGGTTAAACCAGGGCTAAACCAGGACTAAAGTAGACTAAACCAGGGCTAAAGCAGGACTAAAGCAGGGCTAAAGCAGGTCTAAAGCAGGACTAAAGCAGGACTAAAGCAGGACTAAAGCAGGACTAAAGCAGGTCTAAAGCAGGTCTAAAGCAGGTCTAAAGCAGGACTAAAGCAGGTCTAAAGCAGGACTAAAGCAGGACTAAAGCAGGACTAAACCAGGGCTAAAGCAGGGCTAAACCAGGACTAAAGCAGGTCTAAAGCAGGACTAAAGCAGGGCTAAAGCAGGTCTAAAGCAGGACTAAAGCAGGACTAAACCAGGGCTAAAGCAGGACTAAAGCACGACTAAAGCAGGGCTAAAGCAGGACTAAAGCAGGACTAAAGCAGGTCTAAAGCAGGACTAAAGCAGGACTAAAGCAGGACTAAAGCAGGACTAAAGCAGGACTAAAGCAGGACTAAACCAGGACTAAAGCAGGACTAAAGCAGGACTAAAGCAGGTCATAAATACAGTGTGTTCTCACTTGATGGTAGAGGTTTTCCCAGTAATCTTGTGTCATGAGTCTGAAGAGCGACAGAAAAGCCCATCCAAACGTGTCAAAGCTCGTGTAGCCGTAGTTTGGGTTCCTCCCGGATTTAAGGCAAACGAAGCCGTCCGGACATTGTCTGAGGAAATAAAGATGAGAGTTTATACTCAGAAACAGGTCTGAACCAGGACTAAACCAGGACTGAACCAGGTCTAAACCAGGTCTAAACCAGGACTGAACCAGGTCTAAACCAGGTCTAAACCAGGTCTAAACCAGGACTAAACCAGGACTTAACCAGGTCTAAACCAGGTCTAAACCAGGACTTAACCAGGTCTAAACCAGGACTAAACCAGGTCTAAACCAGGACTTAACCAGGTCTAAACCAGGTCTAAACCAGGACTTAACCAGGTCTAAACCAGGTCTAAACCAGGTCTAAACCAGGACTTAACCAGGTCTAAACCAGGACTAAACCAGGTCTAAACCAGGTCTAAACCAGGTCTAAACCAGGTCTAAACCAGGTCTAAACCAGGACTTAACCAGGTCTAAACCAGGTCTAAACCAGGTCTAAACCAGGTCTAAACCAGGTCTAAACCAGGACTTAACCAGGTCTAAACCAGGTCTAAACCAGGTCTAAACCAGGTCTAAACCAGGACTTAACCAGGTCTAAACCAGGACTAAACCAGGACTAAACCAGGTCTAAACCAGGTCTAAACCAGGACTTAACCAGGTCTAAACCAGGTCTAAACCAGGTCTAAACCAGGACTTAACCAGGTCTAAACCAGGTCTAAACCAGGACTTAACCAGGTCTAAACCAGGTCTAAACCAGGTCTAAACCAGGACTTAACCAGGTCTAAACCAGGTCTAAACCAGGTCTAAACCAGGACTTAACCAGGTCTAAACCAGGACTAAACCAGGTCTAAACCAGGTCTAAACCAGGTCTAAACCAGGTCTAAACCAGGTCTAAACCAGGTCTAAACCAGGACTAAACCAGGTCTGAACCAGAACTAAACCTGGACTGTGTTATGAAAGTTTTCTGCTGTAAAAGTGAATAAAATGATGTGAAAAGTGAAGTTTATTGAAATGAGGTGGTGCTTCTCTGGGGAACGGAACCGGCGACCAGACGGTGAGTCAGCAAAGACCCTGAGCCTCTTCAGGTTCATCTTTATGTAAGAGACAAAGACTTTATCAAACTAAGAGTGACATGTACCACAGTTCCACAGTACAAAAGTACTTTACTTACAGTGGAAAGTACAAAAGTACTTTTTACTTTTACTACGTTTGAGATGAGACTTTTTGAACTGGACTGAAAAGTCTGTTTTAAGCACATTTATGACCTGAAGGTTCATGAAGAGTTCATGAAGAGCTCATGAAGAGTTCATGAAGAGCTCATGAAGAGTTCATGAAGAGTTCATGAAGAGTTCATGAAGAGTTCATGAAGAGCTCATGAAGAGTTCATGAAGAGCTCATGAAGAGTTCATGAAGAGCTCATGAAGAGCTCATGAAGAGTTCATGAAGAGCTCATGAAGAGTTCATGAAGAGTTCATGAAGAGCTCATGAAGAGTTCATGAAGAGTTCATGAAGAGTTCATGAAGAGTTCATGAAGAGCTCATGAAGAGCTCATGAAGAGCTCATGAAGAGTTCATGAAGAGTTCATGAAGAGTTCATGAAGAGCTCATGAAGAGTTCATGAAGAGTTCATGAAGAGCTCATGAAGAGTTCATGAAGAGCTCATGAAGAGTTCATGAAGAGCTCATGAAGAGCTCATGAAGAGTTCATGAAGAGCTCATGAAGAGTTCATGAAGAGTTCATGAAGAGCTCATGAAGAGTTCATGAAGAGCTCATGAAGAGTTCATGAAGAGTTCATGAAGAGCTCATGAAGAGTTCATGAAGAGTTCATGAAGAGCTCATGAAGAGTTCATAAGATAAGATAAGATATTCCTTTATTGTCCCACATGGGGAAATTTCATTGGTGCAACGCAGGTAGATACAGAGGTAGATACAGAAGAACAGATCACTTATAGGAAGTCTGAAAAACACTTTCAGTAGAAGATCTCCTATAAATAAATAAAAAACTCCCATAGACAAATAAATAAATAAATACATAAATACCATTGCATGTGATCACGACAGTAATTGCACATGAATATGTGTCACGACAGCACATAGACTGCACATGAATTTTACATGAATTGCACATGAATTCCAACAGTAATTGCACATATGACAGAATTGCACATGGTTAGGTCAGTATTGCGAGTGTTCAGTACTAACAGTGTTTGTTATAAAGTCTGACAGCAGCAGAAGGAAAGACCTACGGAACCTTTCCTTCACACAGCGAGGGTGGATCAGTCTCTCACTGAAGCTGCTCTCCAGAGCGGAGAGTGTCCTGCAGGGGACAGAGTGTCCTGCAGGGGACAGAGTGTCCTGCAGAGGACAGAGTGTCCTGCAGGGGACAGAGTGTCCTGCAGGGGGCGACACTCATGGTCCAGCATAGATGTGAATCTAGCCAGGACCCTCCTGTCCCCCACCTCCTGCACCGAGTCCAGAGCACAGCCCAGGACGGAGCTGGACTTCTTGATGACTCTGTCCAGCTTCCTCCTCTCCCTCTCTGTGATGCTGCTGCTCCAGCAGGCCACACCGTACAGGAGCCGATGCCACCACAGAGTCGTAGAAGGTCTTCAGGAGTGGCCCTGTCACTCCAAAAGACCTGAGTCTCCTCAGGAGGTAGAGCCGACTCTGGCTCTTTCTGTACAGTGCGTCTGTGTTATGAGTCCAGTCCAGTTTGTGGTTCAGATGAACACCCAGGTACTTGTATGAGTCCACTCTCTCAATGTCCCGTCCCTGGATGTTCACTGGTGAGGGGGCAGTGGGGTGGCGTCTGCGGAAATCCACCACCATCTCCTTGGTCTTCCCCGCGTTGATGAGGAGGTGGTTCCGCTGACACCAGTCCACAAAGTCCTGCGCCAGTCCCCTGTACTCCGCATCATCATCGTCCGTGATGAGTCCGATGATGGCAGAGTCATCAGAGAACTTCTGCAGGACACAGCTGTCCGTGTCATGTCTGAAGTCTGCAGTGTAAAGGGTGAAGAGAAAGGGCGTGAGGACAGTGCCCTGGGGCGCCCCCACACTGCAGGTCCGAGTGTCAGACACACAGTCCCGGGCTCTCACAAACTGGGGTCGGTCTGTGAGGTAGTCCAGGATCCACTCTGCAGGTCGTACTCCACACCAGCCGTCTCCAGCTTGTCCCTCAGGAGCAGCGGCTGGATGGAAGAGATAACAGACCGATATGCAAACTGCAGCGGGTCCATGGCTGAGCTCACGGTGGAGCGGAGGTGGTCCAGGACTAGCCGCTCCAGTGTCTTCATCAGGTGGGACGTGAGAGCCACTGGCCTGAAGCTGTTGAGGTCTTTGGGGCGCGGTGTCTTAGGCACAGGTACCAGACAGGAGGTCTTCCAGACCTGTGGTACCACCCTCAGCTTCAGGCTCATGTTGAAGACATGCTCCATAACTCCACACAGTTCATCTGCGCAGGACTTAAGGAGCCTGGGGCTGATGCCGTCAGGTCCTGCTGCCTTCTTCACTTTAATCCTCTTCAGCTCACTCCTCACCTGTGCTGCTGTGACAGTCAGTGGTTGGCAGGGGGACCGTGTGCTGGGGGGGATGGGTGAGTCCAGGCGAAGTGGGGAGCTGATGGTCCGGGGCAGATAAGCGAAGAGGAACAGATGCAGGGCATTGTCCAGCTGTGGAAGAGGGAGCATGCAGCTGTGCAGGGGGAGGGGCGGGTGACTGATCAAACCTCAAGAAGTTAGCATTTAAATCATTCACCCACTGTAGATCCCCCTCTGTCTGGGCAGGGGGGATTTTGAAGCCCGAGATGGTTTTGTGGCTCCTCCACACTCCCTGAATGTTCTTTTGCTGCAGCTGCTCCTCCATCCTCCTCTTGTAGCCGGCCTCAGCCTGCCTGATCTTCCTCCTCAGCTCCTTCTGCACAGTCCTCAGCTCCTCCTTGTTCCCTGACCTGAAGGCTCTCTTCTTCTCCTTCAGCAGAGCCTTCAGTTCACGGTTAATCCATGGCTTGTTGTTTGGAAAACACCGCACCGTCCGGGAGGGAACAATGTTCTCAAAACAGAAGTTGATGTAGTCCGTGATGCACTCTGTGATGGTGTTGATGTCCTCCCCATGTGGGTCATAAAGCTCAGTCCAGACAGTGGTGCTGAAGCAGTCCCTCAGAGCCTCCTCGCTCTCAGCAGACCACATCCTCACCTCACGGGACACCACAGGCTGCCTGCGCACGATGGGTTCATACACAGGCCTCAGATGTACAAGGTTGTGGTCCGAGCTGCCCAGGGGAGGGAGGGGGGAAGAAGAATAAGCCTCCTTGGTGTTGGCAAAAAACAAGTCCAATGTTCTATTCTCTCTGGTGGGGAAGGTAACATACTGGGTGTATGTTGGTAGAACAGAAGAGGGAGAAGCGTGGTTAAAGTCACCAGAGATGAGGAAGAGAGCCTGTGGATGCTGTGTTTGCAGCCTACAAGTGCAGGAGAGCAGTGCTTCACAAGCATCTTCAGCATTGGCAGACGGGGCCACATAGACTGCGATCAAAATCACATGTGAGAACTCCCGGGGCAGATAATATGGCCTCATGCCAATAGCCAATAGTTCAATATCCTTGTTACATAGCTGCTCCCTCACTGTGCAGTGTTCGGGTTTGGACCAGCTCGTGTTCACATACACCGCCAGACCTCCACCTCTTTTCTTCCCGCATTCTCTCGTTCTGTCCGCTCGCAGCAGATGAAAATTGTCCAAACCTACAATAGAGTCTGGCATTTCTGCTGTTAACCAGGTCTCTGTGAAAATCAAGACGCTGCTGTCCCTATAAATCCTCTGGGACCGCATGAGGCTCGCTATTTCCGTCATTTTATTTTGAAGGGACCTCACGTTACCCATGACTACGGCGGGAACCGACTTCCTGTTTGTCCCTCTCTTCTCTCGGAGTTTACGTCCAGCCCGTCTGCTTCGTTGCGTTTTCCTTAGGATGTCCGCCGGGATAACGTGACGATCTCCGGGTAAGACGACTGTTCTCCGCAGTTTCATGAGTTCTTCCTTTGTGGAAACGCGGTACGGCGCCGGCCGGGGGGCGGGGCCGGAGCCGGGGGGCGGGGCCGGAGCCGGGGGGCGGGGCCGGAGCCGGGGGACTCAGAGCCAAGACACATAGCAACGACACGACGAAAACACTCAGTCCAGCCGAATAAAGTCAAAACAAGTTAATTTAAAGCGATTCCAGTGCGTGTCCCGATCGTTCGTGAAGTTCCTCTTTCATATAAACGTGTATATAAACGTGTATATAAACGTGTATATAAACGTGTATATAAACGTGTATATAAACGTGTATATAAACGTGTATATAAACGTGTATATAAACGTGTATATAAACGTGTACCGACGACACGCCGTACTTTAGCGCGGCCGGAGGGCGCGGGGGGGGGGGGGGGCTCGCTCGGAGCTAGCTCACGTCACAACAACACAACGAACGCAACGAAAAACGCTCAAATCCAGCCGAAAAAAGTCAAAAACAGTTGAATTAAAAAACTATTCCAGCGCGTGTCCCTATCGTACAGTAAAATAGAAAAAATATACTAACTATATTTACAAAATATTGGAGATAAAGCACAATAAGTGTGAGAAAGAAGAGAGAGCGTTTACACCGGGCTGCCAGCTGTACCAGCGCCTTATGACGTAATAATGAAGAGTTCATGAAGAGCTCATGAAGAGTTCATGAAGAGCTCATGAAGAGTTCATGAAGAGCTCATGAAGAGTTCATGAAGAGTTCATGAAGAGTTCATGAAGAGTTCATGAAGAGTTCATGAAGAGTTCATGAAGAGCTCATGAAGAAATCATGAAGAGTTCATGAAGAGCTCACGAAGAGTTCATGAAGAGTTCACGAAGAGTTCATGAAGAGCTCATGAAGAGTTCATGAAGAGCTCATGAAGAGTTCATGAAGAGTTCACGAAGAGTTCATGAAGAGCTCATGAAGAGTTCATGAAGAGTTCATGAAGAGCTCATGAAGAGTTCATGAAGAGCTCATGAAGAAATCATGAAGAGTTCATGAAGAGCTCACGAAGAGTTCATGAAGAGTTCACGAAGAGTTCATGAAGAGCTCATGAAGAGTTCATGAAGAGTTCATGAAGAGCTCATGAAGAGTTCATGAAGAGCTCATGAAGAGTTCATGAAGAGTTCATGAAGAGCTCATGAAGAGTTCATGAAGAGCTCATGAAGAGTTCATGAAGAGCTCATGAAGAGTTCATGAAGAGTTCATGAAGAGCTCATGAAGAGTTCATGAAGAGTTCATGAAGAGCTCATGAAGAGTTCATGAAGAGTTCATGAAGAGCTCATGAAGAGTTCATGAAGAGCTCATGAAGAGTTCATGAAGAGTTCATGAAGAGTTCATGAAGAGTTCATGAAGAGTTCATGAAGAGTTCATGAAGAGCTCATGAAGAGTTCATGAAGAGTTCATGAAGAGCTCATGAAGAGTTCATGAAGAGCTCATGAAGAGTTCATGAAGAGTTCATGAAGAGTTCATGAAGAGTTCATGAAGAGTTCATGAAGAGTTCATGAAGAGCTCATGAAGAAATCACGAAGAGTTCATGAAGAGCTCACGAAGAGTTCATGAAGAGTTCACGAAGAGTTCATGAAGAGTTCATGAAGGGTTCACGAAGAGTTCATGAAGAGTTCATGAAGAGTTCATGAAGAGCTCATGAAGAGTTCATGAAGAGCTCATGAAGAGTTCATGAAGAGTTCATGAAGAGCTCATGAAGAGTTCATGAAGAGCTCATGAAGAGTTCATGAAGAGTTCATGAAGAGCTCATGAAGAAATCATGAAGAGTTCATGAAGAGCTCACGAAGAGTTCATGAAGAGCTCATGAAGAGTTCATGAAGAGCTCATGAAGAGTTCATGAAGAGTTCACGAAGAGTTCATGAAGAGCTCATGAAGAGTTCATGAAGAGTTCATGAAGAGCTCATGAAGAGTTCATGAAGAGCTCATGAAGAAATCACGAAGAGTTCATGAAGAGCTCACGAAGAGTTCATGAAGAGTTCACGAAGAGTTCATGAAGAGCTCATGAAGAGTTCATGAAGAGTTCATGAAGAGCTCATGAAGAGTTCATGAAGAGCTCATGAAGAGTTCATGAAGAGTTCATGAAGAGCTCATGAAGAGTTCATGAAGAGCTCATGAAGAGTTCATGAAGAGCTCATGAAGAGTTCATGAAGAGCTCATGAAGAGTTCATGAAGAGCTCATGAAGAGTTCATGAAGAGTTCATGAAGAGCTCATGAAGAGTTCATGAAGAGCTCATGAAGAGTTCATGAAGAGTTCATGAAGAGCTCATGAAGAGTTCATGAAGAGTTCATGAAGAGCTCATGAAGAGTTCATGAAGAGCTCATGAAGAGTTCATGAAGAGTTCATGAAGAGTTCATGAAGAGTTCATGAAGAGCACATGAAGAGTTCATGAAGAGTTCATGAAGAGTTCATGAAGAGTTCATGAACCCTAAACCTCCAAACTTTAATAACACACTAAAGGAGCTAACACTAAAGCTAACGCTAACCCCTCTCATTAGCCCGTTAGATCGTTAGCTCGTTAGCATGTTTAATGGGCAACAAGAACACTCTCTGTCGCTGTGCTGAGTCCGTGGTCGCCACAGCAACGATCAATACTAATGACATCATCTTTATCCAAATGAGACGCATCAAACACACTTATGGACCTGGACTTAGACCTGGACTTAGACCTGGACTTAGACCTGGACTTAGACCTGGACTTAGACCTGGACTTAGACCTGGACTTGGACCTGGACTTGGACCTGGACTTAGACATGGACTTAGACCTGGACTTGGACCTGGACTTACACCTGGACTTAGACCTGGACTTAGACCTGGACTTAGACCTGGACTTAGACCTGGACTTAGACCTGGATTTAGACCTGGACTTAGACCTGGACTTAGACCTGGACTTGGACCTGGACTTACACCTGGACTTAGACCTGGACTTGGACCTGGACTTAGACCTGGATTTAGACCTGGACTTAGACCTGGACTTAGACCTGGACTTAGACCTGGACTTGGACCTGGACTTGGACCTGGACTTGGACCTGGACTTGGACCTGGACTTAGACCTGGACTTAGACCTGGACTTAGACCTGGACTTGGACCTGGACTTGGACCTGGACTTGGACCTGGACTTGGACCTGGACTTGGACCTGGACTTGGACCTGGACTTAGACCTGGACTTAGACCTGGACTTAGACCTGGACTTAGACCTGGACTTGGACCTGGACTTGGACCTGGACTTGGACCTGGACTTGGACCTGGACTTAGACCTGGACTTAGACCTGGACTTAGACCTGGACTTGGACCTGGACTTGGACCTGGACTTGGACCTGGACTTGGACCTGGACTTGGACCTGGACTTGGACCTGGACTTAGACCTGGACTTAGACCTGGACTTAGACCTGGACTTAGACCTGGACTTAGACCTGGACTTAGACCTGGACTTGGACCTGGACTTGGACCTGGACTTGGACCTGGACTTGGACCTGGACTTGGACCTGGACTTAGACCTGGACTTGGACCTGGACTTGGACCTGGACTTAGACCTGGACTTAGACCTGGACTTGGACCTGGACTTGGACCTGGACTTGGACCTGGACTTGGACCTGGACTTGGACCTGGACTTGGACCTGGACTTAGACCTGGACTTGGACCTGGACTTGGACCTGGACTTAGACCTGGAATTAGACCTGGACTTGGACTTAGACCTGGACTTGGACTTTTATTTCATTACGGGCCTCAGCAGGTTATCGCCATGGTAACCCGCAGTGACCCACCAGTGAGTCCGTCGCTATGGTGACAGATAGTTAACGACCAGCTCCAGTTCCTTGTTGGAAAATTCTGACCAATGGGTGTGTCCATGTCATGTCCGGGTTCAGACCCTGTTTCAGTCCAGGTTCAGACCCTGTTTCAGTCCAGGTTTAGACCCTGTTTCAGTCCAGGTTTAGACCCTGTTTCAGTCCAGGTTTAGACCCTGTTTCAGTCCAGGTTTAGACCCTGTTTCAGTCCAGGTTTAGACCCTGTTTCAGTCCGGGTTTAGACCCTGTTTAGACCCTGTTTCAGTCCAGGTTCAGACCCTGTTTCAGTCCAGGTTTAGACCCTGTTTCAGTCCAGGTTTAGACCCTGTTTCAGTCCAGGTTCAGACCCTGTTTCAGTCCAGGTTCAGACCCTGTTTCAGTCCAGGTTCAGACCCTGTTTCAGTCCAGGTTCAGACCCTGTTTCAGTCCAGGTTTAGACCCTGTTTCAGTCCAGGTTTAGACCCTGTTTCAGTCCAGGTTTAGACCCTGTTTCAGTCCAGGTTTAGACCCTGTTTCAGTCCAGAATTAGACCCTGTTTCAGTCCGGGTTTAGACCCTGTTTAGACCCTGTTTCAGTCCAGGTTCAGACCCTGTTTCAGTCCAGGTTCAGACCCTGTTTCAGTCCAGGTTTAGACCCTGTTTCAGTCCAGGTTTAGACCCTGTTTCAGTCCAGGTTTAGACCCTGTTTCAGTCCAGGTTTAGACCCTGTTTCAGTCCAGAATTAGACCCTGTTTCAGTCCAGAATTAGACCCTGTTTCAGTCCGGGTTTAGACCCTGTTTCAGTCCGGGTTTAGACCCTGTTTAGACCCTGTTTCAGTCCAGAATTAGACCCTGTTTCAGTCCAGGTTTAGACCCTGTTTAGACCCTGTTTCAGTCCAGGTTCAGACCCTGTTTCAGTCCAGGTTTAGACCCTATTTCAGTCCAGGTTTAGACCCTGTTTCAGTCCAGGTTTAGACCCTGTTTCAGTCCAGGTTTAGACCCTGTTTCAGTCCGGGTTCAGACCCTGTTTCAGTCCAGGTTCAGACCCTGTTTCAGTCCAGGTTTAGACCCTGTTTCAGTCCAGGTTTAGACCCTGTTTAGACCCTGTTTCAGTCCAGGTTCAGACCCTGTTTCAGTCCAGGTTCAGACCCTGTTTCAGTCCAGGTTTAGACCCTGTTTCAGTCCAGAATTAGACCCTGTTTCAGTCCAGAATTAGACCCTGTTTCAGTCCGGGTTTAGACCCTGTTTAGACCCTGTTTCAGTCCAGAATTAGACCCTGTTTCAGTCCAGGTTTAGACCCTGTTTCAGTCCGGGTTTAGACCCTGTTTCAGTCCAGAATTAGACACTGTTTCAGTCCAGGTTTAGACCCTGTTTCAGTCCAGGTTTAGACCCTGTTTCAGTCCAGAATTAGACCCTATTTCAGTCCAGGTTTAGACCCTGTTTAGACCCTGTTTCAGTCCAGAATTAGACCCTATTTCAGTCCAGGTTTAGACCCTGTTTAGACCCTGTTTCAGTCCAGAATTAGACCCTGTTTCAGTCCAGGTTTAGACCCTGTTTCAGTCCGGGTTTAGACCCTGTTTCAGTCCAGAATTAGACACTGTTTCAGTCCAGGTTTAGACCCTGTTTCAGTCCAGGTTTAGACCCTGTTTCAGTCCAGGTTTAGACCCTGTTTCAGTCCGGGTTTAGACCCTGTTTCAGTCCAGGTTTAGACCCTGTTTCAGTCCAGGTTTAGACCCTGTTTAGACCCTGTTTCAGTCCGGGTTTAGACCCTGTTTCAGTCCAGAATTAGACACTGTTTCAGTCCAGGTTTAGACCCTGTTTCAGTCCAGGTTTAGACCCTGTTTCAGTCCAGGTTTAGACCCTGTTTCAGTCCGGGTTTAGACCCTGTTTCAGTCCGGGTTTAGACCCTGTTTCAGTCCAGGTTTAGACCCTGTTTCAGTCCAGGTTTAGACCCTGTTTCAGTCCAGGTTTAGACCCTGTTTCAGTCCGGGTTTAGACCCTGTTTCAGTCCAGGTTTAGACCCTGTTTCAGTCCGGGTTTAGACCCTGTTTCAGTCCAGGTTTAGACCCTGTTTCAGTCCAGGTTTAGACCCTGTTTCAGTCCGGGTTTAGACCCTGTTTCAGTCCAGAATTAGACCCTGTTTCAGTCCAGAATTAGACCCTGTTTCAGTCCAGGTTGAGTGCTTTGGTCTCAGGTGACTCCTCCTCCTCCGTCGCCACGGAGACCGTCTCCATCTTCATTTCCGTGGGCGACACTTCCCACACTCAACATCAGAGTTTAGACCAGGTTTAGACCGAGTTTAGACCTGGTTTAGACAGAGTTTAGACCTGGTTTAGACCGAGTTTAGACCTGGTTTAGACCGAGTTTAGACCTGGTTTAGACAGAGTTTAGACCTGGTTTAGACCGAGTTTAGACCTGGTTTAGACATAGTTTAGATCTGGTTTAGACCGAGTTTAGACCTGGTTTAGACTGAGTTTAGACCTGGTTTAGACCTGGTTTAGACCAGTGGGAGGGTCATTGTTAGAGACAGAATCAGGTCAGACTCTGATGAGAAACGCCCTGAACATTAACTTTACCACGAGTCACTGAACACAGGACCTGCTTTAGACCTGCTTTAGACCTGCTTTAGACCTGCTTTAGTCCTGCTTTAGTCCTGCTTTAGTCCTGCTTTAGTCCTGCTTTAGACCTGCTTTAGACCTGCTTTAGACCTGCTTTAGACCTGCTTTAGTCCTGCTTTAGTCCTGCTTTAGTCCTGCTTTAGACCTGCTTTAGTCCTGCTTTAGACCTGCTTTAGTCCTGCTTTAGACCTGCTTTAGACCTGCTTTAGTCCTGCTTTAGTCCTGCTTTAGACCTGCTTTAGTCCTGCTTTAGACCTGCTTTAGTCCTGCTTTAGACCTGCTTTAGTCCTGCTTTAGTCCTGCTTT
This sequence comes from Eucyclogobius newberryi, assembly GCF_026437365.1. Lineage (NCBI taxonomy): Eukaryota > Metazoa > Chordata > Actinopteri > Gobiiformes > Gobiidae > Eucyclogobius > Eucyclogobius newberryi. The sequence goes on along the minus strand of NW_027315812.1, from coordinate 1,616,337 downwards.
AGACCTGCTTTAGACCTGCTTTAGTCCTGCTTTAGTCCTGCTTTAGACCTGCTTTAGACCTGCTTTAGACCTGCTTTAGTCCTGCTTTAGACCTGCTTTAGACCTGCTTTAGACCTGCTTTAGTCCTGCTTTAGACCTGCTTTAGTCCTGCTTTAGTCCTGCTTTAGACCTGCTTTAGTCCTGCTTTAGACCTGCTTTAGTCCTGCTTTAGTCCTGCTTTAGTCCTGCTTTAGACCTGCTTTAGTCCTGCTTTAGTCCTGCTTTAGTCCTGCTTTAGACCTGCTTTAGACCTGCTTTAGTCCTGCTTTAGTCCTGCTTTAGACCTGCTTTAGTCCTGCTTTAGACCTGCTTTAGTCCTGCTTTAGACCTGCTTTAGTCCTGCTTTAGTCCTGCTTTAGACCTGCTTTAGACCTGCTTTAGTCCTGCTTTAGACCTGCTTTAGTCCTGCTTTAGACCTGCTTTAGTCCTGCTTTAGTCCTGCTTTAGACCTGCTTTAGTCCTGCTTTAGTCCTGCTTTAGACCTGCTTTAGTCCTGCTTTAAACCTGCTTTAGTCCTGCTTTAGACCTGCTTTAGTCCTGCTTTAGTCCTGCTTTAGACCTGCTTTAGTCCTGCTTTAGTCCTGCTTTAGACCTGCTTTAGTCCTGCTTTAGACCTGCTTTAGTCCTGCTTTAGACCTGCTTTAGACCTGCTTTAGTCCTGCTTTAGACCTGCTTTAGTCCTGCTTTAGTCCTGCTTTAGACCTGCTTTAGTCCTGCTTTAGTCCTGCTTTAGACCTGCTTTAGACCTGCTTTAGACCTGCTTTAGTCCTGCTTTAGACCTGCTTTAGACCTGCTTTAGTCCTGCTTTAGACCTGCTTTAGTCCTGCTTTAGACCTGCTTTAGACCTGCTTTAGTCCTGCTTTAGTCCTGCTTTAGACCTGCTTTAGTCCTGCTTTAGACCTGCTTTAGTCCTGCTTTAGACCTGCTTTAGTCCTGCTTTAGTCCTGCTTTAGACCTGCTTTAGACCTGCTTTAGTCCTGCTTTAGTCCTGCTTTAGACCTGCTTTAGACCTGCTTTAGACCTGCTTTAGTCCTGCTTTAGACCTGCTTTAGACCTGCTTTAGACCTGCTTTAGTCCTGCTTTAGACCTGCTTTAGTCCTGCTTTAGTCCTGCTTTAGACCTGCTTTAGTCCTGCTTTAGACCTGCTTTAGTCCTGCTTTAGACCTGCTTTAGTCCTGCTTTAGACCTGCTTTAGTCCTGCTTTAGTCCTGCTTTAGACCTGCTTTAGACCTGCTTTAGTCCTGCTTTAGTCCTGCTTTAGACCTGCTTTAGACCTGCTTTAGACCTGCTTTAGTCCTGCTTTAGACCTGCTTTAGACCTGCTTTAGACCTGCTTTAGACCTGCTTTAGTCCTGCTTTAGACCTGCTTTAGACCTGCTTTAGACCTGCTTTAGACCTGCTTTAGACCTGCTTTAGTCCTGCTTTAGACCTGCTTTAGTCCTGCTTTAGACCTGCTTTAGTCCTGCTTTAGTCCTGCTTTAGACCTGCTTTAGTCCTGCTTTAGTCCTGCTTTAGACCTGCTTTAGTCCTGCTTTAGACCTGCTTTAGTCCTGCTTTAGTCCTGCTTTAGTCCTGCTTTAGACCTGCTTTAGTCCTGCTTTAGTCCTGCTTTAGTCCTGCTTTAGACCTGCTTTAGACCTGCTTTAGTCCTGCTTTAGTCCTGCTTTAGACCTGCTTTAGTCCTGCTTTAGACCTGCTTTAGTCCTGCTTTAGACCTGCTTTAGTCCTGCTTTAGTCCTGCTTTAGACCTGCTTTAGACCTGCTTTAGTCCTGCTTTAGACCTGCTTTAGTCCTGCTTTAGACCTGCTTTAGTCCTGCTTTAGTCCTGCTTTAGACCTGCTTTAGTCCTGCTTTAGTCCTGCTTTAGACCTGCTTTAGTCCTGCTTTAAACCTGCTTTAGTCCTGCTTTAGACCTGCTTTAGTCCTGCTTTAGTCCTGCTTTAGACCTGCTTTAGTCCTGCTTTAGTCCTGCTTTAGACCTGCTTTAGTCCTGCTTTAGACCTGCTTTAGTCCTGCTTTAGACCTGCTTTAGACCTGCTTTAGTCCTGCTTTAGACCTGCTTTAGTCCTGCTTTAGTCCTGCTTTAGACCTGCTTTAGTCCTGCTTTAGTCCTGCTTTAGACCTGCTTTAGACCTGCTTTAGACCTGCTTTAGTCCTGCTTTAGACCTGCTTTAGACCTGCTTTAGTCCTGCTTTAGACCTGCTTTAGTCCTGCTTTAGACCTGCTTTAGACCTGCTTTAGTCCTGCTTTAGTCCTGCTTTAGACCTGCTTTAGTCCTGCTTTAGACCTGCTTTAGTCCTGCTTTAGACCTGCTTTAGTCCTGCTTTAGTCCTGCTTTAGACCTGCTTTAGACCTGCTTTAGTCCTGCTTTAGTCCTGCTTTAGACCTGCTTTAGACCTGCTTTAGACCTGCTTTAGTCCTGCTTTAGACCTGCTTTAGACCTGCTTTAGACCTGCTTTAGTCCTGCTTTAGACCTGCTTTAGTCCTGCTTTAGACCTGCTTTAGTCCTGCTTTAGTCCTGCTTTAGACCTGCTTTAGTCCTGCTTTAGTCCTGCTTTAGACCTGCTTTAGTCCTGCTTTAAACCTGCTTTAGTCCTGCTTTAGACCTGCTTTAGTCCTGCTTTAGTCCTGCTTTAGACCTGCTTTAGTCCTGCTTTAGTCCTGCTTTAGACCTGCTTTAGTCCTGCTTTAGACCTGCTTTAGTCCTGCTTTAGACCTGCTTTAGACCTGCTTTAGTCCTGCTTTAGACCTGCTTTAGTCCTGCTTTAGTCCTGCTTTAGACCTGCTTTAGTCCTGCTTTAGTCCTGCTTTAGACCTGCTTTAGACCTGCTTTAGACCTGCTTTAGTCCTGCTTTAGACCTGCTTTAGACCTGCTTTAGTCCTGCTTTAGACCTGCTTTAGTCCTGCTTTAGACCTGCTTTAGACCTGCTTTAGTCCTGCTTTAGTCCTGCTTTAGACCTGCTTTAGTCCTGCTTTAGACCTGCTTTAGTCCTGCTTTAGACCTGCTTTAGTCCTGCTTTAGACCTGCTTTAGTCCTGCTTTAGTCCTGCTTTAGACCTGCTTTAGACCTGCTTTAGTCCTGCTTTAGTCCTGCTTTAGACCTGCTTTAGACCTGCTTTAGACCTGCTTTAGTCCTGCTTTAGACCTGCTTTAGACCTGCTTTAGACCTGCTTTAGTCCTGCTTTAGACCTGCTTTAGTCCTGCTTTAGTCCTGCTTTAGACCTGCTTTAGTCCTGCTTTAGTCCTGCTTTTGACCTGCTTTAGACCTGCTTTAGACCTGCTTTAGACCTGCTTTAGACCTGCTTTAGTCCTGCTTTAGACCTGCTTTAGTCCTGCTTTAGTCCTGCTTTAGACCTGCTTTAGACCTGCTTTAGTCCTGCTTTAGTCCTGCTTTAGACCTGCTTTAGACCTGCTTTAGACCTGCTTTAGTCCTGCTTTAGACCTGCTTTAGTCCTGCTTTAGACCTGCTTTAGTCCTGCTTTAGTCCTGGTTTAGACCTGCTTTAGTCCTGCTCTAGACCTGCTTTAGTCCTGCTTTAGACCTGCTTTAGTCCTGCTTTAGACCTGCTTTAGTCCTGCTTTAGTCCTGCTTTAGTCCTGCTTTAGTCCTGCTTTAGTCCTGCTTTAGTCCTGCTTTAGTCCTGCTTTAGACCTGCTTTAGACCTGCTTTAGTCCTGCTTTAGACCTGCTTTAGTCCTGCTTTAGTCCTGCTTTAGTCCTGCTGAGTTTCTTACCCGGCGTCGCTGCTGTTTCCACAGATTAAGGCGTCTTTGGCTCCTTCTTCTTTGTAGAAGTTTTCTGAAGAATAAATAAAAGACAAAGTTAAGTTAGAAAAAAACTTGAAAAGTGTCAGTATTTTAGAGACTTTAGAGCTGTGTACAGCTCACCAGGACTAAACCAGGACTAAACCAGGACTAAACCAGGACTAAACCAGGACTAAACCAGGACTAAACCAGGACTAAACCAGGTCTAAACCAGGACTAAACCAGGACTAAACCAGGACTAAACCAGGTCTAAACCAGGACTAAACCAGGACTAAACCAGGACTAAACCAGGTCTAAACCAGGACTAAACCAGGTCTAAACCAGGACTAAACCAGGTCTAAACCAGGACTAAACCAGGACTAAACCAGGACTAAACCAGGTCTAAACCAGGACTAAACCAGGACTAAACCAGGACTAAACCAGGTCTAAACCAGGTCTAAACCAGGACTAAACCAGGACTAAACCAGGTCTAAACCAGGACTAAACCAGGACTAAACCAGGACTAAACCAGGACTAAACCAGGTCTAAACCAGGACTAAACCAGGACTATACCAGGACTAAACAAGGTCTAAACCAGGTCTAAACCAGGTCTAAACCAGGACTAAACCAGGTCTAAACCAGGTCTAAACCAGGACTAAACAGGTCTAAACCAGGTCTAAACCAGGACTAAACCAAGACTAAACCAGGACTAAACCAGGTCTAAACCAGGACTAAACCAGGTCTAAACCAGGACTAAACCAGGTCTAAACCAGGTCTAAACCAGGACTAAACCAGGTCTAAACCAGGACTAAACCAGGACTAAACCAGGACTAAACCAGGACTAAACCAGGTCTAAACCAGGTCTAAACCAGGTCTAAACCAGGACTAAACCAGGACTAAACCAGGTCTAAACCAGGACTAAACCAGGACTAAACCAGGTCTAAACCAGGACTAAACCAGGTCTAAACCAGGACTAAACCAGGTCTAAACCAGGACTAAACCAGGACTAAACCAGGACTAAACCAGGTCTAAACCAGGTCTAAACCAGGTCTAAACCAGGACTAAACCAGGACTAAACCAGGTCTAAACCAGGACTAAACCAGGACTAAACCAGGACTAAACCAGGTCTAAACCAGGTCTAAACCAGGACTAAAGCAGGACTAAACCAGGACTAAAGCAGGACTAAACCAGGACTAAACCAGGACTAAACCAGGTCTAAACCAGGACTAAACCAGGACTAAACCAGGACTAAACCAGGACTAAACCAGGTCTAAACCAGGACTAAACCAGGACTATACCAGGACTAAACCAGGTCTAAACCAGGTCTAAACCAGGTCTAAACCAGGACTAAACCAGGTCTAAACCAGGTCTAAACCAGGACTAAACAGGTCTAAACCAGGTCTAAACCAGGACTAAACCAGGACTAAACCAGGACTAAACCAGGTCTAAACCAGGTCTAAACCAGGACTAAACCAGGTCTAAACCAGGACTAAACCAGGTCTAAACCAGGTCTAAACCAGGAATAAACCAGGAATAAACCAGGACTAAACCAGGTCTAAACCAGGTCTAAACCAGGACTAAACCAGGTCTAAACCAGGTCTAAACCAGGACTAAACCAGGACTAAACCAGGACTAAACCAGGTCTAAACCAGGACTAAACCAGGACTATACCAGGACTAGACCAGGACTAAACCAGGACTAAACCAGGACTAAACCAGGTCTAAACCAGGACTAAACCAGGACTAGACCAGGACTAAACCAGGACTAAACCAGGTCTAAACCAGGTCTACACCAGGACTAAACCAGGACTAAACCAGGTTGCAAACCAGGTCTAAACCAGGTCTAAACCAGGTCTAAACCAGGTCTAAACCAGGACTAAACCAGGTCTAAACCAGGTCTAAACCAGGACTAAACCAGGACTAAACCAGGACTAAACTAGGTCTAAACCAGGACTAAACCAGGACTAAACCAGGTCTAAACCAGGACTAAACCAGGTCTAAACCAGGTCTAAACCAGGACTAAACCAGGACTAAACCAGGACTAAACCAGGTCTAAACCAGGACTAAACCAGGTCTAAACCAGGTCTAAACCAGGACTAAACCAGGACTAAACCAGGACTAAACCAGGTCTAAACCAGGACTAAACCAGGACTAAACCAGGACTAAACCAGGTCTAAACCAGGTCTAAACCAGGACTAAACCAGGACTAAACCAGGACTAAACCAGGACTAGACCAGGACTAGACCAGGACTAAACCAGGACTAAACCAGGTCTAAACCAGGACTAGACCAGGACTAAACCAGGACTAAACCAGGTCTAAACCAGGTCTAAACCAGGACTATACCAGGACTAGACCAGGACTAAACCAGGACTAAACCAGGTCTAAACCAGGTCTAAACCAGGACTAGACCAGGACTAAACCAGGACTAAACCAGGACTAAACCAGGTCTAAACCAGGTCTAAACCAGGACTAAACCAGGTCTAAACCAGGACTAAACCAGGACTAAACCAGGACTAAACCAGGACTAAACCAGGTCTAAACCAGGACTAAACCAGGTCTAAACCAGGACAAAACCAGGACTAAACCAGGACTAAACCAGGACTAAACCAGGTCTAAACCAGGTCTAAACCAGGACTAAACCAGGACTAAACCAGGACTAAACCAGGACTAAACCAGGACTAAACCAGGACTCACCCTCAGAGTTGATGAAGTTCTGGAGCGAGGCCCAGGTCTTGTTGTTGCAGTAGAAGACTGTGGTGCTGTTGCTGAAGTCGGCCAGTGGGGGGAGCCCTTCTGTGGACGGCAGCAGGCGCGGGTCGAGTCCCGGCGGCAGGATCAGGTCCGGCGGGTGAAGGTTGTGAGGTAAACCTGCCACCGTCACGTTTGTGTGGAAGCAGTGAGCCGTGGAACGCACGCACTTCTGAGCGGCCAATCACACCAAGAGGGCGGGGCGTTACGGAGAAGAGGACGGGGCATGTGGGGAAAAGAGGGTGTGGTGTAAAGAGGGCGGGGCATGTGGTGTAAAGAGGGTGTGGTGTAAAGAGGGCGGGGCATGTGGTGTAAAGAGGGTGTGGTGTAAAGAGGGCGGGGCATGTGGTGTAAAGAGGGTGTGGTGTAAAGAGGGCGGGGCATGTGGGGAAAAGAGGGTGTGGTGTAAAGAGGGCGGGGCATGTGGTGTAAAGAGGGTTTGGTGTAAAGAGGGCGGGGCATGTGGTGTAAAGAGGGTGTGGTGTAAAGAGGGCGGGGCATGTGGTGTAAAGAGGGTGTGGTGTAAAGAGGGCGGGGCATGCGGGGAAAAGAGGGTGTGGTGTAAAGAGGGCGGGGCATGTGGTGTAAAGAGGGTGTGGTGTAAAGAGGGCGGGGCATGTGGTGTAAAGAGGGTGTGGTGTAAAGAGGGCGGGGCATGTGGTGTAAAGAGGGTGTGGTGTAAAGAGGGCGGGGCATGTGGTGTAAAGAGGGTGTGGTGTAAAGAGGGCGGGGCATGTGGTGTGGGAGGGCGGGGCATGTGGGGGAAACATGACATCATTAGTCATGGACTTGGAGCCGCCTCCTCGTTTCCCCACTGGGCGGGACCCCCCTGCAGGGGGCGTGGTCTACAGCCTGTTGGAACCTGACTTTAGCTCCCTCATCACTGATGACCTGGGCCTCGACCTCTCCAGGGCTTCAACACACGATTATATACGACTGACTCAAGAGGAGGTGTCCTACAGCGAGGAGGTGTCCTACAGCGAGGAGGACAAGAGGAGGTGTCCTACAGCGAGGAGGTGTCCTACAGCGAGGAGGTGTCCTACAGCGAGGAGGTGTCCTACAGCGAGGAGGACAAGAGGAGGTGTCCTACAGCGAGGAGGTGTCCTACAGCGAGGAGGTGTCCTACAGCGAGGAGGACAAGAGGAGGTGTCCTACAGCGAGGAGGTGTCCTACAGCGAGGAGGTGTCCTACAGCGAGGAGGACAAGAGGAGGTGTCCTACAGCGAGGAGGTGTCCTACAGCGAGGAGGACAAGAGGAGGTGTCCTACAGCGAGGAGGACAAGAGGAGGTGTCCTACAGCGAGGAGGTGTCCTACAGCGAGGAGGACAAGAGGAGGTGTCCTACAGCGAGGAGGACAAGAGGAGGTGTCCTACAGCGAGGAGGTGTCCTACAGCGAGGAGGACAAGAGGAGGTGTCCTACAGCGAGGAGGTGTCCTACAGCGAGGAGGACAAGAGGAGGTGTCCTACAGCGAGGAGGACAAGAGGAGGTGTCCTACAGCGAGGAGGTGTCCTACAGCGAGGAGGACAAGAGGAGGTGTCCTACAGCGAGGAGGTGTCCTACAGCGAGGAGGACAAGAGGAGGTGTCCTACAGCGAGGAGGTGTCCTACAGCGAGGAGGACAAGAGGAGGTGTCCTACAGCGAGGAGGTGTCCTACAGCGAGGAGGACAAGAGGAGGTGTCCTACAGCGAGGAGGTGTCCTACAGCGAGGAGGACAAGAGGAGGTGTCCTACAGCGAGGAGGTGTCCTACAGCGAGGAGGTGTCCTACAGCGAGGAGGACAAGAGGAGGTGTCCTACAGCGAGGAGGTGTCCTACAGCGAGGAGGTGTCCTACAGCGAGGAGGACAAGAGGAGGTGTCCTACAGCGAGGAGGTGTCCTACAGCGAGGAGGACAAGAGGAGGTGTCCTACAGCGAGGAGGTGTCCTACAGCGAGGAGGTGTCCTACAGCGAGGAGGTGTCCTACAGCGAGGAGGAAAAGAGGAGGTGTCCTACAGCGAGGAGGTGTCCTACAGCGAGGAGGACAAGAGGAGGTGTCCTACAGCGAGGAGGTGTCCTACAGCGAGGAGGACAAGAGGAGGTGTCCTACAGCGAGGAGGTGTCCTACAGCGAGGAGGACAAGAGGAGGTGTCCTACAGCGAGGAGGTGTCCTACAGCGAGGAGGTGTCCTACAGCGAGGAGGACAAGAGGAGGTGTCCTACAGCGAGGAGGTGTCCTACAGCGAGGAGGTGTCCTACAGCGAGGAGGACAAGAGGAGGTGTCCTACAGCGAGGAGGTGTCCTACAGCGAGGAGGTGTCCTACAGCGAGGAGGACAAGAGGAGGTGTCCTACAGCGAGGAGGTGTCCTACAGCGAGGAGGACAAGAGGAGGTGTCCTACAGCGAGGAGGTGTCCTACAGCGAGGAGGTGTCCTACAGCGAGGAGGACAAGAGGAGGTGTCCTACAGCGAGGAGGTGTCCTACAGCGAGGAGGACAAGAGGAGGTGTCCTACAGCGAGGAGGTGTCCTACAGCGAGGAGGACAAGAGGAGGTGTCCTACAGCGAGGAGGTGTCCTACAGCGAGGAGGACAAGAGGAGGTGTCCTACAGCGAGGAGGTGTCCTACAGCGAGGAGGACAAGAGGAGGTGTCCTACAGCGAGGAGGACAAAAGGAGGTGTCCTACAGCGAGGAGGTGTCCTACAGCGAGGAGGACAAGAGGAGGTGTCCTACAGCGAGGAGGACAAGAGGAGGTGTCCTACAGCGAGGAGGTGTCCTACAGCGAGGAGGACAAGAGGAGGTGTCCTACAGCGAGGAGGTGTCCTACAGCGAGGAGGACAAGAGGAGGTGTCCTACAGCGAGGAGGACAAGAGGAGGTGTCCTACAGCGAGGAGGTGTCCTACAGCGAGGAGGACAAGAGGAGGTGTCCTACAGCGAGGAGGTGTCCTACAGCGAGGAGGACAAGAGGAGGTGTCCTACAGCGAGGAGGTGTCCTACAGCGAGGAGGACAAGAGGAGGTGTCCTACAGCGAGGAGGTGTCCTACAGCGAGGAGGACAAGAGGAGGTGTCCTACAGCGAGGAGGTGTCCTACAGCGAGGAGGACAAGAGGAGGTGTCCTACAGCGAGGAGGTGTCCTACAGCGAGGAGGTGTCCTACAGCGAGGAGGACAAGAGGAGGTGTCCTACAGCGAGGAGGTGTCCTACAGCGAGGAGGTGTCCTACAGCGAGGAGGACAAGAGGAGGTGTCCTACAGCGAGGAGGTGTCCTACAGCGAGGAGGACAAGAGGAGGTGTCCTACAGCGAGGAGGTGTCCTACAGCGAGGAGGTGTCCTACAGCGAGGAGGTGTCCTACAGCGAGGAGGACAAGAGGAGGTGTCCTACAGCGAGGAGGTGTCCTACAGCGAGGAGGACAAGAGGAGGTGTCCTACAGCGAGGAGGTGTCCTACAGCGAGGAGGACAAGAGGAGGTGTCCTACAGCGAGGAGGTGTCCTACAGCGAGGAGGACAAGAGGAGGTGTCCTACAGCGAGGAGGTGTCCTACAGCGAGGAGGACAAGAGGAGGTGTCCTACAGCGAGGAGGACAAGAGGAGGTGTCCTACAGCGAGGAGGTGTCCTACAGCGAGGAGGACAAGAGGAGGTGTCCTACAGCGAGGAGGTGTCCTACAGCGAGGAGGACAAGAGGAGGTGTCCTACAGCGAGGAGGACAAGAGGAGGTGTCCTACAGCGAGGAGGTGTCCTACAGCGAGGAGGACAAGAGGAGGTGTCCTACAGCGAGGAGGTGTCCTACAGCGAGGAGGACAAGAGGAGGTGTCCTACAGCGAGGAGGTGTCCTACAGCGAGGAGGACAAGAGGAGGTGTCCTACAGCGAGGAGGTGTCCTACAGCGAGGAGGACAAGAGGAGGTGTCCTACAGCGAGGAGGTGTCCTACAGCGAGGAGGACAAGAGGAGGTGTCCTACAGCGAGGAGGTGTCCTACAGCGAGGAGGTGTCCTACAGCGAGGAGGACAAGAGGAGGTGTCCTACAGCGAGGAGGTGTCCTACAGCGAGGAGGTGTCCTACAGCGAGGAGGACAAGAGGAGGTGTCCTACAGTGAGGAGGTGTCCTACAGCGAGGAGGACAAGAGGAGGTGTCCTACAGCGAGGAGGTGTCCTACAGCGAGGAGGTGTCCTACAGCGAGGAGGTGTCCTACAGCGAGGAGGACAAGAGGAGGTGTCCTACAGCGAGGAGGTGTCCTACAGCGAGGAGGACAAGAGGAGGTGTCCTACAGCGAGGAGGTGTCCTACAGCGAGGAGGACAAGAGGAGGTGTCCTACAGCGAGGAGGTGTCCTACAGCGAGGAGGACAAGAGGAGGTGTCCTACAGCGAGGAGGTGTCCTACAGCGAGGAGGACAAGAGGAGGTGTCCTACAGCGAGGAGGTGTCCTACAGCGAGGAGGACAAGAGGAGGTGTCCTACAGCGAGGAGGACAAGAGGAGGTGTCCTACAGCGAGGAGGTGTCCTACAGCGAGGAGGACAAGAGGAGGTGTCCTACAGCGAGGAGGTGTCCTACAGCGAGGAGGACAAGAGGAGGTGTCCTACAGCGAGGAGGTGTCCTACAGCGAGGAGGTGTCCTACAGCGAGGAGGACAAGAGGAGGTGTCCTACAGCGAGGAGGTGTCCTACAGCGAGGAGGTGTCCTACAGCGAGGAGGACAAGAGGAGGTGTCCTACAGCGAGGAGGTGTCCTACAGCGAGGAGGACAAGAGGAGGTGTCCTACAGCGAGGAGGTGTCCTACAGCGAGGAGGACAAGAGGAGGTGTCCTACAGCGAGGAGGTGTCCTACAGCGAGGAGGTGTCCTACAGCGAGGAGGACAAGAGGAGGTGTCCTACAGCGAGGAGGTGTCCTACAGCGAGGAGGTGTCCTACAGCGAGGAGGACAAGAGGAGGTGTCCTACAGCGAGGAGGTGTCCTACAGCGAGGAGGACAAGAGGAGGTGTCCTACAGCGAGGAGGTGTCCTACAGCGAGGAGGACAAGAGGAGGTGTCCTACAGCGAGGAGGTGTCCTACAGCGAGGAGGACAAGAGGAGGTGTCCTACAGCGAGGAGGTGTCCTACAGCGAGGAGGACAAGAGGAGGTGTCCTACAGCGAGGAGGTGTCCTACAGCGAGGAGGTGTCCTACAGCGAGGAGGACAAGAGGAGGTGTCCTACAGCGAGGAGGTGTCCTACAGCGAGGAGGACAAGAGGAGGTGTCCTACAGCGAGGAGGTGTCCTACAGCGAGGAGGTGTCCTACAGCGAGGAGGACAAGAGGAGGTGTCCTACAGCGAGGAGGTGTCCTACAGCGAGGAGGACAAGAGGAGGTGTCCTACAGCGAGGAGGTGTCCTACAGCGAGGAGGACAAGAGGAGGTGTCCTACAGCGAGGAGGTGTCCTACAGCGAGGAGGACAAGAGGAGGTGTCCTACAGCGAGGAGGTGTCCTACAGCGAGGAGGACAAGAGGAGGTGTCCTACAGCGAGGAGGACAAGAGGAGGTGTCCTACAGCGAGGAGGTGTTCTACAGCGAGGAGGACAAGAGGAGGTGTCCTACAGCGAGGAGGACAAGAGGAGGTGTCCTACAGCGAGGAGGTGTCCTACAGCGAGGAGGACAAGAGGAGGTGTCCTACAGCGAGGAGGTGTCCTACAGCGAGGAGGACAAGAGGAGGTGTCCTACAGCGAGGAGGACAAGAGGAGGTGTCCTACAGCGAGGAGGTGTCCTACAGCGAGGAGGACAAGAGGAGGTGTCCTACAGCGAGGAGGTGTCCTACAGCGAGGAGGACAAGAGGAGGTGTCCTACAGCGAGGAGGTGTCCTACAGCGAGGAGGTGTCCTACAGCGAGGAGGACAAGAGGAGGTGTCCTACAGCGAGGAGGTGTCCTACAGCGAGGAGGTGTCCTACAGCGAGGAGGACAAGAGGAGGTGTCCTACAGCGAGGAGGTGTCCTACAGCGAGGAGGACAAGAGGAGGTGTCCTACAGCGAGGAGGTGTCCTACAGCGAGGAGGACAAGAGGAGGTGTCCTACAGCGAGGAGGTGTCCTACAGCGAGGAGGTGTCCTACAGCGAGGAGGACAAGAGGAGGTGTCCTACAGCGAGGAGGTGTCCTACAGCGAGGAGGACAAGAGGAGGTGTCCTACAGCGAGGAGGTGTCCTACAGCGAGGAGGTGTCCTACAGCGAGGAGGACAAGAGGAGGTGTCCTACAGCGAGGAGGTGTCCTACAGCGAGGAGGTGTCCTACAGCGAGGAGGTGTCCTACAGCGAGGAGGACAAGAGGAGGTGTCCTACAGCGAGGAGGTGTCCTACAGCGAGGAGGACAAGAGGAGGTGTCCTACAGCGAGGAGGTGTCCTACAGCGAGGAGGTGTCCTACAGCGAGGAGGACAAGAGGAGGTGTCCTACAGCGAGGAGGTGTCCTACAGCGAGGAGGTGTCCTACAGCGAGGAGGACAAGAGGAGGTGTCCTACAGCGAGGAGGTGTCCTACAGCGAGGAGGACAAGAGGAGGTGTCCACCAACTCAGAGGACAAGAGGAGGTGTCCACCAGCTCAGAGGACAAGAGGTGTCCACCAGCTCAGAGGACAAGAGGAGGAGCCCACCAGCTCAAAGGACAAGAGGAGGTGTCCACCAGCTCAGAGGACAAGAGGAGGTGTCCACCAGCTCAAAGGACAAGAGGAGGTGTCCACCAGCTCAAAGGACAAGAGGAGGAGCCCACCAGTTCAGAGGACAAGAGGAGGAGCCCACCAGCTCAGAGGACAAGAGGAGGTGTCCACCGGCTCAGAGGACAAGAGGAGGTGTCCACCAGCTCAGAGGACAAGAGGAAGAGCCCACCAGCTCAAAGGACAAGAGGAGGTGTCCACCAGTTCAGAGGACAAGAGGAGGTGTCCTACAGTGAGGAGGACAAGAGGAGGTGTCCTACAGTGAGGAGGACAAGAGGAGGTGTCCTACAGTGAGGAGGACAAGAGGAGGTGTCCTACAGTGAGGAGGACAAGAGGAAAAACAGGTCCAGAATGCTCTTTCAGCTGTGGATTCCCCGCTTGGGTTCTTAACAGAGTGGAGAGAAGCAAAAAGCAGGACAAAAGGGACAAAGGGGAAACAGAACAGAGAAGGCTGTATTTATTCCTTATGTCTCTGTCCCTTATGTCTCTGTCCCTTATGTTTCTGTCCCTTATGTTTCTGCCCCTTATGTCTCTGTCCCTTCTGTCTCTGTCCCTTCTGTCTCTGTCCTTTATGTTTCTGTCCCTTATGTTTCTGTCCCTTATGTCTCTGTCCCTTATGTCTCTGTCCCTTATGTCTCTGCCTCTTATGTCTCTGTCCCTTATGTCTCTGCCCCTTATGTCTCTGCCCCTTATGTCTCTGCCTCGTATGTCTCTGCCTCGTATGTCTCTGTCCCTTATGTCTCTGTCCCTTATGTTTCTGCCCCTTATGTCTCTGTCCCTTATGTATCTTTCCCTTATGTCTCTGTCCCTTATGTCTCTGCCCCTTATGTCTCTGCCTCTTATGTCTCTGTCCCTTATGTCTCTGCCCCTTATGTCTCTGCCTCGTATGTCTCTGCCTCGTTTGTCTCTGTCCCTTATGTCTCTGTCCCTTATGTCTCTGTCCCTTATGTCTCTTTCCCTTATGTCTCTGTCCCTTATGTCTCTGCCCCTTATGTCTCTGCCCCTTATGTCTCTGTCCCTTATGAGTCTGCCCCTTATGTCTCTGTCCCTTATGTCTCTGTCCCTTATGTCTCTATCCCTTATGTCTCTGTCCTTTATGTTTCTGTCCCTTATGTCTCTGTCCCTTATGTCTCTGTCCCTTGTGTCTCTGTCCCTTGTGTCTCTGTCCCTTATGTCTCTGTCCCTTATGTCTCTGTCCTTTATGTTTCTGTCCCATATGTCTCTGTCCCTTATGTCTCTGCCCCTTATGTCTCTGTCCCTTATGTCTCTGCCCCTTATGTCTCTGCCCATTATGTCTATGTCCCTTATGTCTCTGCCCCTTATGTCTCTGTCCCTTATGTCTCTGCCCCTTATGTCTCTGTCCCTTATGTCTCTGTCCCTTATGTCTCTATCCCTTATGTCTCTGTCCTTTATGTTTCTGTCCCTTATGTCTCTGTCCCTTATGTCTCTGTCCCCTATGTCTCTGCCCCTTATGTCTCTGCCCCTTATGTCTCTGTCCCTTATGTCTCTATCCCTTATGTCTCTGTCCTTTATGTTTCTGTCCCTTATGTCTCTGTCCCTTATGTCTCTGTCCCTTATGTCTCTGTCCCTTGTGTCTCTGCCCCTTGTGTCTCTGCCCCTTATGTCTCTGTCCTTTATGTCTCTGCCCCTTATGTCTTTGTCCCTTATGTCTCTGTCCCTTATGTCTCTATCCCTTATGTCTCTGTCCTTTATGTTTCTGTCCCTTATGTCTCTGTCCCTTATGTCTCTGTCCCCTATGTCTCTGCCCCTTATGTCTCTGTCCCTTATGTCTCTGTCCCTTATGTCTCTGTCCCTTATGTCTCTATCCCTTATGTCTCTGTCCTTTATGTTTCTGTCCCTTATGTCTCTGTCCCTTATGTCTTTGTCCCTTATGTCTCTGTCCCTTATGTCTCTGTCCCCTATGTCTCTGCCCCTTATGTCTCCGTCCCTTGTGTCTCTGCCCCTTATGTCTCTGTCCCTTATGTTTCTGTCCCTTATGTCTCTGTCCCTTATGTCTCTGTCCCTTATGTCTCTGTCCCTTATGTCTCTGTCCCCTATGTCTCTGCCCCTTATGTCTCCGTCCCTTGTGTCTCTGCTCCTTATGTCTCTGTCCCCTATGTCTCTGCCCCTTATCTCTCCGTCCCTTGTGTCTCTGCCCCTTATGTCTCTGTCCCTTATGTCTCTGTCCCTTATGTCTCTGTCAGGACAAAAGAGTTAGAGGGACAAACAGGTTCCAGATTCACCTCCCGGTCGTTCACAACAGTGCATTGAAACCCTGGAGAGTCGTTCTGATCATTACAAATGTGTCAGTGGATGTGATCTCTGCAGGGGGCGGAGTCACCGACAGGGGGCGGAGTCACTTACCTGTCGTAGGTTTCCCATGAAGAGCTGCAGACCAATGAGAGCGAAGACACTGAGACAGAAGACAGTGAGGATCATCACGTCCCCGAGCTTCTTCACCGACTGGATCAGAGCGCCAACGATGGTCTTCAGGCCTGAGGCGGCAGGGGGCGGAGTTACAGAGAGGAGCCATTACAGAGAGGAGGAGCAGCAGGGGGCGGAGTTACAGAGAGGAGGAGCCATTACAGAGAGGAGGAGCAGCAGGGGGCGGAGTTACAGAGAGGAGCCATTACAGAGAGGAGGAGCAGCAGGGGGCGGAGTTACAGAGAGGAGGAGCCATTACAGAGAGGAGGAGCAGCAGGGGGCGGAGTTACAGAGAGGAGGAAATCGGACGTTTCTTTCACGTTCAGAGAACTGTTTTTCACAAACACACGACACGTTTATGACTGAGCGAGTTGAACCCTGTTGAACCTTGACCCCTGGACTGTTGAACCTTGACCCCTGGACTGTTGTAGCCTGACCCCTGGACTGTTGAACCTTGACCCCTGGACTGTTGAAGCCTGACCCCTGGACTGTTGAACCTTGACCCCTGGACTGTTGAAGCCTGACCCCTGGACTGTTGAACCTTGACCCCTGGACTGTTGAACCTTGACCCCTGGACTGTTGAACCTTGACCCCTGGACTGTTGAAGCTTGACCCCTGGACTGTTGAAGCTTGACCCCTGGACTGTTGAACCTTGACCCCTGGACTGTTGAACCTTGACCCCTGGACTGTTGAAACTTGACTCCTGGACTGTTGAACCTTGACCCCTGGACTGTTGAAGCTTGACCCCTGGACTGTTGAAGCTTGACCCCTGGACTGTTGAACCTTGACCCCTGGACTGTTGAACCTTGACCCCTGGACTGTTGAAACTTGACCCCTGGACTGTTGAACCTTGACCCCTGGACTGTTGAAGCTTGACCCCTGGACTGTTGAACCTTGACCCCTGAACTGTTGAAACTTGACCCCTGGATTGTTGAACCTTGACCCCTGGAGTGTTGAACCTTGACCCCTAGACTGTTGAAGCCTGACCCCTGGACTGTTGAACCTTGACCCTTGGACTGTTGAAACTTGACCCCTGGACTGTTGAAACTTGACCCCTGGACTGTTGAAGCCTGACCCCTGGACTGTTGAAGCTTGACCCCTGGACTGTTGAACCTTGACCCCTGGACTGTTGAACCTTGACCCCTGGACTGTTGAAGCTTGACCCCTGGACTGTTGAAGCTTGACCCCTGGACTGTTGAACCTTGACCCATGGACTGTTGAAGCCTGACCCCTGGACTGTTGAACCTTGACCCCTGGACTGTTGAAGCTTGACCCCTGGACTGTTGAACCTTGACCCCTGGACTGTTGAACCTTGACCCCTGGACTGTTGAAGCCTGACCCCTGGACTGTTGAACCTTGACCCCTGGACTGTTGAAACTTGACCCCTGGACTGTTGAACCTTGACCCCTAGACTGTTGAAGCCTGACCCCTGGACTGTTGAACCTTGACCCTTGGACTGTTGAAACTTGACCCCTGGACTGTTGAAACTTGACCCCTGGACTGTTGAAGCCTGACCCCTAGACTGTTGAAGCCTGACCCCTGGACTGTTGAACCTTGACCCTTGGACTGTTGAAACTTGACCCCTGGACTGTTGAACCTTGACCCCTGGAGTGTTGAACCTTGACCTCTAGACTGTTGAAGCCTGACCCCTGGACTGTTGAACCTTGACCCCTGGACTGTTGAAACTTGACCCCTGGACTGTTGAAACTTGACCCCTGGACTGTTGAACCTTGACCCCTGGACTGTTGAACCTTGACCCCTGGACTGTTGAACCTTGACCCCTGGACTGTTGAACCTTGACGCTGGACTGTTGAAGCTTGACCCCTGGACTGTTGAACCTTGACCCATGGACTGTTGAAGCCTGACCCCTGGACTGTTGAACCTTGACCCATGGACTGTTGAAGCCTGACCCCTGGACTGTTGAACCTTGACCCCTGGACTGTTGAAGCTTGACACCTGGACTGTTGAACCTTGACCCCTAGACTGTTGAAGCCTGACCCCTGGACTGTTGAACCTTGACCCCTGGACTGTTGAACCTTGACCCCTGGACTGTTGAACCTTGACCCCTGGACTGTTGAAGCTTGACCCCTGGACTGTTGAAGCCTGACCCCTGGACTGTTGAAGCCTGACCCCTGGACTGTTGAACCTTGACCCCTGGACTGTTGAACCTTGACCCTTGGACTATTGAACCTTGACCCTGGCGGTCACTCCGAGTCAAAAAATGGCAAAAAAAAAAAAAATTGCCTTAAAAGTGAAAAAAATAAGACTCAATATAACAGGAAACAACAACGTGAGAAAACAGAAGGAAACAAAAAAACATTTAAATAGAACAAATGATTGACTAAACCAGGTCTAAACCAGTTCTAAACCAGTTCTAAACCAGGTCTAAACCAGTTCTAAACCAGTTCTAAACCAGATCTAAACCAGGTCTAAACCAGTTCTAAACCAGTTCTAAACCAGTTCTAAACCAGATCTAAACCAGGTCTAAACCAGGACTAAACCAGATCTAAACCAGGTCTAAACCAGGACTAAACCAGGTCTAAACCAGGTCTAAACCAGGTCCAAACCAGGACTAAACCAGGTCTAAACCAGGACTAAACCAGGTCTAAACCAGGTCTAAACCAGGACTAAACCAGGTCTAAACCAGGTCTAAACCAGGTCCAAACCAGGACTAAACCAGGTCTAAACCAGGTCCAAACCAGGACTAAACCAGGTCTAAACCAGGACTAAACCAGGTCTAAACCAGGTCTAAACCAGGACTAAACCAGGTCTAAACCAGGTCTAAACCAGGTCCAAACCAGGACTAAACCAGGTCTAAACCAGGACTAAACCAGGTCTAAACCAGGTCTAAACCAGGACTAAACCAGGACTAAACCAGGTCTAAACCAGGTCTAAACCAGGTCTAAACCAGATCTAAACTAGGACTAAACCAGGTCTAAACCAGTTCTAAACCAGATCTAAACCAGGTCTAAACCAGGACTAAACCAGATCTAAACCAGGTCTAAACCAGGACTAAACCAGGTCTAAACCAGGTCTAAACCAGGTCCAAACCAGGACTAAACCAGGTCTAAACCAGGACTAAACCAGGTCTAAACCAGGTCCAAACCAGGACTAAACCAGGTCTAAACCAGGACTAAACCAGGTCTAAACCAGGTCTAAACCAGGACTAAACCAGGTCTAAACCAGGTCTAGACCAGTTCTAAACCAGGACTAAACCAGGACTAAACCAGGTCCAAACCAGGTCTAAACCAGGTCTAAACCAGATCTAAACCAGGACTAAACCAGATCTAAACTAGGACTAAACCAGGACTAAACCAGGACTAAACCAGATCTAAACTAGGACTAAACCAGGACTAAACCAGGACTAAACCAGGTCCAAACCAGTTCTAAACCAGATCTAAACCAGGTCTAAACCAGGACTAAACCAGGTCTAAACCAGGTCTAAACCAGGACTAAACCAGGTCTAAACCAGGTCTAAACCAGGACTAAACCAGGTCTAAACCAGGTCCAAACCAGGACTAAACCAGGTCTAAACCAGGACTAAACCAGGTCTAAACCAGGTCTAAACCAGGACTAAACCAGGTCTAAACCAGGTCTAAACCAGGTCCAAACCAGGACTAAACCAGGTCTAAACCAGTTCTAAACCAGTTCTAAACCAGATCTAAACCAGGTCTAAACCAGGACTAAACCAGATCTAAACCAGGTCTAAACCAGGACTAAACCAGGTCTAAACCAGGTCTAAACCAGGTCCAAACCAGGACTAAACCAGGTCTAAACCAGGACTAAACCAGGTCTAAACCAGGTCTAAACCAGGACTAAACCAGGTCTAAACCAGGTCTAAACCAGGTCCAAACCAGGACTAAACCAGGTCTAAACCAGGTCCAAACCAGGACTAAACCAGGTCTAAACCAGGACTAAACCAGGTCTAAACCAGGTCTAAACCAGGACTAAACCAGGTCTAAACCAGGTCTAAACCAGGTCCAAACCAGGACTAAACCAGGTCTAAACCAGGACTAAACCAGGTCTAAACCAGGTCTAAACCAGGACTAAACCAGGACTAAACCAGGTCTAAACCAGGTCTAAACCAGGTCTAAACCAGATCTAAACTAGGACTAAACCAGGTCTAAACCAGTTCTAAACCAGATCTAAACCAGGTCTAAACCAGGACTAAACCAGATCTAAACCAGGTCTAAACCAGGACTAAACCAGGTCTAAACCAGGTCTAAACCAGGTCCAAACCAGGACTAAACCAGGTCTAAACCAGGACTAAACCAGGTCTAAACCAGGTCCAAACCAGGACTAAACCAGGTCTAAACCAGGACTAAACCAGGTCTAAACCAGGTCTAAACCAGGACTAAACCAGGTCTAAACCAGGTCTAGACCAGTTCTAAACCAGGACTAAACCAGGACTAAACCAGGTCCAAACCAGGTCTAAACCAGGTCTAAACCAGATCTAAACCAGGACTAAACCAGATCTAAACTAGGACTAAACCAGGACTAAACCAGGACTAAACCAGATCTAAACTAGGACTAAACCAGGACTAAACCAGGACTAAACCAGGTCTAAACCAGTTCTAAACCAGATCTAAACCAGGTCTAAACCAGGACTAAACCAGGTCTAAACCAGGTCTAAACCAGGACTAAACCAGGTCTAAACCAGGTCTAAACCAGGACTAAACCAGGTCTAAACCAGTTCTAAACCAGATCTAAACCAGGACTAAACCAGGACTAAACCAGGTCTAAACCAGGTCTAAACCAGGTCTAAACCAGGACTAAACCAGGACTAAACCAGGTCTAAACCAGGTCTAAACCAGGTCTAAACCAGATCTAAACTAGGACTAAACCAGGTCTAAACCAGTTCTAAACCAGATCTAAACCAGGTCTAAACCAGGACTAAACCAGATCTAAACCAGGTCTAAACCAGGACTAAACCAGGTCTAAACCAGGTCTAAACCAGGTCCAAACCAGGACTAAACCAGGTCTAAACCAGGACTAAACCAGGTCTAAACCAGGTCCAAACCAGGACTAAACCAGGTCTAAACCAGGACTAAACCAGGTCTAAACCAGGTCTAAACCAGGAATAAACCAGGTCTAAACCAGGTCTAAACCAGTTCTAAACCAGGACTAAACCAGGACTAAACCAGGTCCAAACCAGGTCTAAACCAGGTCTAAACCAGATCTAAACCAGGACTAAACCAGATCTAAACTAGGACTAAACCAGGACTAAACCAGGACTAAACCAGATCTAAACTAGGACTAAACCAGGACTAAACCAGGACTAAACCAGGTCTAAACCAGTTCTAAACCAGATCTAAACCAGGTCTAAACCAGGACTAAACCAGGTCTAAACCAGGTCTAAACCAGGACTAAACCAGGTCTAAACCAGGTCTAAACCAGGACTAAACCAGGTCTAAACCAGTTCTAAACCAGATCTAAACCAGGACTAAACCAGGACTAAACCAGGTCTAAACCAGGTCTAAACCAGGTCTAAACCAGATCTAAACCAGGACTAAACCAGATCTAAACTAGGACTAAACCAGGACTAAACCAGATCTAAACTAGGACTAAACCAGGACTAAACCAGGTCTAAATCAGGACTAAACCAGGACTAAACCAGATCTAAACTAGGTCTAAACCAGGACTAAACCAAGACTAAACCAGGACTAAACCAGGTCTAAACCAGGTCTAAACCAGATCTAAACCAGGACTAAACCAAGACTAAACCAGGAATAAACCAGGTCAAAATCAGGACTAAACCAGGACTAAACCAGGTCTAAACCAGGACTAAACCAAGACTAAACCAGGACTAAACCAGGACTAAACCAGGTCAAAATCAGGACTAAACCAGGACTAAACCAGGACTAAACCAGATCTAAACTAGGACGAAACCAGGACTAAACCAGGTCTAAACCAGGTCTAAACCAGGTCTAAACCAGATCTAAACTAGGACGAAACCAGGACTAAACCAGGACTAAACCAGGACTAAACCAGGTCTAAACCAGGACTAAACCAGGACTAAACCAGGTCTAAACCAGGTCTAAATCAGGACTAAACCAGGACTAAACCAGGACTAAACCAGGACTAAACCAGGTCTAAACCAGGACTAAACCAGGACTAAACCAGGACTAAACCAGGACCAGGACTAAACCAGGACTAAACCAGGACTAAACCAGGTCTAAACCAGGACTAAACCAGGACTAAACCAGGTTTAGACCTGGTTTAGTCCTGGTTTAGGCCTGGTTTAGTCCTGGTCCTGGTTTAGTCCTGGTTTAGTCCTGGTTTAGAGGTCTAAACCAGGACTAAACCAGGACTAAACCAGGACTAAACCAGGTCTAAACCAGGACAAAACCAGGACTAAACCAGGTCTAAATCAAGACTAAACCAGGACAAAACCAGGACTAAACCAGGACTAAACCAGGACTAAACCAGGTCTAAACCAGGACTAAACCAGGACTAAACCAGGACCAGGACTAAACCAGGACTAAACCAGGACTAAACCAGGACTAAACCAGGTCTAAACCAGGACTAAACCAGGACTAAACCAGGATCAGGACTAAACCAGGACTAAACCAGGACAAAACCAGGACTAAACCAGATCTAAACTAGGACTAAACCAGGACTAAACCAGGTCTAAACCAGGACTAAACCAAGACTAAACCAGGACTAAACCAGGTCTAAACCAGGTCTAAACCAGATCTAAACCAGGACTAAACCAAGATTAAACCAGATCTAAACTAGGACGAAACCAGGATTAAACCAGGTCTAAACCAGGACTAAACCAGGACTAAACCAGGACTAAACCAGGTCTAAATCAAGACTAAACCAGGACAAAACCAGGACTAAACCAGGACGAAACCAGGACTAAACCAGGTCTAAACCAGGACTAAACCAGGATAAAACCAGGACTAAACCAGGACTAAATCAGGACTAAACCAGGACTAAACCAGGACTAAACCAGGACAAAACCAGGACTAAACCAGGACTAAACCAGGACTAAACCAGGTCTAAACCAGGACTAAACCAGGACTAAACCAGGACTAAACCAGGAATAAACCAGGTCTAAACCAGGACTAAACCAGGACTAAACCAGGTCTAAACCAGGTCTAAACCAGGACAAAACTAGGACTAAACCAGGACTAAACCAGGACAAAACCAGGACTAAACCAGGACTAAACCAGGACTAAACCAGGACTAAACCAGGACCAGGACTAAACCAGGACTAAACCAGGACTAAACCAGGTCTAAACCAGGACAAAACCAGGACTAAACCAGGTCTAAATCAAGACTAAACCAGGACAAAACCAGGACTAAACCAGGACTAAACCAGGACTAAACCAGGTCTAAACCAGGACTAAACCAGGACTAAACCAGGACTAAACCAGGACTAAACCAGGTCAAAACCAGGTCTAAACCAGGACTAAACCAGGACTAAACCAGGACTAAACCAGGACCAGGACTAAACCAGGACTAAACCAGGACTAAACCAGGACTAAACCAGGACCAGGACTAAACCAGGTCTAAACCAGGACTAAACCAGGACTAAACCAGGACAAAACCAGGACTAAACCAGGACCAGGACTAAACCAGGACTAAACCAGGTCTAAACCAGGACAAAACCAGGACTAAACCAGGTCTAAATCAAGACTAAACCAGGACAAAACCAGGACTAAACCAGGACTAAACCAGGACTAAACCAGGACTAAACCAGGTCTAAATCAAGACTAAACCAGGACAAAACCAGGACTAAACCAGGACTAAACCAGGACTAAACCAGGTCTAAACAAGGACTAAACCAGGACTAAACCAGGACTAAACCAGGACCAGGACTAAACCAGGACAAAACCAGGACTAAACCAGGACAAAACCAGGACTAAACCAGGACTAAACCAGGACTAAACCAGGACTAAACCAGGACTAAACAAGGTCTAAACCAGAACTAAACCAGGACTAAACCAGGACTAAACCAGGACCAGGACTAAACCAGGACTAAACCAGGTCTAAACCAGGACAAAACCAGGACTAAACCAGGACTAAACCAGGACAAAACCAGGACTAAACCAGGTCTAAATCAGGACTAAACCAGGACTAAACCAGGACTAAACCAGGTCTAAATCAAGACTAAACCAGGACAAAACCAGGACTAAACCAGGACTAAACCAGGACTAAACCAGGTCTAAACAAGGACTAAACCAGGACTAAACCAGGACTAAACCAGGACCAGGACTAAACCAGGACAAAACCAGGACTAAACCAGGACAAAACCAGGACTAAACCAGGACTAAACCAGGACTAAACCAGGACTAAACAAGGTCTAAACCAGAACTAAACCAGGACTAAACCAGGACTAAACCAGGACTAAACAAGGTCTAAACCAGGACTAAACCAGGACTAAACCAGGACTAAACAAGGTCTAAACCAGAACTAAACCAGGACTAAACCAGGACTAAACCAGGACCAGGACTAAACCAGGACTAAACCAGGACAAAACCAGGACTAAACCAGGACTAAACCAGGACAAAACCAGGACAAAACCAGAACTAAACCAGGACTAAACCAGGACTAAACCAGGACCAGGACTAAACCAGGACTAAACCAGGACTAAACCAGGACTAAACCAGGACAAAACCAGGACTAAACCAGGACTAAACCAGGACTAAACCAGGACAAAACCAGGACTAAACCAGGACTAAACCAGGTCTTGTCCATCATCTCAGGACAAACGCTTTCACGCTCGACACAATTGATCAAATTTCAAATGTGTCGCGTTTGTCGGACGTTCAGAAAAACACGAGCGAAATCAGATCCAGAAAGTCGTGAACAAAGTCGTGAAACGGGGATTCTCACTCGTTGTCACTCGTTCTCACTCGATCTAAGTCGATCTCACTCGATCTCGCTCGATCTAAGTCGTTCTCACTCGTTCTCACTCGTTCTCACTCGTTCTCGCTCGATCTAAGTCGATCTCACTCGATCTCACTCGATCTAAGTCGATCTCACTCGATCTCGCTCGATCTAAGTCGTTCTCACTCGATCTCGCTCGATCTAAGTCGTTCTCACTCGATCTCACTCGATCTAAGTCGTTCTCACTCGATCTCGCTCGATCTAAGTCGATCTCAGTCGTTCTCACTCGATCTCACTCGATCTAAGTCGATCTCACTCGATCTCGCTCGATCTAAGTCGTTCTCACTCGATCTCACTCGATCTAAGTCGATCTCACTCGATCTCGCTCGATCTAAGTCGATCTCACTCGATCTCGCTCGATCTAAGTCGATCTCACTCGATCTCACTCGATCTAAGTCGATCTCACTCGATCTCGCTCGATCTAAGTCGTTCTCACTCGTTCTCACTCGATCTCGCTCGATCTAAGTCGATCTCACTCGATCTCGCTCGATCTAAGTCGTTCTCACTCGATCTCGCTCGATCTAAGTCGATCTCAGTCGTTCTCACTCGATCTCGCTCGATCTCAGTCGTTCTCACTCGATCTCGCTCGATCTCAGTCGATCTCACTCGATCTCGCTCGATCTAAGTCGATCTCACTCGATCTTGCTCGATCTAAGTCGATCTCAGTCGTTCTCACTCGATCTCGCTCGATCTAAGTCGATCTCACTCGATCTCGCTCGATCTAAGTCGTTCTCACTCGTTCTCACTCGTTCTCGCTCGATCTAAGTCGATCTCACTCGATCTCGCTCGATCTAAGTCGTTCTCACTCGATCTCAATCGATCTAAGTCGATCTCGCTCGATCTAAGTCGTTCTCACTCGATCTCGCTCGATCTAAGTCGATCTCACTCGATCTCGCTCGATCTAAGTCGTTCTCACTCGATCTCGCTCGATCTAAGTCGATCTCAGTCGTTCTCACTCGATCTCGCTCGATCTCAGTCGTTCTCACTCGATCTCGCTCGATCTCAGTCGATCTCACTCGATCTCACTCGATCTAAGTCGATCTCACTCGATCTCGCTCGATCTAAGTCGTTCTCACTCGTTCTCACTCGATCTCGCTCGATCTAAGTCGATCTCACTCGATCTCGCTCGATCTCGCTCGATCTCAGTCGTTCTCACTCGATCTCGCTCGATCTAAGTCGATCTCACTCGATCTCACTCGATCTAAGTCGATCTCACTCGATCTCGCTCGATCTAAGTCGTTCTCACTCGTTCTCACTCGATCTCGCTCGATCTAAGTCGATCTCACTCGATCTCGCTCGATCTAAGTCGTTCTCACTCGTTCTCACTCGATCTCGCTCGATCTAAGTCGATCTCAGTCGTTCTCACTCGATCTCGCTCGATCTCAGTCGTTCTCACTCGATCTCGCTCGATCTAAGTCGATCTCACTCGATCTCACTCGATCTAAGTCGATCTCACTCGATCTCGCTCGATCTAAGTCGTTCTCACTCGTTCTCACTCGATCTCGCTCGATCTAAGTCGATCTCACTCGATCTCGCTCGATCTAAGTCGTTCTCACTCGATCTCGCTCGATCTAAGTCGATCTCAGTCGTTCTCACTCGATCTCGCTCGATCTCAGTCGTTCTCACTCGATCTCGCTCG
>NW_027315812.1:1497726-1585226 GCF_026437365.1 Eucyclogobius newberryi | reverse complement strand
ACCATAAACCATGAACCATGAACCATAAACCATAAACCATAAACCATGAACCATAAACCATGAACCATGAACCATAAACCACGAACCATGAACCATATACCATATACCATGAACCATAAACCATGAACCATAAACCATAAACCATGAACCATGAACCATAAACCATAAACCATGAACCATAAACCATAAACCATAAACCATGAACCATGAACCATATACCATGAACCATAAACCATGAACCATATACCATGAACCATGAACCATAGACAATGAACCATATACCATATACCATGAACCATAAACCATGAACCATGAACCATATACCATGAACCATAAACAATGAACCATAAACCATAAACCATAAACCATGAACCATGAACCATAAACCATGAACCATAAACCATAAAACATGAACCATAAACCATGAACCATAAACCATGAACGATAAACCATGAACCATGAACCATAAACAATGAACCATAAACCATGAACCATAAACCATGAACCATGAACCATGAACCATAAACAATGAACCATAAACCATGAACCATAAACCATGAAC
The DNA here is from genome assembly GCF_026437365.1 of Eucyclogobius newberryi. Taxonomy (NCBI): domain Eukaryota; kingdom Metazoa; phylum Chordata; class Actinopteri; order Gobiiformes; family Gobiidae; genus Eucyclogobius; species Eucyclogobius newberryi. Next base: position 1,584,664 of record NW_027315812.1, on the reverse strand, counting down.
CATGAACCATAAACAATGAACCATAAACCATGAACCATAAACCATGAACCATGAACCATAAACCCTAAACAATGAACCATAAACCATGAACCATGAACCATAAACCATGAACCATGAACCATAAACCATGAACCATAAACCATGAACCATGAACCATGAACCATGAACCATAAACCATAAACCATGAACCATAAACCATGAACCATGAACCATGAACCATATACCATGAACCATAAACCATGAACCATGAACCATATACCATGAACCATGAACCATAGACAATGAACCATATACCATATACCATGAACCATAAACCATGAACACTGAACCATATACCATGAACCATAAACCATAAACCATGAACCATGAACCATAGACCATGAACCAAGAACCATGAACCATGAACCATAAACGATGAACCATGAACCATAAACCATGAACTATAAACCATGAACCATAAACGATGAACCATGAACCGTAAACTGTGAACCATGAACCATAAACCATGAACTATAAACCATGAACCATAAACGATGAACCATGAACCGTAAACTGTGAACCATGAACCATAAACCATGAACGATAAACCATGAACCATAAACGATGAACCATGAACCATGAACCGTAAACTGTGAACCATAAACCATAAACCATGAACCATAAACCATGAACCATAAACCATGAACTGTAAACTGTGAACTGTGAACCATGAACCATGAACCATAAACCATAAACCGGCAAAAGACAAAGCTCGATTTACCAGTCCATCTACGGTCCCACCAACACCTATGGGAGGAGCTGGAGGAAGTGTCTGGGGAGGGGAAAGTCCAGGAGTCCCTGCTTAGACTAGTGCCCCCCCGACCTGGCCCCAGATAAGAGACCAGAAACCTGGTTTAGTCCTGGTTTAGTCCTGGTTTAGACCTGGTTTAGACCTGGTTTGGACATGGTTTAGTCCTGGTTTAGACCTGGTTTAGTCCTGGTTTAGACCTGGTTTAGTCCTGGTTTAGTCCTGGTTTAGTCCTGGTTTAGACCTGGTTTAGACCTGGTTTGGACATGGTTTAGTCCTGGTTTAGACCTGGTTTAGTCCTGGTTTAGACCTGGTTTAGTCCTGGTTTAGACCTGGTTTAGTCCTGGTTTAGTCCTGGTTTAGACCTGGTTTAGACCTGGTTTAGACCTGGTTTAGACCTGGTTTAGTCCTGGTTTAGACCTGGTTTGGACATGGTTTAGTCCTGGTTTAGACCTGGTTTAGTCCTGGTTTAGACCTGGTTTAGTCCTGGTTTAGTCCTGGTTTAGTCCTGGTTTAGACCTGGTTTAGACCTGGTTTGGACATGGTTTAGTCCTGGTTTAGACCTGGTTTAGTCCTGGTTTAGACCTGGTTTAGACCTGGTTTAGACCTGGTTTAGACCTGGTTTAGTCCTGGAGGTGACGCAGGTCCAGGACTTTATAAATCCCTTCGGCCTGTGAAGTGCTGAATCTGCGTCAAAATATACAAATATAACATTTTTCTGCTCAAGACCAGGACCTGGACCAGGACCAGGACCAGGACCAGGACCAGGACCAGGACCAGGACCAGGACCAGGACCAGGACCAGGACCAGGACTTCATGTTTGAACAGGAAGAGAGCGACAGACGCTCGGCTCCGACTCAATCAAATCAGAAGAAACCGGATCCTAATGGAGCCACAGGTCACATGACCAGCTCTGAGTCCACTGTGGGTCCAGAGGGTTTGACCGGAGAGATTACCATCCTCACCCAGAAGGGTCCTGAAGGGTGTACCATCCTCACCCTGAAGGGTCCTGAAGGGCGTACCATCCTCACCCTGAAGGGTCCTGAAGGGCGTACCATCCTCACCCAGAAGGGTCCTGAAGGGTGTACCATCCTCACCCTGAAGGGTCCTGAAGGGCGTACCATCCTCACCCTGAAGGGTCCTGAAGGGCGTACCATCCTCACCCTGAAGGGTCCTGAAGGGCATACCATCCTCACCCTGAAGGGTCCTGAAGGGCGTACCATCCTCACCCTGAATGGTCCTGAAGGGCGTACCATCCTCACCCTGAATGGTCCTGAAGGGCGTACCATCCTCACCCTGAAGGGTCCTGAAGGGCGTACCATCCTCACCCTGAAGGGTCCTGAAGGGCGTACCATCCTCACCCTGAAGGGCGTACCATCCTCACCCAGAAGGGTCCTGAAGGGCGTACCATCCTCACCCTGAAGGGTCCTGAAGGGCGTACCATCCTCACCCTGAAGGGTCCTGAAGGGCGTACCATCCTCACCCTGAAGGGTCCTGAAGGGCGTACCATCCTCACCCTGAAGGGTCCTGAAGGGCGTACCATCCTCACCCTGAAGGGTCCTGAAGGGCGTACCATCCTCACCCAGAAGGGTCCTGAAGGGTGTACCATCCTCACCCTGAAGGGTCCTGAAGGGCGTACCATCCTCACCCTGAAGGGTCCTGAAGGGCGTACCATCCTCACCCAGAAGGGTCCTGAAGGGCGTACCATCCTCACCCTGAAGGGTCCTGAAGGGCGTACCATCCTCACCCAGAAGGGTCCTGAAGGGCGTACCATCCTCACCCTGAAGGGTCCTGAAGGGCGTACCATCCTCACCCAGAAGGGTCCTGAAGGGCGTACCATCCTCACCCTGAAGGGTCCTGAAGGGCGTACCATCCTCACCCTGAAGGGTCCTGAAGGGCGTACCATCCTCACCCTGAAGGGTCCTGAAGGGCGTACCATCCTCACCCAGAAGGGTCCTGAAGGGCGTACCATCCTCACCCTGAAGGGTCCTGAAGGGCGTACCATCCTCACCCTGAAGGGTCCTGAAGGGCGTACCATCCTCACCCTGAAGGGTCCTGAAGGGCGTACCATCCTCACCCTGAAGGGTCCTGAAGGGCGTACCATCCTCACCCTGAAGGGTCCTGAAGGGCGTACCATCCTCACCCTGAAGGGTCCTGAAGGGCGTACCATCCTCACCCTGAATGGTCCTGAAGGGCATACCATCCTCACCCTGAAGGGTCCTGAAGGGCGTACCATCCTCACCCTGAAGGGTCCTGAAGGGCGTACCATCCTCACCCTGAAGGGTCCTGAAGGGCGTACCATCCTCACCCTGAAGGGTCCTGAAGGGCGTACCATCCTCACCCTGAAGGGCGTACCATCCTCACCCAGAAGGGTCCTGAAGGGCGTACCATCCTCACCCTGAAGGGTCCTGAAGGGCGTACCATCCTCACCCTGAAGGGTCCTGAAGGGCGTACCATCCTCACCCTGAAGGGTCCTGAAGGGCGTACCATCCTCACCCTGAAGGGTCCTGAAGGGCGTACCATCCTCACCCTGAAGGGTCCTGAAGGGCGTACCATCCTCACCCTGAAGGGTCCTGAAGGGCGTACCATCCTCACCCTGAAGGGTCCTGAAGGGCGTACCATCCTCACCCAGAAGGGTCCTGAAGGGCGTACCATCCTCACCCTGAAGGGTCCTGAAGGGCGTACCATCCTCACCCTGAAGGGTCCTGAAGGGCGTACCATCCTCACCCTGAAGGGTCCTGAAGGGCGTACCATCCTCACCCTGAAGGGTCCTGAAGGGCGTACCATCCTCACCCTGAAGGGTCCTGAAGGGCGTACCATCCTCACCCTGAAGGGTCCTGAAGGGCGTACCATCCTCACCCTGAAGGGTCCTGAAGGGCGTACCATCCTCACCCTGAAGGGTCCTGAAGGGCGTACCATCCTCACCCTGAAGGGCGTACCATCCTCACCCAGAAGGGTCCTGAAGGGCGTACCATCCTCACCCTGAAGGGTCCTGAAGGGCGTACCATCCTCACCCTGAAGGGTCCTGAAGGGCGTACCATCCTCACCCTGAAGGGTCCTGAAGGGCGTACCATCCTCACCCTGAAGGGTCCTGAAGGGCGTACCATCCTCACCCTGAAGGGTCCTGAAGGGCGTACCATCCTCACCCAGAAGGGTCCTGAAGGGTGTACCATCCTCACCCTGAAGGGTCCTGAAGGGCGTACCATCCTCACCCTGAAGGGTCCTGAAGGGCGTACCATCCTCACCCAGAAGGGTCCTGAAGGGCATACCATCCTCACCCTGAAGGGTCCTGAAGGGCGTACCATCCTCACCCTGAAGGGTCCTGAAGGGCGTACCATCCTCACCCAGAAGGGTCCTGAAGGGCGTACCATCCTCACCCTGAATGGTCCTGAAGGGCGTACCATCCTCACCCTGAATGGTCCTGAAGGGCGTACCATCCTCACCCTGAAGGGTCCCGTCCAACTATCAGCCAATGAACTGTCTCTCCACAACATGAAGCTCATGTCAGGCATCAAGCAAAGCACAGAAGGGCAAAGACACCAGAGGAACCAGTGGAACCAGAGGAACCACAGGAACCAGAGCAACCAGAGGAACCAGAGCAACCAGAGCAACCAGAGGAATCAGAGGAACCAGAGGAACCAGAGGAATCAGAGGAACCAGTGGAACCAGAGGATCCAGTGGAACCAGAAGAACCAGTGGAACCAGAGGAACCAGTGGAACCAGATGAACCACAACTGCAGAACCCGACACACCTGAGCACTGCCTGGACTGATCACCCTGAGGATCACTGAGGCTTGGAGGTGACCAACATACCAAGGAGACACTCGGTCCCCTCTGCTGTTCTGCACAGGTCTAAACCAGGACTAAACCAGGACTAAACCAGGACTAAACCAGGACTAAACCAGGACTAAACCAGGTCTAAACCAGGCCTAAACCAGGTCTAAACCAGGACTAAACCAGGTCTAAACCAGGTCTAAACCAGGTCTGAAACAGGACTAAACCAGGACTAAACCAGGACTAAACCAGGTCTAAACCAGGTCTAAACCAGGTCTAAACCAGGTCTAAACCAGGTCTAAACCAGGACTAAACCAGGTCTAAACCAGGTCTAAACCAGGACTAAACCAGGACTAAACCAGGTCTAAACTTACGCCATGCTGATGACGCTGAAGTCGAGCCAGTTCCATGGATCTCGGAGGAAGGTGAAAGGTCCGATGCAGAATCCTCGAGCCAGGATTTTTATCAGGGACTCGAACGTGTAGATCCCAGTGAACGTGTATCTAAAAAAACAAATACTTTAGAACGTGTATCTAAAAACACAAATACTTTAGAACGTGTATTTAAAAAAACAAATACTTTAGAACGTGTATCTAAAAAAACAAATACTTTAGAACGTGTATCTAAAAAAACAAATACTTTAGAACGTGTATCTAAAAACACAAATACTTTAGAACGTGTATCTAAAAAAACAAATACTTTAGAACGTGTATCTAAAAACACAAATACTTTAGAACGTGTATCTAAAAACACAAATACTTTAGAACGTGTATCTAAAAACACAAATACTTTAGAACGTGTATCTAAAAACACAAATACTTTAGAACGTGTATCTAAAAACACAAATACTTTAGAACGTGTATCTAAAAAAACAAATACTTTAGAACGTGTATCTAAAAACACAAATACTTTAGAACGTGTATCTAAAAACACAAATACTTTAGAACGTGTATCTAAAAACACAAATACTTTAGAACGTGTATCTAAAAACACAAATACTTTAGAACGTGTATCTAAAAACACAGATACTTTAGAACGTGTATCTAAAAACACAAATACTTTAGAACGTGTATCTAAAAAAACAAATACTTTAGAACGTGTATCTAAAAACACAAATACTTTAGAACGTGTATCTAAAAACACAAATACTTTAGAACGTGTATCTAAAAACAAAAATACTTTAGAACGTGTATCTAAAAACACAAATACTTTAGAACGTGTATCTAAAAACACAGATACTTTAGAACGTGTATCTAAAAAAACAAATACTTTAGAACGTGTATCTAAAAACACAAATACTTTAGAACGTGTATCTAAAAACACAAATACTTTAGAACGTGTATCTAAAAACACAAATACTTTAGAACGTGTATCTAAAAACACAAATACTTTAGAACGTGTATCTAAAAACACAAATACTTTAGAACGTGTATCTAAAAAAACAAATACTTTAGAACGTGTATCTAAAAACACAAATACTTTAGAACGTGTATCTAAAAACACAAATACTTTAGAACGTGTATCTAAAAACACAAATACTTTAGAACGTGTATCTAAAAACACAAATACTTTAGAACGTGTATCTAAAAACACAGATACTTTAGAACGTGTATCTAAAAACACAAATACTTTAGAACGTGTATCTAAAAAAACAAATACTTTAGAACGTGTATCTAAAAACACAAATACTTTAGAACGTGTATCTAAAAACACAAATACTTTAGAACGTGTATCTAAAAACAAAAATACTTTAGAACGTGTATCTAAAAACACAAATACTTTAGAACGTGTATCTAAAAACACAGATACTTTAGAACGTGTATCTAAAAAAACAAATACTTTAGAACGTGTATCTAAAAACACAAATACTTTAGAACGTGTATCTAAAAACACAAATACTTTAGAACGTGTATCTAAAAACACAAATACTTTAGAACGTGTATCTAAAAACACAAATACTTTAGAACGTGTATCTAAAAAAACAAATACTTTAGAACGTGTATCTAAAAACACAAATACTTTAGAACGTGTATCTAAAAACACAAATACTTTAGAACGTGTATCTAAAAAACAAATACTTTAGAACGTGTATCTAAAAAAACAAATACTTTAGAACGTGTATCTAAAAAAACAAATACTTTAGAACGTGTATCTAAAAACACAAATACTTTAGAACGTGTATCTAAAAACACAGATACTTTAGAACGTGTATCTAAAAACACAAATACTTTAGAACGTGTATCTAAAACACAAATACTTTAGAACGTGTATCTAAAAACACAAATACTTTAGAACGTGTATCTAAAAACACAGATACTTTAGAACGTGTATCTAAAAACACAGATACTTTAGAACGTGTATCTAAAAACACAAATACTTTAGAACGTGTATCTAAAAACACAAATACTTTAGAACGTGTATCTAAAAACACAAATACTTTAGAACGTGTATCTAAAAACACAAATACTTTAGAACGTGTATCTAAAAACACAAATACTTTAGAACGTGTATCTAAAAAAACAAATACTTTAGAACGTGTATCTAAAAAAACAAATACTTTAGAACGTGTATCTAAAAAAACAAATACTTTAGATCGTGTATCTAAAAACACAAATACTTTAGAACGTGTATCTAAAAACACAAATACTTTAGAACGTGTGTCTAAAAACACAAATACTTTAGAACGTGTATCTAAAAAACACAAATACTTTAGAACGTGTATCTAAAAACACAAATACTTTAGAACGTGTATCTAAAAAAACAAATACTTTAGAACGTGTATCTAAAAACACAAATACTTTAGAACGTGTATCTAAAAACACAAATACTTTAGAACGTGTATCTAAAAACACAAATACTTTAGAACGTGTATCTAAAAACACAAATACTTTAGAACGTGTATCTAAAAACACAAATACTTTAGAACGTGTATCTAAAAAAACAAATACTTTAGAACGTGTATCTAAAAACACAAATACTTTAGAACGTGTATCTAAAAACACAAATACTTTAGAACGTGTATCTAAAAACACAAATACTTTAGAACGTGTATCTAAAAACACAAATACTTTAGAACGTGTATCTAAAAACACAGAATACTTTAGAACGTGTATCTAAAAACACAAATACTTTAGAACGTGTATCTAAAAAAACAAATACTTTAGAACGTGTATCTAAAAACACAAATACTTTAGAACGTGTATCTAAAAAAACAAATACTTTAGAACGTGTATCTAAAAACACAAATACTTTAGAACGTGTATCTAAAAACACAAATACTTTAGAACGTGTATCTAAAAACAAAATACTTTAGAACGTGTATCTAAAAACACAAATACTTTAGAACGTGTATCTAAAAACACAGATACTTTAGAACGTGTATCTAAAAACACAAATACTTTAGAACGTGTATCTAAAAACACAAATACTTTAGAACGTGTATCTAAAAACACAAATACTTTAGAACGTGTATCTAAAAACACAAATACTTTAGAACGTGTATCTAAAAAAACAAATACTTTAGAACGTGTATCTAAAAACACAAATACTTTAGAACGTGTATCTAAAAACACAAATACTTTAGAACGTGTATCTAAAAAAACAAATACTTTAGAACGTGTATCTAAAAAAACAAATACTTTAGAACGTGTATCTAAAAAAACAAATACTTTAGAACGTGTATCTAAAAACACAAATACTTTAGAACGTGTATCTAAAAACACAGATACTTTAGAACGTGTATCTAAAAACACAAATACTTTAGAACGTGTATCTAAAAACACAAATACTTTAGAACGTGTATCTAAAAACACAATACTTTAGAACGTGTATCTAAAAACACAGATACTTTAGAACGTGTATCTAAAAAACACAAATACTTTAGAACGTGTATCTAAAAACACAAATACTTTAGAACGTGTATCTAAAAACACAAATACTTTAGAACGTGTATCTAAAAAAACAAATACTTTAGAACGTGTATCTAAAAAAACAAATACTTTAGAACGTGTATCTAAAAACACAAATACTTTAGAACGTGTATCTAAAAACACAAATACTTTAGAACGTGTATCTAAAAAAACAAATACTTTAGAACGTGTATCTAAAAAAAACAAATACTTTAGAACGTGTATCTAAAAACACAAATACTTTAGAACGTGTATCTAAAAACACAAATACTTTAGAACGTGTAACTAAAAACACAAATACTTTAGAACGTGTATCTAAAAACACAAATACTTTAGAACGTGTATCTAAAAACACAAATACTTTAGAACGTGTATCTAAAAACACAAATACTTTAGAACGTGTATCTAAAAAACAAATACTTTAGAACGTGTATCTAAAAACACAAATACTTTAGAACGTGTATCTAAAAACACAAATACTTTAGAACGTGTATCTAAAAAAACAAATACTTTAGAACGTGTATCTAAAAACACAAATACTTTAGAACGTGTATCTAAAAACACAAATACTTTAGAACGTGTATCTAAAAAACACAATACTTTAGAACGTGTATCTAAAAAAACAAATACTTTAGAACGTGTATCTAAAAAAACAAATACTTTAGAACGTGTATCTAAAAAAACAAATACTTTAGAACGTGTATCTAAAAACACAAATACTTTAGAACGTGTATCTAAAAACACAAATACTTTAGAACGTGTATCTAAAAAAACAAATACTTTAGAACGTGTATCTAAAAAACAAATACTTTAGAACGTGTATCTAAAAAAACAAATACTTTAGAACGTGTATCTAAAAACACAAATACTTTAGAACGTGTATCTAAAAACACAAATACTTTAGAACGTGTATCTAAAACACAGATACTTTAGAACGTGTATCTAAAAACACAAATACTTTAGAACGTGTATCTAAAAACACAGAATACTTTAGAACGTGTATCTAAAAACACAAATACTTTAGAACGTGTATCTAAAAACAGCAGATACTTTAGAACGTGTATCTAAAAACACAAATACTTTAGAACGTGTATCTAAAACAAATACTTTAGAACGTGTATCTAAAAACACAAATACTTTAGAACGTGTATCTAAAAACACAAATACTTTAGAACGTGTATCTAAAAAAACAAATACTTTAGAACGTGTATCTAAAAAAACAAATACTTTAGAACGTGTATCTAAAAAAACAAATACTTTAGAACGTGTATCTAAAAACACAAATACTTTAGAACGTGTATCTAAAAACACAGATACTTTAGAACGTGTATCTAAAAACACAATACTTTAGAACGTGTATCTAAAAACACAAATACTTTAGAACGTGTATCTAAAAACACAAATACTTTAGAACGTGTATCTAAAAACACAGATACTTTAGAACGTGTATCTAAAAACACAAATACTTTAGAACGTGTATCTAAAAACACAAATACTTTAGAACGTGTATCTAAAAACACAAATACTTTAGAACGTGTATCTAAAAAAACAAATACTTTAGAACGTGTATCTAAAAAAACAAATACTTTAGAACGTGTATCTAAAAACACAAATACTTTAGAACGTGTATCTAAAAACACAAATACTTTAGAACGTGTATCTAAAAAAACAAATACTTTAGAACGTGTATTTAAAAAAACAAATACTTTAGAACGTGTATCTAAAAAAACAAATACTTTAGAACGTGTATCTAAAAACACAAATACTTTAGAACGTGTAACTAAAAACACAAATACTTTAGAACGTGTATCTAAAAACACAAATACTTTAGAACGTGTATCTAAAAACACAAATACTTTAGAACGTGTATCTAAAAACACAAATACTTTAGAACGTGTATCTAAAAACACAAATACTTAGAACGTGTATCTAAAAACACAGATACTTTAGAACGTGTATCTAAAAACACAAATACTTTAGAACGTGTATCTAAAAAAACAAATACTTTAGAACGTGTATCTAAAAACACAAATACTTTAGAACGTGTATCTAAAAACACAAATACTTTAGAACGTGTATCTAAAAACAAAAATACTTTAGAACGTGTATCTAAAAACACAAATACTTTAGAACGTGTATCTAAAAACACAGATACTTTAGAACGTGTATCTAAAAACACAAATACTTTAGAACGTGTATCTAAAAACACAAATACTTTAGAACGTGTATCTAAAAACACAAATACTTTAGAACGTGTATCTAAAAACACAAATACTTTAGAACGTGTATCTAAAAACACAAATACTTTAGAACGTGTATCTAAAAACACAAATACTTTAGAACGTGTATCTAAAAAAACAAATACTTTAGAACGTGTATCTAAAAACACAAATACTTTAGAACGTGTATCTAAAAACACAAATACTTTAGAACGTGTATCTAAAAACACAAATACTTTAGAACGTGTATCTAAAAACACAAATACTTTAGAACGTGTATCTAAAAACACAGATACTTTAGAACGTGTATCTAAAAACACAAATACTTTAGAACGTGTATCTAAAAAAACAAATACTTTAGAACGTGTATCTAAAAACACAAATACTTTAGAACGTGTATCTAAAAAAACAAATACTTTAGAACGTGTATCTAAAAACACAATACTTTAGAACGTGTATCTAAAAACACAAATACTTTAGAACGTGTATCTAAAAACAAAAATACTTTAGAACGTGTATCTAAAAACACAAATACTTTAGAACGTGTATCTAAAAACACAGATACTTTAGAACGTGTATCTAAAACACAAATACTTTAGAACGTGTATCTAAAAACACAAATACTTTAGAACGTGTATCTAAAAACACAAATACTTTAGAACGTGTATCTAAAACACAAATACTTTAGAACGTGTATCTAAAAAAACAAATACTTTAGAACGTGTATCTAAAAACACAAATACTTTAGAACGTGTATCTAAAAACACAAATACTTTAGAACGTTGTATCTAAAAAACAAATACTTTAGAACGTGTATCTAAAAAAACAAATACTTTAGAACGTGTATCTAAAAAAACAAATACTTTAGAACGTGTATCTAAAAACACAAATACTTTAGAACGTGTATCTAAAAACACAGATACTTTAGAACGTGTATCTAAAAACACAAATACTTTAGAACGTGTATCTAAAAACACAAATACTTTAGAACGTGTATCTAAAAACACAAATACTTAGAACGTGTATCTAAAAACACAGATACTTTAGAACGTGTATCTAAAAACACAAATACTTTAGAACGTGTATCTAAAAACACAAATACTTTAGAACGTGTATCTAAAAACACAAATACTTTAGAACGTGTATCTAAAAAAACAAATACTTTAGAACGTGTATCTAAAAACACAAATACTTTAGAACGTGTATCTAAAAACACAAATACTTTAGAACGTGTATCTAAAAACACAAATACTTTAGAACGTGTATCTAAAAAAACAAATACTTTAGAACGTGTATTTAAAAAAACAAATACTTTAGAACGTGTATCTAAAAAACAAATACTTTAGAACGTGTATCTAAAAACACAAATACTTTAGAACGTGTAACTAAAAACACAAATACTTAGAACGTGTATCTAAAAACACAAATACTTTAGAACGTGTATCTAAAAACACAAATACTTTAGAACGTGTATCTAAAAACACAAATACTTTAGAACGTGTATCTAAAAAAACAAATACTTTAGAACGTGTATCTAAAAACACAAATACTTTAGAACGTGTATCTAAAAACACAAATACTTTAGAACGTGTATCTAAAAAAACAAATACTTTAGAACGTGTATCTAAAAACACAAATACTTTAGAACGTGTATCTAAAAACACAAATACTTTAGAACGTGTATCTAAAAACACAAATACTTTAGAACGTGTATCTAAAAAAACAAATACTTTAGAACGTGTATCTAAAAAAACAAATACTTTAGAACGTGTATCTAAAAAACAAATACTTTAGAACGTGTATCTAAAAACACAAATACTTTAGAACGTGTATCTAAAAACACAAATACTTTAGAACGTGTATCTAAAAAAACAAATACTTTAGAACGTGTATCTAAAAAACAAATACTTTAGAACGTGTATCTAAAAAACAAATACTTTAGAACGTGTATCTAAAAACACAAATACTTTAGAACGTGTATCTAAAAACACAAATACTTTAGAACGTGTATCTAAAAACACAGATACTTTAGAACGTGTATCTAAAACACAAATACTTTAGAACGTGTATCTAAAAACACAAATACTTTAGAACGTGTATCTAAAAACACAAATACTTTAGAACGTGTATCTAAAAACACAGATACTTTAGAACGTGTATCTAAAAACACAAATACTTTAGAACGTGTATCTAAAAACACAAATACTTTAGAACGTGTATCTAAAAACACAAATACTTTAGAACGTGTATCTAAAAAAACAAATACTTTAGAACGTGTATCTAAAAAAACAAATACTTTAGAACGTGTATCTAAAAACACAAATACTTTAGAACGTGTATCTAAAAACACAAATACTTTAGAACGTGTATCTAAAAAAACAAATACTTTAGAACGTGTATTTAAAAAAACAAATACTTTAGAACGTGTATCTAAAAAAACAAATACTTTAGAACGTGTATCTAAAAACACAAATACTTTAGAACGTGTAACTAAAAACACAAATACTTTAGAACGTGTATCTAAAAACACAAATACTTTAGAACGTGTATCTAAAAACAGAAATACTTTAGAACGTGTATCTAAAAACACAAATACTTTAGAACGTGTATCTAAAAAAACAAATACTTTAGAACGTGTATCTAAAAACACAAATACTTTAGAACGTGTATCTAAAAACACAAATACTTTAGAACGTGTATCTAAAAAAACAAATACTTTAGAACGTGTATCTAAAAACACAAATACTTTAGAACGTGTATCTAAAAACACAAATACTTTAGAACGTGTATCTAAAAACACAAATACTTTAGAACGTGTATCTAAAAAAACAAATACTTTAGAACGTGTATCTAAAAAAACAAATACTTTAGAACGTGTATCTAAAAACACAAATACTTTAGAACGTGTATCTAAAAACACAAATACTTTATAACGTGTATCTAAAAACACAAATACTTTAGAACGTGTATCTAAAAACACAGATACTTTAGATTGTGTATCTAAAAACACAAATACTTTAGAACGTGTATCTAAAAAAACAAATACTTTAGAACGTGTATCTAAAAACACAAATACTTTAGAACGTGTATCTAAAAACACAAATACTTTAGAACGTGTATCTAAAAACAAAAATACTTTAGAACGTGTATCTAAAAACACAAATACTTTAGAACGTGTATCTAAAAACACAGATACTTTAGAACGTGTATCTAAAAAAACAAATACTTTAGAACGTGTATCTAAAAACACAAATACTTTAGAACGTGTATCTAAAAACACAAATACTTTAGAACGTGTATCTAAAAACACAAATACTTTAGAACGTGTATCTAAAAACACAAATACTTTAGAACGTGTATCTAAAAAAACAAATACTTTAGAACGTGTATCTAAAAACACAAATACTTTAGAACGTGTATCTAAAAACACAAATACTTTAGAACGTGTATCTAAAAAAACAAATACTTTAGAACGTGTATCTAAAAAAACAAATACTTTAGAACGTGTATCTAAAAAAACAAATACTTTAGAACGTGTATCTAAAAACACAAATACTTTAGAACGTGTATCTAAAAACACAGATACTTTAGAACGTGTATCTAAAAACACAAATACTTTAGAACGTGTATCTAAAAACACAAATACTTTAGAACGTGTATCTAAAAACACAAATACTTTAGAACGTGTATCTAAAACACAGATACTTAGAACGTGTATCTAAAAACACAGATACTTTAGAACGTGTATCTAAAAACACAAATACTTAGAACGTGTATCTAAAAACACAAATACTTTAGAACGTGTATCTAAAAACACAAATACTTTAGAACGTGTATCTAAAAACACAAATACTTTAGAACGTGTATCTAAAAACACAAATACTTTAGAACGTGTATCTAAAAAAACAAATACTTTAGAACGTGTATCTAAAAAAACAAATACTTTAGAACGTGTATCTAAAAAAACAAATACTTTAGATCGTGTATCTAAAAACACAAATACTTTAGAACGTGTATCTAAAAACACAAATACTTTAGAACGTGTGTCTAAAAACACAAATACTTTAGAACGTGTATCTAAAAACACAAATACTTTAGAACGTGTATCTAAAAACACAAATACTTTAGAACGTGTATCTAAAAAAACAAATACTTTAGAACGTGTATCTAAAACACAAATACTTTAGAACGTGTATCTAAAAACACAAATACTTTAGAACGTGTATCTAAAAACACAAATACTTTAGAACGTGTATCTAAAAACACAAATACTTTAGAACGTGTATCTAAAAACACAAATACTTTAGACGTGTATCTAAAAAAACAAATACTTTAGAACGTGTATCTAAAAACACAAATACTTTAGAACGTGTATCTAAAAACACAAATACTTAGAACGTGTATCTAAAAACACAAATACTTTAGAACGTGTATCTAAAAACACAAATACTTTAGAACGTGTATCTAAAAACACAGATACTTTAGAACGTGTATCTAAAAACACAAATACTTTAGAACGTGTATCTAAAAAAACAATACTTTAGAACGTGTATCTAAAAACACAAATACTTTAGAACGTGTATCTAAAAACACAAATACTTTAGAACGTGTATCTAAAAACAAAAATACTTTAGAACGTGTATCTAAAAACACAAATACTTTAGAACGTGTATCTAAAACACAGATACTTTAGAACGTGTATCTAAAAACACAAATACTTTAGAACGTGTATCTAAAAACACAAATACTTTAGAACGTGTATCTAAAAACACAAATACTTTAGAACGTGTATCTAAAAACACAAATACTTTAGAACGTGTATCTAAAAAAACAAATACTTTAGAACGTGTATCTAAAAACACAAATACTTTAGAACGTGTATCTAAAAACACAAATACTTTAGAACGTGTATCTAAAAAAACAAATACTTTAGAACGTGTATCTAAAAAAACAAATACTTTAGAACGTGTATCTAAAAAAACAAATACTTTAGAACGTGTATCTAAAAACACAAATACTTTAGAACGTGTATCTAAAAACACAGATACTTTAGAACGTGTATCTAAAAACACAAATACTTTAGAACGTGTATCTAAAAACACAAATACTTTAGAACGTGTATCTAAAAACACAAATACTTTAGAACGTGTATCTAAAAACACAGATACTTTAGAACGTGTATCTAAAAACACAAATACTTTAGAACGTGTATCTAAAAAAACAAATACTTTAGAACGTGTATCTAAAAACACAAATACTTTAGAACGTGTATCTAAAAACACAAATACTTTAGAACGTGTATCTAAAAACACAAATACTTTAGAACGTGTATCTAAAAAACAAATACTTTAGAACGTGTATCTAAAAAAACAAATACTTTAGAACGTGTATCTAAAAAAACAAATACTTTAGAACGTGTATCTAAAAACACAAATACTTTAGAACGTGTATCTAAAAACACAAATACTTTAGAACGTGTGTCTAAAAACACAAATACTTTAGAACGTGTATCTAAAAACACAAATACTTTAGAACGTGTATCTAAAAACACAAATACTTTAGAACGTGTATCTAAAAACACAAATACTTTAGAACGTGTATCTAAAAACACAAATACTTTAGAACGTGTGTCTAAAAACACAGATACTTTAGAACGTGTATCTAAAAACACAAATACTTTAGAACGTGTATCTAAAAACACAAATACTTTAGAACGTGTATCTAAAAAAACAAATACTTTAGAACGTGTATTTAAAAAAACAAATACTTTAGAACGTGTATCTAAAAAAACAAATACTTTAGAACGTGTATCTAAAAAAACAAATACTTTAGAACGTGTATCTAAAAACACAAATACTTTAGAACGTGTAACTAAAAACACAAATACTTTAGAACGTGTATCTAAAAACACAAATACTTTAGAACGTGTATCTAAAAACACAAATACTTTAGAACGTGTATCTAAAAACACAAATACTTTAGAACGTGTATCTAAAAAAACAAATACTTTAGAACGTGTATCTAAAAACACAAATACTTTAGAACGTGTATCTAAAAAAACAAATACTTTAGAACGTGTATCTAAAAACACAAATACTTTAGAACGTGTATCTAAAAACACAAATACTTTAGAACGTGTATCTAAAAAAACAAATACTTTAGAACGTGTATCTAAAAAAACAAATACTTTAGAACGTGTATCTAAAAACACAAATACTTTAGAACGTGTATCTAAAAACACAAATACTTTAGAACGTGTATCTAAAAACACAAATACTTTAGAACGTGTATCTAAAAACACAAATACTTTAGAATGTGTATCTAAAAACACAAATACTTTAGAACGTGTATCTAAAAACACAAATACTTTAGAACGTGTATCTAAAAAAACAAATACTTTAGAACGTGTATCTAAAAAAACAAATACTTTAGAACGTGTATCTAAAAACACAAATACTTTAGAACGTGTATCTAAAAAAACAAATACTTTAGAACGTGTATCTAAAAACACAAATACTTTAGAACGTGTATCTAAAAACACAAATACTTTAGAACGTGTATCTAAAAACACAAATACTTTAGAACGTGTGTCTAAAAACACAGATACTTTAGAATGTGTATCTAAAAACACAAATACTTTAGAACGTGTATCTAAAAACACAAATACTTTAGAACGTGTATCTAAAAAAACAAATACTTTAGAACGTGTATCTAAAAACACAAATACTTTAGAACGTGTATCTAAAAACACAAATACTTTAGAACGTGTATCTAAAAAACAAATACTTTAGAACGTGTATCTAAAAACACAAATACTTTAGAACGTGTATCTAAAAAAACAAATACTTTAGAACGTGTATCTAAAAAAACAAATACTTTAGAACGTGTATCTAAAAACACAAATACTTTAGAACGTGTATCTAAAAACACAAATACTTTAGAACGTGTATCTAAAAACACAAATACTTTAGAACGTGTATCTAAAAACACAAATACTTTAGAACGTGTATCTAAAAACACAGATACTTTAGAACATGTATCTAAAAACACAAATACTTTAGAACGTGTATCTAAAAACACAAATACTTTAGAACGTGTATCTAAAAACACAAATACTTTAGAACGTGTATCTAAAAACACAAATACTTTAGAACGTGTATCTAAAAACACAGATACTTTAGAACGTGTATCTGAAAACACAAATACTTTAGAACGTGTATCTAAAAACACAGATACTTTAGAACGTGTATCTAAAAACACAAATACTTTAGAACGTGTATCTAAAAACACAAATACTTTAGAACGTGTATCTAAAAAAACAAATACTTTAGAACGTGTATCTAAAAACACAAATACTTTAGAACGTGTATCTAAAAACACAAATACTTTAGAACGTGTATCTAAAAAAACAAATACTTTAGAACGTGTATCTAAAAAAACAAATACTTTAGAACGTGTATCTAAAAAAACAAATACTTTAGAACGTGTATCTAAAAACACAAATACTTTAGAACGTGTATCTAAAAACACAGATACTTTAGAACGTGTATCTAAAAACACAAATACTTTAGAACGTGTATCTAAAAACACAAATACTTTAGAACGTGTATCTAAAAACACAAATACTTTAGAACGTGTATCTAAAAACACAGATACTTTAGAACGTGTATCTAAAAACACAGATACTTTAGAACGTGTATCTAAAAACACAAATACTTTAGAACGTGTATCTAAAAACACAAATACTTTAGAACGTGTATCTAAAAACACAAATACTTTAGAACGTGTATCTAAAAACACAAATACTTTAGAACGTGTATCTAAAAACACAAATACTTTAGAACGTGTATCTAAAAAAACAAATACTTTAGAACGTGTATCTAAAAAAACAAATACTTTAGAACGTGTATCTAAAAAAACAAATACTTTAGATCGTGTATCTAAAAACACAAATACTTTAGAACGTGTATCTAAAAACACAAATACTTTAGAACGTGTGTCTAAAAACACAAATACTTTAGAACGTGTATCTAAAAACACAAATACTTTAGAACGTGTATCTAAAAACACAAATACTTTAGAACGTGTATCTAAAAAAACAAATACTTTAGAACGTGTATCTAAAAACACAAATACTTTAGAACGTGTATCTAAAAACACAAATACTTTAGAACGTGTATCTAAAAACACAAATACTTTAGAACGTGTATCTAAAAACACAAATACTTTAGAACGTGTATCTAAAAACACAAATACTTTAGAACGTGTATCTAAAAAAACAAATACTTTAGAACGTGTATCTAAAAACACAAATACTTTAGAACGTGTATCTAAAAACACAAATACTTTAGAACGTGTATCTAAAAACACAAATACTTTAGAACGTGTATCTAAAAACACAAATACTTTAGAACGTGTATCTAAAAACACAGATACTTTAGAACGTGTATCTAAAAACACAAATACTTTAGAACGTGTATCTAAAAAAACAAATACTTTAGAACGTGTATCTAAAAACACAAATACTTTAGAACGTGTATCTAAAAACACAAATACTTTAGAACGTGTATCTAAAAACAAAAATACTTTAGAACGTGTATCTAAAAACACAAATACTTTAGAACGTGTATCTAAAAACACAGATACTTTAGAACGTGTATCTAAAAACACAAATACTTTAGAACGTGTATCTAAAAACACAAATACTTTAGAACGTGTATCTAAAAACACAAATACTTTAGAACGTGTATCTAAAAACACAAATACTTTAGAACGTGTATCTAAAAAAACAAATACTTTAGAACGTGTATCTAAAAACACAAATACTTTAGAACGTGTATCTAAAAACACAAATACTTTAGAACGTGTATCTAAAAAAACAAATACTTTAGAACGTGTATCTAAAAAAACAAATACTTTAGAACGTGTATCTAAAAAAACAAATACTTTAGAACGTGTATCTAAAAACACAAATACTTTAGAACGTGTATCTAAAAACACAGATACTTTAGAACGTGTATCTAAAAACACAAATACTTTAGAACGTGTATCTAAAAACACAAATACTTTAGAACGTGTATCTAAAAACACAAATACTTTAGAACGTGTATCTAAAAACACAGATACTTTAGAACGTGTATCTAAAAACACAAATACTTTAGAACGTGTATCTAAAAACACAAATACTTTAGAACGTGTATCTAAAAACACAAATACTTTAGAACGTGTATCTAAAAACACAAATACTTTAGAACGTGTATCTAAAAACACAAATACTTTAGAACGTGTATCTAAAAAAACAAATACTTTAGAACGTGTATCTAAAAAAACAAATACTTTAGAACGTGTATCTAAAAAAACAAATACTTTAGAACGTGTATCTAAAAACACAAATACTTTAGAATGTGTATCTAAAAACACAAATACTTTAGAACGTGTGTCTAAAAACACAAATACTTTAGAACGTGTATCTAAAAACACAAATACTTTAGAACGTGTATCTAAAAACACAAATACTTTAGAACGTGTATCTAAAAACACAAATACTTTAGAACGTGTATCTAAAAACACAAATACTTTAGAACGTGTGTCTAAAAACACAGATACTTTAGAACGTGTATCTAAAAACACAAATACTTTAGAACGTGTATCTAAAAACACAAATACTTTAGAACGTGTATCTAAAAAAACAAATACTTTAGAACGTGTATTTAAAAAAACAAATACTTTAGAACGTGTATCTAAAAAAACAAATACTTTAGAACGTGTATCTAAAAAAACAAATACTTTAGAACGTGTATCTAAAAACACAAATACTTTAGAACGTGTAACTAAAAACACAAATACTTTAGAACGTGTATCTAAAAACACAAATACTTTAGAACGTGTATCTAAAAACACAAATACTTTAGAACGTGTATCTAAAAACACAAATACTTTAGAACGTGTATCTAAAAAAACAAATACTTTAGAACGTGTATCTAAAAACACAAATACTTTAGAACGTGTATCTAAAAAAACAAATACTTTAGAACGTGTATCTAAAAACACAAATACTTTAGAACGTGTATCTAAAAACACAAATACTTTAGAACGTGTATCTAAAAACACAAATACTTTAGAACGTGTATCTAAAAAAACAAATACTTTAGAACGTGTATCTAAAAAAACAAATACTTTAGAACGTGTATCTAAAAACACAAATACTTTAGAACGTGTATCTAAAAACACAAATACTTTAGAACGTGTATCTAAAAACACAAATACTTTAGAACGTGTATCTAAAAACACAAATACTTTAGAATGTGTATCTAAAAACACAAATACTTTAGAACGTGTATCTAAAAACACAAATACTTTAGAACGTGTATCTAAAAAAACAAATACTTTAGAACGTGTATCTAAAAAAACAAATACTTTAGAACGTGTATCTAAAAACACAAATACTTTAGAACGTGTATCTAAAAAAACAAATACTTTAGAACGTGTATCTAAAAACACAAATACTTTAGAACGTGTATCTAAAAACACAAATACTTTAGAACGTGTATCTAAAAACACAAATACTTTAGAACGTGTGTCTAAAAACACAGATACTTTAGAATGTGTATCTAAAAACACAAATACTTTAGAACGTGTATCTAAAAACACAAATACTTTAGAACGTGTATCTAAAAAAACAAATACTTTAGAACGTGTATCTAAAAACACAAATACTTTAGAACGTGTATCTAAAAACACAAATACTTTAGAACGTGTATCTAAAAAACAAATACTTTAGAACGTGTATCTAAAAACACAAATACTTTAGAACGTGTATCTAAAAAAACAAATACTTTAGAACGTGTATCTAAAAAAACAAATACTTTAGAACGTGTATCTAAAAACACAAATACTTTAGAACGTGTATCTAAAAACACAAATACTTTAGAACGTGTATCTAAAAACACAAATACTTTAGAACGTGTATCTAAAAACACAAATACTTTAGAACGTGTATCTAAAAACACAGATACTTTAGAACATGTATCTAAAAACACAAATACTTTAGAACGTGTATCTAAAAACACAAATACTTTAGAACGTGTATCTAAAAACACAAATACTTTAGAACGTGTATCTAAAAACACAAATACTTTAGAACGTGTATCTAAAAACACAGATACTTTAGAACGTGTATCTGAAAACACAAATACTTTAGAACGTGTATCTAAAAACACAGATACTTTAGAACGTATATCTGAAAACACAAACTGATCTTCATTTGATCCAGCAATATTTTTAGTTCAAAATATTCATAAGTGTTTAAAATAACCAAAGGATGAAACATATCGATTTAATATCAGTTATTGGCAAAAACTGTCAGAAGTATTTGCAGTACTCAGGTATTTGCAGTACTCATCAGAGCAATTTGCAGTACTCATCAGAGCTATTTGCAGTACTCATCAGAGCTATTTGCAGTACTCCTCAGAGGTATTTGCAGTACTCATCAGAGCTATTTGCAGTACTCCTCAGAGGTATTTGCAGTACTCATCAGAGCTATTTGCAGTACTCCTCAGAGGTATTTGCAGTACTCATCAGAGCTATTTGCAGTACTCCTCAGAGGTATTTGCAGTACTCATCAGAGCTATTTGCAGTACTCCTCAGAGGTATTTGCAGTACTCATCAGAGCTATTTGCAGTACTCATCAGAGCTATTTGCAGTACTCCTCAGAGGTATTTGCAGTACTCATCAGAGCTATTTGCAGTACTCATCAGAGCTATTTGCAGTACTCCTCAGAGGTATTTGCAGTACTCCTCAGAGGTATTTGCAGTTCTCAGAGCTATTTGCAGTACTCCTCAGAGGTATTTGCAGTACTCCTCAGAGGTATTTGCAGTTCTCAGAGCTATTTGCAGTACTCACTCGAGGTACTTGGTCCAGTAGGCCGGGTCAGACATGGCCATGAAGCAGCAGTTGGTCAGAATCGTGCACATGATGAAGAGGCTGAAGAGAGTGAAGCTGCGGTCAAGGAGAACAGCTGAAGGGAGAACAGCTGAAGGGAGAACAGCTGAAGGGAGAACAGCTGAAGGGAGAACAGCTGAAGGGAGAACAGCTGAAGGGAGAACAACTGAAGGGAGAACAGCTGAAGGGAGAACAACTGAAGGGAGAACAGCTGAAGGGAGGACAGCTGAAGGGAGAACAACTGAAGGGAGAACAGCTGAAGGGATAACAACTGAAAGGAGAACAGCTGAAGGGATAACAGCTGAAGGGAGAACAACTGAAGGGAGAACAGCTGAAGGGATAACAACTGAAAGGAGAACAGCTGAAGGGATAACAACTGAAAGGAGAACAGCTGAAGGGATAACAGCTGAAGGGAGAACAACTGAAGGGAGAACAGCTGAAGGGATAACAACTGAAAGGAGAACAGATGAAGGGATAACAACTGAAAGGAGAACAGCTGAAGGGATAACAGCTGAAGGGAGAACAACTGAAGGGAGAACAGCAGCTGAGGGGAGAATAGCTGAAGGGATAACAACTGAAAGGAGAACAGCTGAAGGGATAACAACTGAAAGGAGAACAGCTGAAGGGATAACAGCTGAAGGGAGAACAACTGAAGGGAGAACAGCAGCTGAGGGGAGAATAGCTGAAAGGATAACAGCTGAAGGGAGGCATGTCAGTGTAATACCTCACACGTCCAGGAGGGGTCCATTGTAGAAAAAGTTTCAGTTGTTTCATCTGGACTGTTTTTTTTTAAACGATACGTTTTGACTCCAAGAGTCTGAACAGATGAAACGACTGAAACATTGTCCCACAGCAACAACCAAACACACATATGGAATGTCCCAGGTCTAAACCAGGACTAAACCAGGTCTAAACCAGGACTAAACCAGGACTAAACCAGGACTAAACCAGGACTAAACCAGGACTAAACTAAACCAGGACTAAACCAGGACTAAACCAGGACTAAACCAGGACTAAACTAAACCAGGACTAAACCAGGACTAAACCAGGACTAAACCAGGACTAAACCAGGACTAAACTAAACCAGGACTAAACCAGGACTAAACCAGGACTAAACTAAACCAGGACTAAACCAGGACTAAACCAGGACTAAACCAGGACTAAACCAGGACTAAACTAAACCAGGACTAAACCAGGACTAAACCAGGACTAAACCAGGACTAAACCAGGACTAAACCAGGACTAAACCAGGACTAAACCAGGATCTTGTTGTTGTAAACATGAAAAAGTGAAGCCGTGTCAGGTGGAGCGAGTGGGCGGAGCTCTGCTGGGATAATGACAGGTGTACGGAGGCCTAAGAGGGACATGCTGAGGGCAAAGCTGTAATTACACCCACGCGTGTCACTCAGGAGGAGACGGGGAAGAGGAGAAAGGAGAGGAAGAAGGAGAGGAGAAGAGGAGATGGGGAAGGGGAGGAGGAGACAAGGAGGAGGAGAGAGGAGAAGAGAGAGGAGACGAGGAGATGGAGGGACGAGGAGGAGAGAGGAGGTGAGAGGAGAAGAGGAGACGAGGAGATGGAGAAACGAGGAGGAGACAGGAGGTGAGAGGAGAAGAGGAGACAAAGAGATGGAGAGAGGAAGAGGAGGGAGGAGGTGAGAGGAGAAGAGGAGACAAAGAGATGGAGAGAGGAAGAGGAGGGAGGAGGTGAGAGGAGAAGAGGAGACAAAGAGATGGAGAGAGGAAGAGGAGAGAGGAGGTGAGAGGAGAAGAGGAGACGAGGAAAGGAGGAGACGAGGAGATGGAGAGACGAGGAGGCGACAGGAGGTGAGTGGAGATGAGGAGACGAGGAGACGAGGACAAAAGGAGATGGAGAGACGAGGAGGAGACAGGATGTGAGAGGAGAAGAGGAGACGAGGAAAGGAGGAAACGAGGAGATGGAGAGAGGAGGAGGAGAGAGGAGGTGAGAGGAGACGAGGAGATGGGGAAGGGGAGGAGGAGACAAGGAGGAGGAGAGAGGAGGGAGAAACAGGAGGAGGAAGAGGCCTGTGTTAGGCCCTGGTCCAGTCCTGTTCAGTGCCTCTGTCCCGCTCTTATCTTCCTGTTCACACCTGCGTCACATGTCGGCTTTGGTCCAATCAGACGCTGTTCTGTGGCGGTGGCGCCGGGCTGTCGGCCAATCATGCGTCAGTTTAAGGAGGCTCTTACAAACACCTCCAGTGAGCACGCTCAGTCTGCGCCACCTCAGCACCTCAAGAGCAAGGTCCTGCTTTAGCCCTGGTTTAGTCCTGCTTTAGCCCTGGTTTAGCCCTGGTTTAGACCTGCTTTAGTCCTGGTTTAGCCCTGCTTTAGACCTGCTTTAGTCCTGCTTTAGACCTGCTTTAGTCCTGCTTTAGTCCTGCTTTAGACCTGCTTTAGACCTATTTTAGTCCTGCTTTAGTCCTGCTTTAGCCCTGGTTTAGTCCTGCTTTAGTCCTGCTTTAGTCCTGCTTTAGACCTGCTTTAGTCCTGCTTTAGTCCTGCTTTAGACCTGCTTTAGTCCTGCTTTAGTCCTGCTTTAGACCTGCTTTAGACCTGTTTTAGTCCTGCTTTAGACCTGCTTTAGTCCTGCTTTAGACCTGCTTTAGACCTGTTTTAGTCCTGGTTTAGTCCTGCTTTAGACCTGCTTTAGTCCTGCTTTAGTCCTGCTTTAGTCCTGCTTTAGTCCTGCTTTAGTCCTGCTTTAGTCCTGCTTTAGTCCTGCTTTAGTCCTGCTTTAGTCCTGCTTTAGACCTGCTTTAGTCCTGTTTTAGTCCTGCTTTAGTCCTGCTTTAGTCCTGCTTTAGCCCTGCTTTAGTCCTGCTTTAGTCCTGCTTTAGTCCTGCTTTAGTCCTGTTTTAGACCTGCTTTAGTCCTGCTTTAGTCCTGTTTTAGTCCTGCTTTAGTCCTGCTTTAGTCCTGCTTTAGCCCTGCTTTAGACCTGCTTTAGTACTGCTTTAGTCCTGCTTTAGTCCTGCTTTAGACCTGCTTTAGTCCTTCTTTAGTCCTGTTTTAGACCTGCTTTAGTCCTGCTTTAGTCCTGTTTTAGACCTGCTTTAGTCCTGCTTTAGTCCTTCTTTAGTCCTGTTTTAGACCTGCTTTAGTCCTGCTTTAGTCCTGCTTTAGTCCTGCTTTAGTCCTGTTTTAGTCCTGTTTTAGACCTGCTTTAGTCCTGCTTTAGTCCTGCTTTAGTCCTGCTTTAGTCCTGCTTTAGTCCTGCTTTAGACCTGCTTTAGTCCTGCTTTAGTCCTGTTTTAGACCTGCTTTAGACCTGCTTTAGACCTGCTTTAGTCCTGTTTTAGTCCTGCTTTAGTCCTGCTTTAGTCCTGGTTTAGTCCTTCTTTAGTGCTGTTTTAGACCTGCTTTAGTCCTGCTTTAGCCCTGCTTTAGACCTGCTTTAGTCCTGCTTTAGTCCTGCTTTAGTCCTGCTTTAGACCTGCTTTAGTCCTTCTTTAGTCCTGTTTTAGACCTGCTTTAGTCCTGCTTTAGTCCTGTTTTAGACCTGCTTTAGTCCTGCTTTAGACCTGCTTTAGTCCTGCTTTAGACCTGCTTTAGACCTGCTTTAGTCCTGCTTTAGTCCTGCTTTAGTCCTTCTTTAGTCCTGCTTTAGTCCTGCTTTAGACCTGCTTTAGTCCTTCTTTAGTCCTGTTTTAGACCTGCTTTAGTCCTGCTTTAGTCCTGTTTTAGACCTGCTTTAGTCCTGCTTTAGTCCTTCTTTAGTCCTGCTTTAGTCCTGCTTTAGTCCTGCTTTAGTCCTGCTTTAGTCCTGCTTTAGTCCTGTTTTAGATCTGCTTTAGACCTGCTTTAGACCTGCTTTAGTCCTGTTTTAGACCTGCTTTAGACCTGCTTTAGACCTGCTTTAGTCCTGTTTTAGTCCTGCTTTAGTCCTGCTTTAGTCCTGCTTTAGTCCTGCTTTAGACCTGCTTTAGTCCTGCTTTAGACCTGCTTTAGTCCTGCTTTAGACCTGCTTTAGTCCTGTTTTAGACCTGCTTTAGACCTGCTTTAGACCTGCTTTAGTCCTGTTTTAGTCCTGCTTTAGTCCTGCTTTAGTCCTGCTTTAGTCCTGCTTTAGTCCTTCTTTAGTCCTGTTTTAGACCTGCTTTAGTCCTGCTTTAGTCCTGTTTTAGACCTGCTTTAGTCCTGTTTTAGACCTGCTTTAGTCCTGCTTTAGTCCTTCTTTAGTCCTGTTTTAGACCTGCTTTAGTCCTGCTTTAGTCCTGCTTTAGTCCTGCTTTAGTCCTGTTTTAGACCTGCTTTAGACCTGCTTTAGTCCTTCTTTAGTCCTGCTTTAGTCCTGTTTTAGACCTGCTTTAGTCCTGCTTTAGTCCTGCTTTAGACCTGCTTTAGACCTGCTTTAGTCCTGTTTTATACCTGCTTTAGTCCTGGTTTAGTCCTGTTTTAGACCTGCTTTAGACCTGCTTTAGTCCTGGTTTAGTCCTGCTTTAGTCCTGGTTTAGTCCTGCTTTAGACCTGCTTTAGTCCTGTTTTAAACCTGCTTTAGTCCTGCTTTAGTCCTGCTTTAGTCCTGTTTTAGTCCTGTTTTAGACCTGCTTTAGTCCTGCTTTAGTCCTGCTTTAGTCCTGCTTTAGTCCTGCTTTAGTCCTGCTTTAGACCTGCTTTAGTCCTGCTTTAGTCCTGTTTTAGACCTGCTTTAGACCTGTTTTAGACCTGCTTTAGTCCTGCTTTAGTCCTGCTTTAGTCCTGTTTTAGTCCTGCTTTAGTCCTGCTTTAGTCCTGCTTTAGCCCTGCTTTAGACCTGCTTTAGTCCTGCTTTAGTCCTGCTTTAGTCCTGCTTTAGACCTGCTTTAGTCCTTCTTTAGTCCTGTTTTAGACCTGCTTTAGTCCTGCTTTAGTCCTGTTTTAGACCTGCTTTAGTCCTGCTTTAGTCCTTCTTTAGTCCTGCTTTAGTCCTGCTTTAGTCCTGCTTTAGACCTGCTTTAGTCCTGTTTTAGACCTGCTTTAGACCTGCTTTAGACCTGCTTTAGTCCTGTTTTAGTCCTGCTTTAGTCCTGCTTTAGTCCTGCTTTAGCCCTGCTTTAGACCTGCTTTAGACCTGCTTTAGTCCTGTTTTAGACCTGCTTTAGTCCTGCTTTAGTCCTGCTTTAGCCCTGCTTTAGACCTGCTTTAGTCCTGCTTTAGTCCTGCTTTAGACCTGCTTTAGTCCTTCTTTAGTCCTGTTTTAGACCTGCTTTAGTCCTGCTTTAGTCCTGCTTTAGTCCTGCTTTAGACCTGCTTTAGTCCTGCTTTAGTCCTGCTTTAGTCCTGTTTAGAAATGCTTTAGTCCTGCTTTAGTCCTGCTTTAGTCCTGCTTTAGTCCTTCTTTAGTCCTGTTTTAGACCTGCTTTAGTCCTGCTTTAGTCCTTCTTTAGTCCTGTTTTAGACCTGCTTTAGTCCTGCTTTAGTCCTGCTTTAGACCTGCTTTAGTCCTGGTTTAGTCCTGCTTTAGTCCTGCTTTAGACCTGCTTTAGTCCTGCTTTAGTCCTGCTTTAGTCCTGCTTTAGACCTGCTTTAGACCTGCTTTAGACCTGCTTTAGTCCTGCTTTAGTCCTGCTTTAGTCCTGCTTTAGTCCTGCTTTAGTCCTGCTTTAGTCCTGTTTTAGTCCTGCTTTAGACCTGCTTTAGTCCTGCTTTAGTCCTGCTTTAGTCCTGCTTTAGTCCTGGTTTAGTCCTGCTTTAGACCTGCTTTAGTCCTGCTTTAGTCCTGCTTTAGACCTGCTTTAGACCTGTTTTAGTCCTGCTTTAGTCCCGCTTTAGTCCTGCTTTAGTCCTGTTTTAGACCTGCTTTAGTCCTGCTTTAGACCTGCTTTAGTCCTGCTTTAGTCCTGCTTTAGACCTGCTTTAGTCCTGCTTTAGACCTGCTTTAGTCCTGCTTTAGTCCTGCTTTAGACCTGCTTTAGACCTGCTTTAGACCTGCTTTAGTCCTGCTTTAGTCCTGGTTTAGTCCTGCTTTAGACCTGCTTTAGTCCTGCTTTAGTCCTGCTTTAGTCCTGCTTTAGACCTGTTTTAGACCTGCTTTAGACCTGCTTTAGTCCTGCTTTAGACCTGCTTTAGACCTGCTTTAGACCTGCTTTAGTCCTGCTTTAGTCCTGCTTTAGTCCTGCTTTAGACCTGCTTTAGACCTGCTTTAGACCTGCTTTAGACCTGCTTTAGTCCTGCTTTAGTCCCGCTTTAGTCCCGCTTTAGTCCTGTTTTAGACCTGCTTTAGTCCTGCTTTAGACCTGCTTTAGTCCTGCTTTAGACCTGCTTTAGTCCTGCTTTAGTCCTGCTTTAGACCTGCTTTAGTCCTGCTTTAGACCTGCTTTAGACCTGCTTTAGTCCTGCTTTAGTCCTGCTTTAGTCCTGCTTTAGTCCTGTTTTAGACCCGCTTTAGTCCTGCTTTAGTCCTGCTTTAGTCCTGCTTTAGCCCTGGTTTAGTCCTGCTTTAGTCCTGCTTTAGACCTGCTTTAGACCTGCTTTAGACCTGCTTTAGACCTGCTTTAGACCTGCTTTAGACCTGCTTTAGTCCTGCTTTAGACCTGCTTTAGTCCTGGTTTAGTCCTGCTTTAGTCCTGCTTTAGACCTGCTTTAGACCTGCTTTAGTCCTGCTTTAGTCCTGTTTTAGACCCGCTTTAGTCCTGCTTTAGACCTGCTTTAGACCTGCTTTAGTCCTGCTTTAGTCCTGTTTTAGACCCGCTTTAGTCCTGCTTTAGTCCTGCTTTAGACCTGCTTTAGTCCTGCTTTAGTCCTGCTTTAGTCCTGATTTAGTCCTGCTTTAGAGCTGCTTTAGTCCTGCTTTAGTCCTGGTTTAGTCCTGCTTTAGACCTGCTTTAGTCCTGCTTTAGACCTGCTTTAGTCCTGCTTTAGTCCTGCTTTAGTCCTGATTTAGTCCTGATTTAGACCTGCTTTAGTCCTGCTTTAGTCCTGCTTTAGTCCTGATTTAGACCTGCTTTAGTCCTGCTTTAGTCCTGCTTTAGTCCTGCTTTAGTCCTGTTTTAGACCTGCTTTAGACCTGCTTTAGACCTGTTTTAGTCCTGCTTTAGTCCTGCTTTAGTCCTGCTTTAGTCCTGCTTTAGACCTGCTTTAGTCCTGCTTTAGTCCTGCTTTAGTCCTGTTTTAGAGCTGCTTTAGACCTGCTTTAGTCCTGCTTTAGTCCTGCTTTAGTCCTGCTTTAGTCCTGCTTTAGTCCTGTTTTAGAGCTGCTTTAGACCTGCTTTAGTCCTGCTTTAGTCCTGCTTTAGACCTGCTTTAGTCCTGGTTTAGTCCTGGTTTAGCCCTGCTTTAGTCCTGTTTTAGACCTGCTTTAGACCTGCTTTAGACCTGCTTTAGTCCTGCTTTAGTCCTGCTTTAGTCCTGCTTTAGACCTGCTTTAGTCCTGCTTTAGACCTGCTTTAGTCCTGCTTTAGTCCTGTTTTAGACCTGTTTTAGACCTGCTTTAGTCCTGCTTTAGACCTGCTTTAGTCCTGCTTTAGACCTGCTTTAGTCCTGCTTTAGTCCTGTTTTAGACCTGTTTTAGACCTGCTTTAGACCTGCTTTAGTCCTGCTTTAGACCTGGTTTAGTCCTGCTTTAGTCCTGTTTTAGACCTGTTTTAGACCTGCTTTAGACCTGCTTTAGTCCTGCTTTAGTCCTGTTTTAGACCTGCTTTAGTCCTGGTTTAGTCCTGCTTTAGTCCTGCTTTAGTCCTGGTTTAGTCCTGCTTTAGTCCTGCTTTAGTCCTGGTTTAGTCCTGCTTTAGTCCTGCTTTAGACCTGCTTTAGACCTGCTTTAGTCCTGCTTTAGACCTGCTTTAGTCCTGCTTTAGACCTGCTTTAGTCCTGCTTTAGACCTGCTTTAGTCCTGCTTTTGTCCTGCTTTAGTCCTGCTTTAGACCTGCTTTAGACCTGCTTTAGTCCTGCTTTAGACCTGCTTTAGTCCTGCTTTTGTCCTGGTTTAGTCCTGCTTTAGTCCTGCTTTTGTCCTGGTTTAGTCCTGCTTTAGTCCTGTTTTAGACCTGCTTTAGTCCTGCTTTAGTCCTGCTTTTGTCCTGGTTTAGTCCTGCTTTAGACCTGCTTTAGACCTGCTTTAGTCCTGCTTTAGTCCTGTTTTTGTCCTGCTTTAGTCCTGCTCTAGACTTGCTTTAGTCCTGCTTTAGTCCTGCTTTAGTCCTGCTTTAGACCTGCTTTAGTCCTGCTTTAGACCTGCTTTAGACCTGCTTTAGACCTGTTTTAGTCCTGCTTTAGTCCTGCTTTAGTCCTGCTTTAGTCCTGCTTTAGACCTGCTTTAGTCCTGCTTTAGTCCTGCTTTAGACCTGCTTTAGACCTGTTTTAGTCCTGCTTTAGTCCTGCTTTAGTCCTGCTTTAGTCCTGCTTTAGTCCTGCTTTAGTCCTGCTTTAGTCCTGGTTTAGTCCTGCTTTAGTCCTGCTTTAGACCTGCTTTAGTCCTGCTTTAGACCTGCTTTAGTCCTGCTTTAGTCCTGCTTTAGTCCTGCTTTAGACCTGCTTTAGTCCTGCTTTAGACCTGCTTTAGTCCTGCTTTAGTCCTGCTTTAGTCCTGCTTTAGACCTGCTTTAGTCCTGCTTTAGTCCTGCTTTAGTCCTGGTTTAGTCCTGGTTTAGTCCTGCTTTAGTCCTGCTTTAGTCCTGGTTTAGTCCTGCTTTAGTCCTGCTTTAGTCCTGCTTTAGTCCTGCTTTAGACCTGCTTTAGACCTGCTTTAGACCTGTTTTAGTCCTGCTTTAGTCCTGCTTTAGTCCTGCTTTAGTCCTGCTTTAGTCCTGCTTTAGACCTGCTTTAGACCTGCTTTAGTCCTGCTTTAGACCTGCTTTAGTCCTGCTTTAGTCCTGCTTTAGTCCTGCTTTAGACCTGCTTTAGACCTGCTTTAGACCTGCTTTAGACCTGCTTTAGTCCTGCTTTAGACCTGCTTTAGACCTGCTTTAGTCCTGCTTTAGTCCTGCTTTAGTCCTGCTTTAGACCTGCTTTAGACCTGCTTTAGACCTGCTTTAGTCCTGCTTTAGTCCTGGTTTAGTCCTGCTTTAGACCTGCTTTAGTCCTGCTTTAGTCCTGCTTTAGTCCTGCTTTAGACCTGCTTTAGACCTGCTTTAGACCTGTTTTAGTCCTGCTTTAGTCCTGCTTTAGTCCTGCTTTAGTCCTGCTTTAGTCCTGCTTTAGACCTGCTTTAGACCTGCTTTAGTCCTGCTTTAGTCCTGCTTTAGACCTGCTTTAGTCCTGCTTTAGTCCTGCTTTAGTCCTGCTTTAGTCCTGGTTTAGACCTGCTTTAGTCTTGCTTTAGACCTGCTTTAGACCTGCTTTAGTCCTGCTTTAGTCCTGCTTTAGTCCTGCTTTAGTCCTGCTTTAGACCTGCTTTAGTCCTGCTTTAGACCTGCTTTAGTCCTGCTTTAGACCTGCTTTAGACCTGCTTTAGTCCTGCTTTAGTCCTGGTTTAGTCCTGGTTTAGACCTGCTTTAGTCCTGCTTTAGTTCTGCTTTAGACCTGCTTTAGACCTGCTTTAGTCCTGCTTTAGTTCTGCTTTAGACCTGCTTTAGTCCTGTTTTAGACCTGCTTTAGTCCTGCTTTAGTTCTGCTTTAGACCTGCTTTAGTCCTGGTTTAGTCCTGCTTTAGTCCTGCTTTAGACCTGTTTTAGTCCTGGTTTAGTCCTGCTTTAGTCCTGCTTTAGTCCTGCTTTAGTCTTGCTTTAGACCTGCTTTAGTCCTGCTTTAGTCCTGCTTTAGTCCTGCTTTAGACCTGTTTTAGTCCTGGTTTAGTCCTGCTTTAGTCCTGCTTTAGTCCTGCTTTAGTCCTGCTTTAGTCCTGTTTTAGACCTGCTTTAGTCCTGCTTTAGACCTGCTTTAGTCCTGCTTTAGACCTGCTTTAGTCCTGTTTTAGTCCTGCTTTAGTCCTGCTTTAGACCTGCTTTAGTCCTGTTTTAAACCTGCTTTAGTCCTGCTTTAGTCCTGCTTTAGTCCTGCTTTAGTCCTGCTTTAGTCCTGTTTTAGACCTGCTTTAGTCCTGCTTTAGACCTGCTTTAGTCCTGCTTTAGACCTGCTTTAGTTCTGCTTTAGACCTGCTTTAGTCCTGCTTTAGACCTGCTTTAGTCCTGTTTTAAACCTGCTTTAGTCCTGCTTTAGTTCTGCTTTAGACCTGCTTTAGACCTGCTTTAGTCCTGCTTTAGAACTGCTTTAGTCCTGCTTTAGTCCTGCTTTAGACCTGCTTTAGTCCTGTTTTAAACCTGCTTTAGTCCTGCTTTAGTTCTGCTTTAGACCTGGTTTAGTCCTGCTTTAGTCCTGTTTTAGACCTGCTCTAGACCTGCTTTAGTCCTGGTTTAGTCCTGCTTTAGTCCTGTTTTAGACCTGCTTTAGTCCTGCTTTAGTCCTGCTTTAGTCCTGCTTTAGTCCTGCTTTAGACCTGCTTTAGACCTGCTTTAGTCCTGCTTTAGACCTGCTTTAGTCCTGCTTTAGACCTGCTTTAGACCTGCTTTAGTCCTGCTTTAGTCCTGCTTTAGTCCTGCTTTAGTCCTGCTTTAGTCCTGCTTTAGTCCTGCTTTAGACCTGCTTTAGTCCTGCTTTAGACCTGCTTTAGTCCTGCTTTAGACCTGCTTTAGTCCTGCTTTAGACCTGCTTTAGACCTGCTTTAGTCCTGCTTTAGTCCTGCTTTAGTCCTGCTTTAGTCCTGCTTTAGTCCTGCTTTAGACCTGCTTTAGACCTGCTTTAGACCTGCTTTAGACCTGCTTTAGACCTGCTTTAGTCCTGCTTTAGTCCTGCTTTAGTCCTGCTTTAGACCTGCTTTAGTCCTGCTTTAGACCTGCTTTAGTCCTGCTTTAGACCTGCTTTAGACCTGCTTTAGACCTGCTTTAGTCCTGCTTTAGTCCTGCTTTAGTCCTGGTTTAGTCCTGCTTTAGACCTGCTTTAGTCCTGCTTTAGTCCTGCTTTAGACCTGGTTTAGTCCTGCTTTAGACCTGCTTTAGACCTGCTTTAGTCCTGCTTTAGACCTGGTTTAGTCCTGCTTTAGACCTGCTTTAGTCCTGCTTTAGTCCTGGTTTAGTCCTGCTTTAGACCTGGTTTAGTCCTGCTTTAGTCCTGGTTTAGTCCTGCTTTAGTCCTGCTTTAGACCTGCTTTAGACCTGCTTTAGTCCTGCTTTAGTCCTGGTTTAGTCCTGCTTTAGACCTGGTTTAGTCCTGCTTTAGACCTGCTTTAGTCCTGCTTTAGTCCTGGTTTAGTCCTGCTTTAGTCCTGCTTTAGACCTGCTTTAGACCTGGTTTAGTCCTGTTTTAGTCCTGTTTTAGTCCTGCTTTAGACCTGCTTTAGACCTGCTTTAGTCCTGTTTTAGTCCTGCTTTAGACCTGCTTTAGTCCTGCTTTAGTCCTGCTTTAGTCCTGCTTTAGACCTGCTCTAGACCTGCTTTAGTCCTGGTTTAGTCCTGCTTTAGTCCTGCTTTAGACCTGCTTTAGACCTGCTTTAGACCTGCTTTAGTCCTGCTTTAGTCCTGCTTTAGTCCTGCTTTAGTCCTGGTTTAGTCCTGCTTTAGACCTGCTTTAGTCCTGCTTTAGTCCTGCTTTAGACCTGCTCTAGACCTGCTTTAGTCCTGGTTTAGTCCTGCTTTAGTCCTGCTTTAGACCTGCGTTAGACCTGCTTTAGACCTGCTTTAGACCTGCTTTAGTCCTGCTTTAGACCTGCTTTAGTCCTGCTTTAGTCCTGCTTTAGACCTGCTTTAGACCTGCTTTAGTCCTGCTTTAGACCTGCTTTAGTCCTGCTTTAGACCTGCGTTAGACCTGCTTTAGACCTGCTTTAGACCTGCTTTAGTCCCGCTTTAGTCCCGCTTTAGTCCTGTTTTAGACCTGCTCTAGACCTGCTTTAGCCCTGCTTTAGTCCTGCTTTAGACCTGCTTTAGTCCTGCTTTAGTCCTGCTTTAGACCTGCTTTAGTCCTGCTTTAGTCCTGCTCTAGACCTGCTTTAGCCCTGCTTTAGTCCTGCTTTAGACCTGCTTTAGTCCTGCTTTAGTCCTGCTTTAGACCTGCTTTAGTCCTGCTTTAGACCTGCTTTAGTCCTGCTTTAGTCCTGCTCTAGACCTGCTTTAGCCCTGCTTTAGTCCTGCTTTAGTCCTGCTTTAGTCCTGCTTTAGACCTGCTCTAGACCTGCTTTAGTCCTGGTTTAGTCCTGCTTTAGTCCTGCTTTAGACCTGCTTTAGACCTGCTTTAGACCTGCTTTAGACCTGCTTTAGACCTGCTTTAGTCCTGCTTTAGACCTGCTTTAGTCCTGCTCTAGACCTGCTTTAGTCCTGCTTTAGACCTGCTTTAGTCCTGCTTTAGTCCTGCTTTAGACCTGCTTTAGACCTGCTTTAGTCCTGCTTTAGACCTGCTTTAGACCTGCTTTAGACCTGCTTTAGACCTGCTTTAGTCCTGCTTTAGTCCTGCTTTAGTCCTGCTTTAGTCCTGCTTTAGACCTGCTTTAGACCTGCTTTAGACCTGCTTTAGTCCTGCTTTAGTCCTGCTTTAGACCTGCTTTAGTCCTGCTTTAGTCCTTCTTTAGTCCTGCTTTAGACCTGCTTTAGACCTGCTTTAGACCTGCTTTAGTCCTGCTTTAGACCTGCTTTAGACCTGCTTTAGTCCTGCTTTAGACCTGCTTTAGACCTGGTTTAGACCTGCTTTAGACCTGCTTTAGTCCTGCTTTAGACCTGCTTTAGTCCTGCTTTAGTCCTGCTTTAGACCTGCTTTAGTCCTTCTTTAGACCTGCTTTAGACCTGCTTTAGTCCTGCTTTAGTCCTGGTTTAGTCCTGTTTTAGACCTGCTTTAGACCTGCTTTAGTCCTGCTTTAGACCTGCTTTAGTCCTGCTTTAGACCTGCTTTAGACCTGCTTTAGACCTGCTTTAGTCCTGCTTTAGACCTGCTTTAGTCCTGCTTTAGACCTGCTTTAGACCTGCTTTAGTCCTGCTTTAGTCCTGCTTTAGACCTGCTTTAGTCCTGCTTTAGTCCTGCTTTAGACCTGCTTTAGTCCTGCTTTAGACCTGCTTTAGTCCTGCTTTAGACCTGCTTTAGTCCTGCTTTAGACCTGCTTTAGACCTGCTTTAGTCCTGCTTTAGTCCTGCTTTAGTCCTGCTTTAGACCTGCTTCAGACCTGTTTTAGACCTGCTTTAGTCCTGCTTTAGTCCTGCTTTAGTCCTGCTTTAGACCTGCTTTAGTCCTGCTTTAGACCTGCTTTAGACCTGCTTTAGACCTGCTTTAGACCTGCTTTAGTCCTGCTTTAGACCTGCTTTAGACCTGCTTTAGACCTGCTTTAGTCCTGCTTTAGACCTGCTTTAGACCTGCTTTAGTCCTGTTTTAGACCTGCTTTAGTCCTGCTTTAGACCTGCTTTAGACCTGCTTTAGTCCTGTTTTAGACCTGCTTTAGACCTGCTTTAGTCCTGTTTTAGACCTGCTTTAGTCCTGCTTTAGACCTGCTTTAGTCCTAATTTAGACCTGCTTTAGTCCTGCTTTAGTCCTGCTTTAGACCTGCTTTAGTCCTGCTTTAGACCTGCTTTAGTCCTGCTTTAGACCTGCTTTAGACCTGCTTTAGTCCTGCTTTAGTCCTGCTTTAGTCCTGTTTTAGACCTGCTTTAGAGCTGCTTTAGTCCTGCTTTAGTCCTGTTTTAGACCTGCTTTAGTCCTGCTTTAATCCTGTTTTAGTCCTCCTTTAGACCTGCTTTAGTCCTGCTTTAGTCCTGCTTTAGTCCTGCTTTAGACCTGCTTTAGACCTGCTTTAGTCCTGCTTTAGTCCTGCTTTAGTCCTGCTTTAGTCCTGTTTTAGACCTGCTTTAGAGCTGCTTTAGTCCTGCTTTAGTCCTGTTTTAGACCTGCTTTAGACCTGCTTTAGACCTGCTTTAGTCCTGCTTTAGTCCTGCTTTAGTCCTGCTTTAGTCCTGTTTTAGTCCTCCTTTAGACCTGCTTTAGTCCTGCTTTAGTCCTGCTTTAGTCCTGCTTTAGTCCTGCTTTAGACCTGCTTTAGTCCTGGTTTAGTCCTGCTTTAGTCCTGCTTTAGACCTGCTTTAGTCCTGCTTTAGTCCTGCTTTAGACCTGCTTTAGTCCTGCTTTAGACCTGCTTTAGTCCTGCTTTAGTCCTGCTTTAGTCCTGCTTTAGTCCTGCTTTAGTCCTGCTTTAGTCCTGCTTTAGACCTGCTTTAGTCCTGTTTTAGACCTGCTTTAGACCTGCTTTAGACCTGCTTTTGTCCTGGTTTAGACCTGCTTTAGTCCTGCTTTAGACCTGTTTTAGTCCTGGTTTAGTCCTGCTTTAGTCCTGCTTTAGACCTGCTTTAGTCCTGCTTTAGTCCTGCTTTAGTCCTGCTTTAGTCCTGTTTTAAACCTGCTTTAGTCCTGCTTTAGACCTGCTTTAGTCCTGCTTTAGTCCTGTTTTTGTCCTGGTTTAGTCCTGCTTTAGACCTGCTTTAGTCCTGTTTTAGTCCTGTTTTAGACCTGCTTTAGACCTGCTTTAGTCCTGCTTTAGACCTGCTTTAGACCTGCTTTAGTCCTGCTTTAGTCCTGCTTTAGTCCTGTTTTAAACCTGCTTTAGTCCTGCTTTAGACCTGCTTTAGTCCTGCTTTAGTCCTGTTTTTGTCCTGGTTTAGTCCTGCTTTAGACCTGCTTTAGTCCTGTTTTAGTCCTGTTTTAGACCTGCTTTAGACCTGTTTTAGTCCTGCTTTAGTCCTGCTTTAGTCCTGTTTTTGTCCTGCTTTAGTTCTGCTTTAGACCTGCTTTAGCCCTGCTTTAGTCCTGCTTTAGTCCTGCTTTAGTCCTGCTTTAGTCCTGGTTTAGTCCTGCTTTAGTCCTGTTTTAGACCTGCTTTAGTCCTGCTTTAGTTCTGCTTTAGTCCTGCTTTAGACCTGCTTTAGTCCTGCTTTAGTCCTGCTTTAGTCCTGCTTTAGTCCTGGTTTAGTCCTGCTTTAGTCCTGTTTTAGACCTGCTTTAGACCTGCTTTAGTCCTGCTCTAGACCTGCTTTAGTCCTGGTTTAGTCCTGCTTTAGACCTGCTTTAGACCTGCTTTAGACCTGCTTTAGTCCTGCTTTGGACCTGCTTTAGACCTGCTTTAGACCTGCTTTAGTCCTGCTTTAGTCCTGCTTTAGTCCTGCTTTAGTCCTGCTTTAGTCCTGGTTTAGACCTGCTTTAGACCTGCTTTAGCCCTGCTTTAGTCCTGCTTTAGTCCTGCTTTAGTCCTGCTTTAGACCTGCTTTAGACCTGCTTTAGTCCTGTTTTAGTCCTGCTTTAGACCTGCTTTAGTCCTGCTTTAGACCTGCTTTAGACCTGCTTTAGACCTGCTTTAGTCCTGCTTTAGTCCTGCTTTAGTCCTGCTTTAGACCTGCTTTAGTCCTGCTTTAGTCCTGCTTTAGTCCTGCTCTAGACCTGCTTTAGTCCTGTTTTAGTCCTGCTTTAGACCTGCTTTAGTCCTGCTTTAGACCTGCTTTAGACCTGCTTTAGACCTGCTTTAGTCCTGTTTTAGTCCTGCTTTAGACCTGCTTTAGTCCTGCTTTAGTCCTGCTTTAGTCCTGCTCTAGACCTGCTTTAGTCCTGCTTTAGACCTGCGTTAGACCTGCTTTAGACCTGCTTTAGACCTGCTTTAGTCCTGCTTTAGACCTGCTCTAGACCTGCTTTAGTCCTGCTTTAGTCCTGCTTTAGACCTGCTTTAGACCTGCTTTAGTCCTGCTTTAGTCCTGCTTTAGACCTGCTTTAGTCCTGTTTTAGTCCTGCTTTAGACCTGCTTTAGTCCTGCTTTAGACCTGCTTTAGACCTGCTTTAGACCTGCTTTAGTCCTGCTTTAGTCCTGCTTTAGTCCTGCTTTAGATCTGCTTTAGACCTGCTTTAGTCCTGCTTTAGTCCTGCTTTAGACCTGCTTTAGACCTGCTTTAGTCCTGCTTTAGTCCTGCTTTAGTCCTGGTTTAGTCCTGCTTTAGTCCTGCTTTAGACCTGCTTTAGACCTGCTTTAGACCTGCTTTAGTCCTGCTTTAGTCCTGCTTTAGTCCTGCTTTAGTCCTGGTTTAGTCCTGCTTTAGACCTGCTTTAGTCCTGCTTTAGTCCTGCTTTAGACCTGCTTTAGTCCTGTTTTAGTCCTGCTTTAGACCTGCTTTAGTCCTGCTTTAGACCTGCTTTAGACCTGCTTTAGACCTGCTTTAGTCCTGCTTTAGTCCTGCTTTAGTCCTGCTTTAGACCTGCTTTAGACCTGCTTTAGTCCTGCTTTAGTCCTGCTTTAGTCCTGCTTTAGTCCTGGTTTAGTCCTGCTTTAGTCCTGCTTTAGACCTGCTTTAGACCTGCTTTAGACCTGCTTTAGACCTGCTTTAGACCTGCTTTAGTCCTGCTTTAGTCCTGCTTTAGTCCTGCTTTAGTCCTGGTTTAGTCCTGCTTTAGACCTGCTTTAGTCCTGCTTTAGTCCTGCTTTAGTCCTGCTTTAGACCTGCTTTAGTCCTGCTTTAGACCTGCTTTAGACCTGCTCTAGACCTGCTTTAGTCCTGGTTTAGTCCTGCTTTAGTCCTGCTTTAGACCTGCTTTAGACCTGCTTTAGACCTGCTTTAGTCCTGCTTTAGTCCTGCTTTAGTCCTGCTTTAGTCCTGGTTTAGTCCTGCTTTAGACCTGCTTTAGACCTGCTTTAGTCCTGCTTTAGTCCTGCTTTAGTCCTGCTTTAGTCCTGGTTTAGTCCTGCTTTAGTCCTGCTTTAGACCTGCTTTAGTCCTGCTTTAGACCTGGTTTAGTCCTGTTTTAGTCCTGTTTTAGTCCTGCTTTAGACCTGCTCTAGACCTGCTTTAGTCCTGGTTTAGTCCTGCTTTAGTCCTGCTTTAGACCTGCTTTAGACCTGTTTTAGTCCTGCTTTAGACCTGCTTTAGTCCTGCTTTAGACCTGCTCTAGACCTGCTTTAGTCCTGGTTTAGTCCTGCTTTAGTCCTGCTTTAGACCTGCTTTAGACCTGCTTTAGACCTGCTTTAGACCTGCTTTAGTCCTGCTTTAGTCCTGGTTTAGTCCTGCTTTAGTCCTGCTTTAGACCTGCTTTAGTCCTGCTTTAGTCCTGGTTTAGTCCTGCTTTAGTCCTGCTTTAGACCTGCTTTAGACCTGGTTTAGTCCTGCTTTAGACCTGCTTTAGTCCTGCTTTAGTCCTGGTTTAGTCCTGCTTTAGTCCTGCTTTAGACCTGCTTTAGACCTGGTTTAGTCCTGCTCTAGACCTGCTTTAGTCCTGCTTTAGACCTGCTTTAGACCTGCTTTAGACCTGCTTTAGTCCTGCTTTAGTCCTGCTTTAGTCCTGCTTTAGTCCTGCTTTAGACCTGCTTTAGACCTGCTTTAGACCTGCTTTAGTCCTGCTTTAGACCTGCTTTAGTCCTGCTTTAGTCCTGCTTTAGTCCTGCTTTAGACCTGCTTTAGACCTGCTTTAGACCTGCTTTAGTCCTGCTTTAGTCCTGCTTTAGTCCTGCTTTAGTCCTGCTTTAGTCCTGCTTTAGACCTGCTTTAGACCTGCTTTAGTCCTGCTTTATTCCGGCTTTAGTCCTGGCTTAGTCCTGCTTTAGTCCTGCTTTAGTCCTGCTTTAGACCTGCTTTAGACCTGCTCTAGACCTGCTTTAGTCCTGGTTTAGTCCTGCTTTAGTCCTGCTTTAGACCTGGTTTAGTCCTGCTTTAGTCCTGCTTTAGTCCTGGTTTAGTCCTGCTTTAGTCCTGCTTTAGACCTGCTTTAGACCTGCTTTAGTCCTGCTTTAGTCCTGCTTTAGTCCTGCTTTAGTCCTGCTTTAGTCCTGGTTTAGTCCTGCTTTAGACCTGCTTTAGACCTGCTTTAGTCCTGCTTTAGTCCTGCTTTAGTCCTGCTTTAGTCCTGGTTTAGTCCTGCTTTAGACCTGCTTTAGACCTGCTTTAGACCTGCTTTAGACCTGCTTTAGTCCTGCTTTAGTCCTGCTTTAGACCTGCTTTCGTCCTGCTTTAGTCCTGCTTTAGACCTGCTCTAGACCTGCTTTAGTCCTGGTTTAGTCCTGCTTTAGTCCTGCTTTAGACCTGCTTTAGTCCTGCTTTAGACCTGCTTTAGTCCTGCTTTAGACCTGCTTTAGTCCTGCTTTAGTCCTGCTTTAGTCCTGCTTTAGACCTGCTTTAGTCCTGCTTTAGACCTGCTTTAGTCCTGCTTTAGTCCTGCTTTAGTCCTGCTTTAGTCCTGCTTTAGTCCTGCTTTAGACCTGCTTTAGACCTGCTTTAGTCCTGCTTTAGTCCTGCTTTAGTCCTGCTTTAGACCTGCTTTAGACCTGGTTTAGACCTGCTCTAGACCTGCTTTAGTCCTGGTTTAGTCCTGCTTTAGTCCTGCTTTAGACCTGGTTTAGTCCTGCTTTAGTCCTGCTCTAGACCTGCTTTAGTCCTGGTTTAGTCCTGCTTTAGTCCTGCTTTAGTCCTGCTTAAGTCCTGCTTTAGCCCTGCTTTAGTCCTGCTTTAGACCTGCTTTAGTCCTGCTTTAGTCCTGCTTTAGACCTGTTTTAGACCTGCTTTAGTCCTGCTTTAGTCCTGCTTTAGTCATGCTTTAGTCCTGCTTTAGTCCTGCTTTAGACCTGTTTTAGACCTGCTTTAGTCCTGCTTTAGTCCTGCTTTAGACCTGCTTTAGACCTGCTTTAGACCTGCTTTAGTCCTGCTTTAGACCTGCTTTAGACCTGCTTTAGACCTGCTTTAGACCTGCTTTAGACCTGCTTTAGTCCTGCTTTAGTCCTGCTTTAGTCCTGCTTTAGTCATGCTTTAGTCCTGCTTTAGTCCTGCTTTAGACCTGCTTTCGTCCTGCTTTAGTCCTGTTTTAGACCTGCTTTAGACCTGCTTTAGTCCTGTTTTAAACCTGCTTTAGTCCTGTTTTAGACCTGCTTTAGACCTGCTTTAGTCCTGTTTTAAACCTGCTTTAGTCCTGTTTTAGACCTGCTTTAGTCCTGTTTTAGACCTGCTTTAGTCCTGCTTTAGACCTGCTTTAGTCCTGCTTTAGACCTGCTTTAGTCCTGCTTTAGACCTGCTTTAGACCTGCTTTAGACCTGCTTTAGACCTGCTTTAGTCCTAATTTAGACCTGCTTTAGTCCTGTTTTAGTCCTGCTTTAGACCTGCTTTAGTCCTGCTTTAGACCTGCTTTAGACCTGCTTTAGTCCTGCTTTAGTCCTGCTTTAGTCCTGTTTTAGACCTGCTTTAGACCTGCTTTAGTCCTGCTTTAGTCCTGTTTTAGTCCTGCTTTAGTCCTGCTTTAGTCCTGCTTTAGTCCTGCTTTAGTCCTGCTTTAGACCTGCTTTAGTCCTGCTTTAGTCCTGCTTTAGACCTGCTTTAGACCTGCTTTAGACCTGCTTTAGTCCTGCTTTAGTCCTGTTTTAGTCCTGCTTTAGTCCTGCTTTAGTCCTGCTTTAGTCCTGCTTTAGTCCTGCTTTAGACCTGCTTTAGTCCTGCTTTAGTCCTGCTTTAGTCCTGCTTTAGTCCTGCTTTAGTCCTGGTTTAGACCTGCTTTAGACCTGCTTTAGACCTGCTTTAGACCTGCTTAACCAGGTCTAAGCCAGGTCTAAACCAGGACTAAACCAGGTCTAAACCAGGTCTAAACCAGGTCTAAACCAAGTCTAAACCAGGTCTAAACCAGGACTAAACCAGGACTAAACCAGGTCTAAACCAGGTCTAAACCAGGTCTAAACCAGGACTAAACCAGGACTAAACCAGGTCCAAACCAGGTCTAAACCAGGTCTAAACCAGGTCTAAACCAGGACTAAACCAGGACTAAACCAGGACTAAACCAGGTCTAAACCAGGTCTAAACCAGGACTAAACCAGGACTAAACCAGGTCTAAACCAGGTCTAAACCAGGTCTAAACCAGGACTAAACCAGGACTAAACCAGGTCCAAACCAGGTCTAAACCAGGTCTAAACCAGGACTAAACCAGGACTAAACCAGGTCTAAACCAGGACTAAACCAGGTCTGAACCAGGTCTAAACCAGGTCTAAACCAGGTCTAAACCAGGTCTAAACCAGGATTAAACCAGGACTAAACCAGGACTAAACCAGGTCTAAACCAGGTCTAAACCAGGTCTAAACCAGGACTAAACCAGGACTAAACCAGGTCCAAACCAGGTCTAAACCAGGTCTAAACCAGGTCTAAACCAGGACTAAACCAGGACTAAACCAGGACTAAACCAGGTCTAAACCAGGTCTAAACCAGGACTAAACCAGGACTAAACCAGGACTGA
Organism: Eucyclogobius newberryi; assembly: GCF_026437365.1. Taxonomy (NCBI): domain Eukaryota; kingdom Metazoa; phylum Chordata; class Actinopteri; order Gobiiformes; family Gobiidae; genus Eucyclogobius; species Eucyclogobius newberryi. The sequence goes on along the minus strand of NW_027315812.1, from coordinate 1,541,903 downwards.
ACCAGGTCTAAACCAGGTCTAAACCAGGACTAAACCAGGACTAAACCAGGTCTAAACCAGGACTAAACCAGGACTAAACCAGGTCTAAAGCAGGTCTAAACCAGGTCTAAACCAGGTCTAAACCAGGTCTAAACCAGGTCTAAACCAGGACTAAACCAGGACTAAACCAGGACTAAACCAGGTCTAAACCAGGACTAAACCAGGACTAAACCAGGTCCAAACCAGGTCTAAACCAGGTCTAAACCAGGTCTAAACCAAGTCTAAACCAGGTCTAAACCAGGTCTAAACCAGGACTAAACCAGGTCTAAACCAGGTCTAAACCATGACAAAGTGATCTATAAAAATCCAGACCAGCACTAAATGCCCAAACACAGGTCTGAGTGTCCTCCAGAGGTGAAAGTGCAATTGTCCCGGTTTAGTCCTGGTTTAGTCCTGGTTTAGTCCTGGTTTAGTCCTGGTTTAATCCTGGTTTAGTCCTGGTTTAGTCCTGGTTTAGTCCTGGTTTAGTCCTGGTTTTGTCCTGGTTTAGTCCTGGTTTAGTCCTGGTTTTGTCCTGGTTTAGTCCTGGTTTAGTCCTGGTTTAGTCCTGGTTTAATCCTGGTTTAGTCCTGGTTTAGTCCTGGTTTAGTCCTGGTTTAGTCCTTGTTTAGTCCTGGTTTAGACCTGGTTTAGTCCTGGTTTAGTCCTGGTTTAGTCCTGGTTTAGTCCTGGTTTAGTCCTGGTTTAGTCCTGGTTTAATCCTGGTTTAGTCCTGGTTTAGTCCTGGTTTAGTCCTGGTTTAGTCCTGGTTTAGTCCTGGTTTAATCCTGGTTTAGTCCTGGTTTAGTCCTGGTTTAGTCCTGGTTTAGACCTGGTTTAGTCCTGGTTTAGTCCTGGTTTAGTCCTGGTTTAGTCCTGGTTTAATCCTGGTTTAGTCCTGGTTTAGTCCTGGTTTAGTCCTGGTTTAGTCCTGGTTTAATCCTGGTTTAGTCCTGGTTTAGTCCTGGTTTAGTCCTGGTTTAATCCTGGTTTAGTCCTGGTTTAGTCCTGGTTCAGACCTGCTTCAGACTTCTGTCTCAGTGTGTTTTGTGGAGCTTGTATATAATTTATTGCTGATGTTTATGATCTGCTGACAGCCCCCCCCCCCCCCTCAGCCCCCCCCCACACACACACAAAGGCCCCTCCCCCTCAGCCCCCCCCACACACACACAAAGGCCCCTCCCCCTTAGCCCCCCCCCACACACACACAAAGGCCCCTCCCCCCTGCCTCGCTCAGACATCAAAGCTCCAGTTTTGTCAGTTCCCTTCATGTTTCAGACTCTTATTGTGACACAGGATATGAGTGCACCAGGACGCGGATGGCGAGCCGCCTCACGGGGTGGAAGGGGCTGAACAGGTACAGGGCAGACGTGGCACTGAAGCGGAAGATGGCTTTGCCCTTGTTCAACACGATGAAGGTCTGAAACACAAGCACAAATCACACGTCTGAGGCATTCTGCACCACCATGAGCCCTCGCCCACCTGCCCCTCCCTCACCTGCTCTCACCCACCTGCCCCTCCCTCACCTGTGCCCGCTCTCACACACCTGCCCCTCCCTCACCTGTGCCTGCTCTCACCCACCTGCCCCTCCCTCACCTGCTCTCACCCACCTGCCCCTCCCTCACCTGTGCCCGCTCTCACACACCTGCCCCTCCCTCACCTGTGCCTGCTCTCACCCACCTGCCCCTCCCTCACCTGTGCCCGCTCTCACCCACCTGCCCCTCCCTCACCTGTGCCCGCTCTCACACACCTGCCCCTCCCTCACCTGTGCCCTCTCTCACACACCTGCCCCTCCCTCACCTGTGCCCGCTCTCACCCACCTGCCCCTCCCTCACCTGCTCTCACCCACCTGCCCCTCCCTCACCTGTGCCCGCTCTCACCCACCTGCCCCTCCCTCACCTGTGCCCGCTCTCACACACCTGCCCCTCCCTCACCTGTGCCCGTTCTCACACACCTGCCCCTCCCTCACCTGTGCCCGTTCTCACACACCTGCCCCTCCCTCACCTGTGCCCGCTCTCACCCACCTGCCCCTCCCTCACCTGTGCCCGCTCTCACACACCTGCCCCTCCCTCACCTGTGCCCGCTCTCACCCACCTGCCCCTCCCTCACCTGTGCCCGCTCTCACACACCTGCCCCTCCCTCACCTGTGCCCGTTCTCACACACCTGCCCCTCCCTCACCTGTGCCCGCTCTCACCCACCTGCCCCTCCCTCACCTGTGCCCGTTCTCACACACCTGCCCCTCCCTCACCTGTGCCCGCTCTCACCCACCTGCCCCTCCCTCACCTGTGCCCGCTCTCACACACCTGCCCCTCCCTCACCTGTGCCCGCTCTCACCCACCTGCCCCTCCCTCACCTGTGCCCGCTCTCACCCACCTGCCCCTCCCTCACCTGTGCCCGCTCTTACACCTCCTTTAACCTTCTGTAACTAAATCTAATGTGGGGAAAAAGGAGACTCACCCGCTTTTCCCTGTAGTACGGGTCGATGTCCTGCAGGGGGCAGCCCTTCAGGTGTGGTGGAAGTTCAGAGAAGATCCGGGGCAGAGTCTTCCCGGCCTCCAGGTCCGGTCTGGGTTTGAGCTCCTCCACGTCGCCCAAGTCCTGAGGCAAAGGAGAGGAAGCACCATCAAGAACCAGGAAGACCATGAACCAGGAAGACCATGAACCAGGAAGACCATGAACCAGGAAGACCATGAACCAGGAAGACCATGAACCAGGAATATCATGAATAAGAAGAACTAAAATATGATCAAATACAAAACTATATCATAATGTTTCAATCAGAAAGTTTGATTTGATGAGGCTTTGATGACAAAATCATCATGAATGAACTGCAGCGAAAGTAAAGCATCAAATCAAATCTAGAGCTTCTGGTCTTGTCACCTCCTGGTAGTGCCTCCTCTTCTCCTCCTGGAGTCGGATCCGTTCCTCGATGGCACACAGTGAGTCCCTGGTGAACAGCTGGAAGCTCTCAGGTCCCAGTGGAAACACACAGGCGCCAGCCATCTTCTCATCATGGAACCTTCAGCTGAAACACACACATGAGAACATCATCTTCTCATCATGGAACCTTCAGCTGAAACACACACATGAGAACATCATCTTCTCATCATGGAACCTTCAGCTGAAACACACACATGAGAACATCATCTTCTCATCATGGAACCTTCAGCTGAAACACACACATGAGAACATCATCTTCTCATCATGGAACCTTCAGCTGAAACACACACATGAGAACATCATCTTCTCATCATGGAACCTTCAGCTGAAACACACACATGAGAACATCATCTTCTCATCATGGAACCTTCAGCTGAAACACACACATGAGAACATCATCTTCTCATCATGGAACCTTCAGCTGAAACACACACATGAGAACATCATCTTCTCATCATGGAACCTTCAGCTGAAACACACACATGAGAACATCATCTTCTTATCATGGAACCTTCAGCTGAAACACACACATGAGAACATCATCTTCTTATCATGGAACCTTCAGCTGAAACACACACATGAGAACATCATCTTCTCATCATGGAACCTTCAGCTGAAACACACACATGAGAACATCATCTTCTCATCATGGAACCTTCAGCTGAAACACACACATGAGAACATCATCTTCTCATCATGGAACCTTCAGCTGAAACACACACATGAGAACATCATCTTCTCATCATGGAACCTTCAGCTGAAACACACACATGAGAACATCATCTTCTCATCATGGAACCTTCAGCTGAAACACACACATGAGAACATCATCTTCTTATCATGGAACCTTCAGCTGAAACACACACATGAGAACATCATCTTCTCATCATGGAACCTTCAGCTGAAACACACACATGAGAACATCATCTTCTCATCATGGAACCTTCAGCTGAAACACACACATGAGAACATCATCTTCTCATCATGGAACCTTCAGCTGAAACACACACATGAGAACATCATCTTCTCATCATGGAACCTTCAGCTGAAACACACACATGAGAACATCATCTTCTCATCATGGAACCTTCAGCTGAAACACACACATGAGAACATCATCTTCTCATCATGGAACCTTCAGCTGAAACACACACATGAGAACATCATCTTCTTATCATGGAACCTTCAGCTGAAACACACACATGAGAACATCATCTTCTCATCATGGAACCTTCAGCTGAAACACACACATGAGAACATCATCTTCTCATCATGGAACCTTCAGCTGAAACACACACATGAGAACATCATCTTCTCATCATGGAACCTTCAGCTGAAACACACACATGAGAACATCATCTTCTCATCATGGAACCTTCAGCTGAAACACACACATGAGAACATCATCTTCTCATCATGGAACCTTCAGCTGAAACACACACATGAGAACATCATCTTCTCATCATGGAACCTTCAGCTGAAACACACACATGAGAACATCATCTTCTCATCATGGAACCTTCAGCTGAAACACACACATGAGAACATCATCTTCTCATCATGGAACCTTCAGCTGAAACACACACATGAGAACATCATCTTCTCATCATGGAACCTTCAGCTGAAACACACACATGAGAACATCATCTTCTCATCATGGAACCTTCAGCTGAAACACACACATGAGAACATCATCTTCTCATCATGGAACCTTCAGCTGAAACACACACATGAGAACATCATCTTCTCATCATGGAACCTTCAGCTGAAACACACACATGAGAACATCATCTTCTTATCATGGAACCTTCAGCTGAAACACACACATGAGAACATCATCTTCTCATCATGGAACCTTCAGCTGAAACACACACATGAGAACATCATCTTCTTATCATGGAACCTTCAGCTGAAACACACACATGAGAACATCATCTTCTCATCATGGAACCTTCAGCTGAAACACACACATGAGAACATCATCTTCTCATCATGGAACCTTCAGCTGAAACACACACATGAGAACATCATCTTCTCATCATGGAACCTTCAGCTGAAACACACACATGAGAACATCATCTTCTCATCATGGAACCTTCAGCTGAAACACACACATGAGAACATCATCTTCTCATCATGGAACCTTCAGCTGAAACACACACATGAGAACATCATCTTCTCATCATGGAACCTTCAGCTGAAACACACACATGAGAACATCATCTTCTCATCATGGGACCTTCAGCTGAAACACACACATGAGAACATCATCTTCTCATCATGGAACCTTCAGCTGAAACACACACATGAGAACATCATCTTCTCATCATGGAACCTTCAGCTGAAACACACACATGAGAACATCATCTTCTCATCATGGGACCTTCAGTTGAAACACACACATGAGAACATCATCTTCTCATCATGGAACCATCACTGTAAACAGGAACCATCAGTGTCAACAGGAACCATCAGTGTCAACAGGAACAATCAGTGTCAACAGGAACCATCAGTGTCAACAGAAACCATCAATGTCAACAGGAACCATCAGTGTCAACAGGAACCATCAGTGTAAAACAGGAACCATCAGTGTCAACAGGAACCATCAGTGTCAACAGGAACCATCAATGTCAACAGGAACCATCAGTGTCAACAGGAACAACAGTGTCAACAGGAACCATCCGTGTCAACAGGATAATCAGTGTCAACAGGAACCGTCTATGTCAACATGAACCATCAGTGTCAACAGGAACCTCAGTGTAAACAGGAACCATCCGTGTCAACAGGAACCATCAGTGTCAACAGGAACATCAGCGTCAACAGGAACCATCAGTGTCAACAGGAACCATCAGTGTCAACAGGAACAATCAGCGTCAACAGGAACCATCATAGTCAACAGGAACAATCAGCGTCAACAGGAACCATCAGTGTAAAACAGGAACCATCAGTGTCAACAGGAACAACAGTGTCAACAGGAACCATCAATGTCAACAGGAACCATCAGTGTCAACAGGAACCATCAGTGTAAACAGGAACAACAGTGTCAACAGGAACCATCAATGTCAACAGGAACCATCAGTTTCAACAGGAACCATCAGTGTCAACAGGAACATCAGTGTCAACAGGAACCATCAGTGTAAAACAGGAACCATCAGTGTCAACAGGAACCATCAATGTCAACAGGAACCATCCGTGTCAACAGGAACCATCAGTGTCAACAGGAACATCAGTGTCAACAGGAACATCAGTGTAAACAGGAACCATCAGTGTCAACATTGTCAGAGGCCCCGCCCTCAGCTGGTACCAGTGTGTTCATGTAAACCAGAGCTCCTCCCCTTGTTCAAAAGTCACTTACGGTGTGCCTCAGGGGTCAGTACTGGGTCCAGTTCTGTTTACTCATTACATGCTGCCGTTAGGTCACATGATCAGGTCACGTGATCAGGTCACGTGATCAGGTCACATGATCAGGTCACGTGACCTGATCATGTGACCTGATCATGTGATCAGAGCGATCAGACAAACCTGGAGGACACTTAATGATCTGCTTCTTAATCCTGAACAAACCGAGGTCATTGTGCTGGAGGTCATTGTACTGGAGGTCATTGTGCTGGAGGTCATTGTGCTGGAGGTCATTGTGCTGGAGGTCATTGTGCTGGAGGTCATTGTGCTGGAGGTCAATGTGCTGGAGGTCATTGTACTGGAGGTCATTGTGCTGGAGGTCATTGTACTGGAGGTCATTGTGCTGGAGGTCATTGTGCTGGAGGTCATTGTGCTGGAGGTCATTGTGCTGGAGGTCAATGTGCTGGAGGTCATTGTACTGGAGGTCATTGTGCTGGAGGTCATTGTACTGGAGGTCATTGTGCTGGAGGTCATTGTGCTGGAGGTCATTGTGCTGGAGGTCATTGTGCTGGAGGTCCTTGTGCTGGAGGTCATTGTACTGGAGGTCATTGTGCTGGAGGTCATTGTACTGGAGGTCATTGTGCTGGAGGTCATTGTGCTGGAGGTCATTGTGCTGGAGGTCATTGTACTGGAGGTCATTGTGCTGGAGGTCATTGTACTGGAGGTCATTGTGCTGGAGGTCATTGTGCTGGAGGTCATTGTGCTGGTCCTAAGCATCTACGAGACGCTCTATCTGAGCAGATAGTCACACTGAAGCCTCCAGTTCTACTGTAAAAACCTCAGAGTCTCATTTAAAGCTCAGATAAATCACATCTGTAAAACAGACTCTTTCCATTTGCACAACAAGAGCCAAAATCAGAAGAATCCTGCCTAAAAGTGAAGCTGAAACGTCTCCTGCATCTGTAAGGTCTCGATTCTCCTGTAACTCCTGCTCACAGCAGGTCCTAAAAGATCCATAAAAAGCTTTAACTGGTTCAAAATGCAGCAGCAAGATTACAACAGGACCTAAAAGAGGAAGCACATGACGCCGGTGCTGGAGTCTCTTCACTGGCTCCAGTTTAGAATCACATTTAAACTCCTCCTCCTGATTTACAAAGCCATAAATGACATGGCCCCTCCCACCTCAAAGATGCTCTAGAACCATCTCATCCAATCAGAGCTCTTCACTCTCAACATGCTGACCTTCTGGTGGTGCCAAGAGTCTCTAAAAGTACTGTAGGAGGTAGAGCCTTCTGGTGGTCCCAAGAGTCTCTAAAAGTACTGTAGGAGGTAGAGCCTTCTGGTGGTGCCAAGAGTCTCTAAAAGTACTGTAGGAGGTAGAGCCTTCTGGTGGTCCCAAGAGTCTCTAAAAGTACTGTAGGAGGTAGAGCCTTCTGGTGGTCCCAAGAGTCTCTAAAAGTACTGTAGGAGGTAGAGCCTTCTGGTGGTGCCAAGAGTCTCTAAAAGTAGTTTTACTCGTCTCCTCTCTCCTTGTCTAATCTACCCCCTCGTCTCCTCTCTCCTTGTCTCATCTCCTACCCCCTCATCTCCTCTCTCCTTGTCTCATCTCCTACATCCTCGTCTCCTCTCTCCTTGTCTCATCTCCTACCTCCTCGTCTCCTCTCTCCTTGTCTCATCTCCTACCTCCTCGTCTCCTCTCTCCTTGTCTCATCTCCTACCCCCTCGTCTCCTCTCTCCTTGTCTCATCTACCCCCTCGTCTCCTCTCTCCTTGTCTCATCTCCTACCCCCCATCTCCTCTCTCCTTGTCTGATCTCCTACCCCCTCATCTCCTCTCTCCTTGTCTGATCTCCTACCTCCTCGTCTCCTCTCTCCTTGTCTCATCTCCTACCCTCTCGTCTCCTCTCTCCTTGTCTCATCTACCCCCTCGTCTCCTCTCTCCTTGTCTCATCTCCTACCCCCTCGTCTCCTCTCTCCTTGTCTCATCTCCTACCTCCTCATCTCCTCTCTCCTTGTCTCATCTCCTACCCCCTCATCTCCTCTCTCCTTGTCTGATCTCCTACCTCCTCGTCTCCTCTCTCCTTGTCTCATCTCCTACCCCCTCATCTCCTCTCTCCTTGTCTCATCTCCTACATCCTCGTCTCCTCTCTCCTTGTCTCATCTCCTACCCCCTCGTCTCCTCTCTCCTTGTCTCATCTACCCCCTCGTCTTCTCTCTCCTTGTCTCATCTCCTACCCCCTCATCTCCTCTCTCCTTGTCTCATCTCCTACCCCCTCATCTCCTCTCTCCTTGTCTGATCTACTACCTCCTCGTCTCCTCTCTCCTTGTCTCATCTCCTACCTCCTCGTCTCCTCTCTCCTTGTCTCATCTCCTACCTCCTCATCTCCTCTCCTTGTCTCATCTCCTACCTCCTCGTCTCCTCTCTCCTTGTCTCATCTCCTACCTCCTCTTCTCCTCTATCCTTGTCTCATCTCCTACCTCCTCATCTCCTCTCTCCTTGTCTCATCTCCTACCCCCTCATCTCCTCTCTCCTTGTCTGATCTCCTACCTCCTCGTCTCCTCTCTCCTTGTCTCATCTCCTACCTCTTCGTCTCCTCTCTCCTTGTCTCATCTCCTACCTCCTCGTCTCCTCTCTCCTTGTCTCATCTCCTACCCCCTCGTCTCCTCTCTCCTTGTCTCATCTACCCCCTCGTCTCCTCTCTCCTTGTCTCATCTCCTACCTCCTCATCTCCTCTATCCTTGTCTCATCTCCTACCCCCTCATCTCCTCTCTCCTTGTCTGATCTCCTACCTCCTCGTCTTCTCTCTCCTTGTCTCATCTCCTACATCCTCGTCTCCTCTCTCCTTGTCTCATCTCCTACCCCCTCGTCTCCTCTCTACTTGTCTCATCTCCTACCCCCTCATCTCCTCTCTCCTTGTCTGATCTCCTACCTCCTCGTCTCCTCTCTCCTTGTCTGATCTCCTACCTCCTCGTCTCCTCTCTCCTTGTCTCATCTCCTACCCCCTCGTCTCCTCTCTACTTGTCTCATCTCCTACCCCCTCATCTCCTCTCTCCTTGTCTGATCTCCTACCTCCTCGTCTCCTCTCTCCTTGTCTCATCTCCTACCTCCTCATCTCCTCTCTCCTTGTCTCATCTCCTACCTCCTCGTCTCTTCTCTCCTACGTGCTTGTTGCAGTGTCGGTCAGATTTTGTTATTGCAGATCTCAGTCTGTTCTTTCATGTCAAACACAAACCAGGACTCACTAATCCCATTTAAAGCTGCCAAGTCTAAACCAGGACTAAACCAGGTCTAAACCGGGTCTAAACCGGGTCTAAATTGGGTCTAAACCAGGTCTAAACCAGGACTAAAGATTCATTTTCAAACGTGTGAATCCAGCGTTTGATACAAAAGTGTGAAAATCAAACTGCTTTAGTTCTGCTCGAGTCAAAAGAACAGGCGCTAAAATATACAGCGAGAAAAAGAACAGACTAAACCTGCTTTAGTCCACGAGATGGTCCTGGGTCTGGACCTGGGTCTGGACCTGGGTCCGGACCTGAGTCCGGACTCGGGTTTGGACCTGGGTTTGGACCTGAGTCTGGACATGAGTCCGGACTCGGGTTTGGACCTGGGTTTGGACCTGAGTCTGGACCTGAGTCCAGACTCGGGTTTGGACCTGGGTTTGGACCTGAGTCTGGACATGAGTCCGGACTCGGGTTTGGACCTGGGTTTGGACCTGAGTCTGGACATGAGTCCGGACTCGGGTTTGGACCTGGGTTTGGACCTGAGTCTGGACCTGAGTCCAGACTCGGGTTTGGACCTGGGTTTGGACCTGAGTCTGGACATGAGTCCGGACTCGGGTTTGGACCTGGGTTTGGACCTGAGTCCGGACCCGGGTTTGGACCTGGGTTTGGACCTGAGTCTGGACATGAGTCCGGACTCGGGTTTGGACCCGGGTTTGGACCTGAGTCTGGACATGAGTCCGGACTCGGGTTTGGACCTGGGTTTGGACCTGAGTCTGGACATGAGTCCGGACTCGGGTTTGGACCCGGGTTTGGACCTGAGTCTGGACATGAGTCCGGACTCGGGTTTGGACCTGGGTTTGGACCTGAGTCTGGACATGAGTCCGGACTCGGGTTTGGACCTGGGTTTGGACCTGAGTCCGGACCCGGGTTTGGACCTGGGTTTGGACCTGAGTCTGGACCTGGATTTGGACCCGGGTCCGGACACAGGTCCAGACTTAGGTCAGGGGTCGTGGTGAAAATGTCGGGAAACGTTCATAAACAAATATGAAGCGAAGAAAAAGATTCTGAGAAACGTGAAAACAAAGGCAAAGAGTCGAGACAAGAAAAGAGCTTTCCAGATTCGGTCATAAACACGTGAAGCGCTGACGCTTTCACCGCACGAAATCCAAGAAAAGACGATGTCGCTCGAGTCAAACTACAGCTAAAAACAAGTCACGCTTTAAAAATGTACAGGAAAAGTAGAAACTCAGTTACAGTAACATGAGCGTTTGTAACAAAACACGTTACACCCGAGTCCTTCTGCCACGCCGAAACATGCTAAGAACACACGCTAAGAACACACGCTAAGAACACATGCTAAGAACACATGCTAAGAACACACGCTAAGAACACATGCTAAGAACACATGCTAAGAACACACGCTAAGAACAAACGCTAAGAACACACGCTAAGAACACACGCTAAGAACACATGCTAAGAACACACGCTAAGAACAAACGCTAAGAACACACGCTAAGAACACACGCTAAGAACACACGCTAAGAACACACGCTAAGAACACATGCTAAGAACACACGCTAAGAACAAACGCTAAGAACACACGCTAAGAACACAAGCTAAGAACACGCGCTAAGAACAAACGCTAAGAACACACGCTAAGAACACACGCTAAGAACACACGCTAAGAACACACGCTAAGAACAAACGCTAAGAACAAATGCTAAGAACACACGCTAAGAACAAACTCTAAGAACACACGCTAAGAAAAAATGCTAAGAACAAACGCTAAGAACACACGCTAAGAACACACACTAAGAACACATGCTAAGAACACACGCTAAGAACGCGCGCTAAGAACACACGCTAAGAACACACGCTAAGAACACACGCTAAGAACAAACGCTAAGAACACACGCTAAGAACAAACTCTGAGAACACACGCTAAGAACAAACTCTAAGAACACACGCTAAGAACACACGCTAAGAAAACACGCTAAGAACACGCGCTAAGAACAAACTCTAAGAACACACGCTAAGAACACACGCTAAGAACAAACTCTAAGAACACACGCTAAGAACACACGCTAAGAACACACGCTAAGAACACAAGCTAAGAACAAACGCTAAGAAAAAACTCTAAGAACACACGCTAAGAACCCACACTAAGAACACACGCTAAGAACACACGCTAAGAACACACGCTAGGAACACACGCTAAGAACAAACTCTGAGAACACACGCTAAGAACACACGCTAAGAACAAACTCTAAGAACACACGCTAAGAACACACGCTAAGAACACACGGTAAGAACACGCGCTAAGAACAAGCGCTAAGAACAAACTCTAAGTACACAAGCTAAGAACAAACTCTAAGAACACACGCTAAGAACACACGCTAAGAACAAACTCTAAGAACACACGCTAAGAACACACGCTAAGAACTCACGCTAAGAACACAAGTCAAGAACACACGCTAAGAACAAACTCTAAGAACAAACGCTAAGAACACACAATAAGAACAAACTCTAAGAACAAACGCTAAGAACACACGCTAAGAACACATGCTAAGAACACATGCTAAGAACACACGCTAAGAACACACGCTAAGAACACAAGTCAAGAACACACGCTAAGAACAAACTCTAAGAAAAAACGCTAAGAACACACAATAAGAACAAACTCTAAGAACAAACGCTAAGAACACACGCTAAGAACACACGCTAAGAACACAAGCTAAGAACACACGCTAAGAACAAACTCTAAGAACAAACGCTAAGAACACACGCTAAGAACAAACTCTAAGAACACACGCTAAGAACACAAGCTAAGAACACACGCTAAGAACACACGCTAAGAACAAACGCTAAGAAAAAACTCTAAGAACACACGCTAAGAACCCACGCTAAGAACACACGCTAAAAACACACGCTAAGAACATGCGCTAAGAACAAACGCTAAGAACACACGCTAAGAACACACGCTAAGAACAAACTCTAAGAAAACACGCTAAGAACACACGCTAAGAACACACGCTAAGAACACACGCTAAGAACACGCGCTAAGAACAAACGCTAAGAACACACGTTAGGAACAAACGCTAAGAACACACGCTAAGAACACACGCTAAGAACAAACTCTAAGAACACACGCTAAGAACACACGCTAATAACACACGCTAAGAACAAACTAAGAACACACGCTAAGAACACACGCTAAGAACACACGCTAAGAACAAACTCTAAGAACAAACGCTAAGAACAAACTCTAAGAACAAACGCTAATAACACACGCTAAGAACAAACTAAGAACACACGCTAAGAACACACGCTAAGAACACACGCTAAGAACACACGCTAAGAACACGCGCTAAGAACAAACGCTAAGAACACACGCTAAGAATAAACGCTAGGAAAAAACGCTAAGAACACACGCTAAGAACAAACGCTAGGAACAAATGCTAAGAACACACGCTAAGAACAAACTCTAAGAGCACACGCTAAGAGCACACGCTAAGAGCACACGCTATGAACACACGCTAAGAGCACACGCTAAGAACAAACTCTAAGAACACACGCTAAGAACACAAGCTAAGAACACACGCTAAGAACAAACGCTAAGAAAAAACTCTAAGAACACACGCTAAGAACCCACGCTAAGAACACACGCTAAAAACACACACTAAGAACACGCGCTAAGAACACACGCTAAGAACACACGCTAAGAACACACGCTAAGAACACACGCTAAGAAAAAACTCTAAGAACACACGCTAAGAACACACGCTAAGAGCACACGCTATGAGCACACGCTAAGAACAAACTCTAAGAACACACGCTAAGAACACACGCTAAGAACACACGCTAAGAACACAAGCTAAGAACAAACGCTAAGAACAAACTCTAAGAACAAACGCTAATAACACACGCTAAGAACAAACTCTAAGAACACACGCTAAGAAAACACGCTAAGAACACGCGCTAAGAACAAACTAAGAACACACGCTAAGAACACACGCTAAGAACGCGCGCTAAGAACAAACGCTAAGAACACACGCTAAGAACCCACGCTAAGAACACACGCTAAAAACACACGCTAAGAACACGCGCTGAGAACAAACGCTAAGAACACACGCTAAGAACACACGCTAAGAACACACGCTAAGAACAAACTCTAATAACACACGCTAAGAACACACGCTAAGAACAAACTCTAAGAACACACGCTAAGAACACACGCTAAGAACACACGCTAAGAACACACGCTAAGAACAAACTCTAAGAACACACGCTAAGAACACACGCTAAGAACAAACTCTAAGAACACACGCTAAGAACACACGCTAAGAACACACGCTAAGAACACAAGCTAAGAACAAACGCTAAGAACAAACTCTAAGAACAAACGCTAATAACACACGCTAAGAACAAACGCTAAGAACACGCGCTAAGAACAAACTAAGAACACACGCTAAGAACACACGCTAAGAACACACGCTAAGAACACACGCTAAGAACACGCGCTAAGAACAAACGCTAAGAACACACGCTAAGAATAAACGCTAGGAAAAAACGCTAAGAACACACGCTAAGAACACAAGCTAAGAACACACGCTAAGAACACAAGCTAAGAACACACGCTAAGAACACACGCTAAGAACACACACTAAGAACAAACTCTAAGAACACACGCTAAGAACCCACGCTAAGAACACACGCTAAGAACACAAGCTAAGAACACACGCTAAGAACAAACTCTAAGAACAAACGCTAAGAACACACGCTAAGAACACACGCTAAGAACACACGCTAAGAACAAACGCTAGGAACAAACGCTAAGAACACACGCTAAGAACAAACTCTAAGAACACACGCTAAGAACACACGCTAAGAGCACACGCTAAAAACACACGCTAAGAACAGGCGCTAAGAACAAACGCTAAGAACACACGCTAAGAACACACGCTAAGAACACACGCTAAGAAAAAACTCTAAGAACACACGCTAAGAACACACGCTAAGAGCACACGCTATGAACACACGCTAAGAGCACACGCTAAGAACAAACTCTAAGAACACACGCTAAGAACACGCGCTAAGAACAAACGCTAAGAACACACGCTAAGAATAAACGCTAGGAAAAAACGCTAAGAACACACGCTAAGAACACAAGCTAAGAACACACGCTAAGAACACAAGCTAAGAACACACGCTAAGAACACACGCTAAGAACAAACTCTAAGAACACACGCTAAGAACCCACGCTAAGAACACACGCTAAGAACACAAGCTAAGAACACACGCTAAGAACAAACTCTAAGAACAAACGCTAAGAACACACGCTAAGAACACGCGCTAAGAACAAACGCTAAGAACACACGCTAAGAACAAACGCTAGGAACAAACGCTAAGAACACACGCTAAGAACAAACTCTAAGAACACACGCTAAGAACACACGCTAAGAGCACACGCTAAGAGCACACGCTAAGAACAAACTCTAAGAACACACGCTAAGAACCGACGCTAAGAACACACGCCAAGAACACAAGCTAAGAACACATGCTAAGAACACACGCTAAGAACACACGCTAAGAACACACGCTAAGAACACGCGCTAAGAACAAACGCTAAGAACACACGCTAAGAATAAACGCTAGGAAAAAACGCTAAGAACACACGCTAAGAACACACGCTAAGAAAACACGCTAAGAACACACGCTAAGAACACACGCTAAGAACACACGCTAAGAACAAACGCTAAGAACACACGCTAAGAACAAACGCTAGGAAAAACGCTAAGAACACACGCTAAGAACAAACTCTAAGAGCACACGCTAAGAGCACACGCTAAGAGCACACGCTATGAACACACGCTAAGAGCACACGCTAAGAACAAACTCTAAGAACACACGCTAAGAACACAAGCTAAGAACACACGCTAAGAACACACGCTAAGAACAAACGCTAAGAAAAAACTCTAAGAACACACGCTAAGAACCCACGCTAAGAACACACGCTAAAAACACACACTAAGAACACGCGCTAAGAACACACGCTAAGAACACACGCTAAGAACACACGCTAAGAAAAAAACTCTAAGAACACACGCTAAGAACACAAGCTAAGAGCACACGCTATGAGCACACGCTAAGAGCACACGCTAAGAACAAACTCTTAGAACACACGCTAAGAACACAAGCTAAGAACACACGCTAAGAACACACGCTAAGAACAAATGCTAAGAAAAAACTCTAAGAACACACGCTAAGAACCCACGCTAAGAACACACGCTAAAAACACACGCTAAGAACACGCGCTGAGAACAAACGCTAAGAACACACGCTAAGAACACACGCTAAGAACACACGCTAAGAACAAACTCTAAGAACACACGCTAAGAACACACGCTAAGAACAAACTCTAAGAACACACGCTAAGAACACACGCTAAGAACACACGCTAAGAACACAAGCTAAGAACAAACGCTAAGAACAAACTCT
This sequence comes from Eucyclogobius newberryi, assembly GCF_026437365.1. NCBI lineage: Eukaryota > Metazoa > Chordata > Actinopteri > Gobiiformes > Gobiidae > Eucyclogobius > Eucyclogobius newberryi. The sequence continues at coordinate 1,525,887 of NW_027315812.1, read as the reverse complement.
AAGAACAAACGCTAATAACACACGCTAAGAACAAACTCTAAGAACACACGCTAAGAACACACGCTAAGAACACACGCTAAGAACACGCGCTAAGAACAAACTAAGAACACACGCTAAGAACACACGCTAAGAACGCGCGCTAAGAACAAACGCTAAGAACACACGCTAAGAACCCACGCTAAGAACACACGCTAAAAACACATGCTAAGAACACGCGCTGAGAACAAACGCTAAGAACAAACGCTAAGAACACACGCTAAGAACACACGCTAAGAACAAACTCTAATAACACACGCTAAGAACACACGCTAAGAACAAACTCTAAGAACACACGCTAAGAACACACGCTAAGAACACACGCTAAGAACACAAGCTAAGAAGAAACGCTAAGAACAAACTCTAAGAACACACGCTAAGAACACACGCTAAGAACACACGCTAAGAACACACGCTAAGAACAAACTCTAAGAACACACGCTAAGAACACACGCTAAGAACAAACTCTAAGAACACACGCTAAGAACACACGCTAAGAACACACGCTAAGAACACAAGCTAAGAACAAACGCAAAGAACAAACTCTAAGAACAAACGCTAATAACACACGCTAAGAACACACGCTAAGAACACGCGCTAAGAACAAACTAAGAACACACGCTAAGAACACACGCTAAGAACACACGCTAAGAACACACGCTAAGAACACGCGCTAAGAACAAACGCTAAGAACACACGCTAAGAATAAACGCTAGGAAAAAACGCTAAGAACACACGCTAAGAACACAAGCTAAGAACACACGCTAAGAACACAAGCTAAGAACACACGCTAAGAACACACGCTAAGAACACACACTAAGAACAAACTCTAAGAACACACGCTAAGAACCCACGCTAAGAACACACGCTAAGAACACAAGCTAAGAACACACGCTAAGAACAAACTCTAAGAACAAACGCTAAGAACACACGCTAAGAACACACGCTAAGAACACACGCTAAGAACAAACGCTAGGAACAAACGCTAAGAACACACGCTAAGAACAAACTCTAAGAACACACGCTAAGAACACACGCTAAGAGCACACGCTAAAAACACACGCTAAGAACACGCGCTAGGAACAAACGCTAAGAACACACGCTAAGAACACACGCTAAGAAAAAACTCTAAGAACACACGCTAAGAACACACGCTAAGAGCACACGCTATGAACACACGCTAAGAGCACACGCTAAGAACAAACTCTAAGAACACACGCTAAGAACACGCGCTAAGAACAAACGCTAAGAACACACGCTAAGAATAAACGCTAGGAAAAAACGCTAAGAACACACGCTAAGAACACAAGCTAAGAACAAACTCTAAGAACACACGCTAAGAACACACGCTAAGAACACACGCTAAGAAAAAACTCTAAGAACACACGCTAAGAACACACGCTAAGAGCACACGCTATGAACACACGCTATGATCACACGCTAAGAACAAACTCTAAGAACACACGCTAAGAACACGCGCTAAGAACAAACGCTAAGAACACACGCTAAGAATAAACGCTAGGAAAAAACGCTAAGAACACACGCTAAGAACACAAGCTAAGAACACACGCTAAGAACACAAGCTAAGAACACACGCTAAGAACACACGCTAAGAACAAACTCTAAGAACACACGCTAAGAACCCACGCTAAGAACACACGCTAAGAACACAAGCTAAGAACACACGCTAAGAACAAACTCTAAGAACAAACGCTAAGAACACACGCTAAGAACACGCGCTAAGAACAAACGCTAAGAACACACGCTAAGAACAAACGCTAGGAACAAACGCTAAGAACACACGCTAAGAACAAACTCTAAGAACACACGCTAAGAACACACGCTAAGAGCACACGCTAAGAGCACACGCTAAGAACAAACTCTAAGAACACACGCTAAGAACCGACGCTAAGAACACACGCCAAGAACACAAGCTAAGAACACATGCTAAGAACACACGCTAAGAACACACGCTAAGAACACACGCTAAGAACACGCGCTAAGAACAAACGCTAAGAACACACGCTAAGAATAAACGCTAGGAAAAAACGCTAAGAACACACGCTAAGAACACACGCTAAGAAAACACGCTAAGAACACACGCTAAGAACACACGCTAAGAAAAAACGCTAAGAACACACGCTAAGAACAAACGCTAGGAACAAACGCTAAGAACACACGCTAAGAACAAACTCTAAGAGCACACGCTAAGAGCACACGCTAAGAGCACACGCTATGAACACAGGCTAAGAGCACACGCTAAGAACAAACTCTAAGAACACACGCTAAGAACACAAGCTAAGAACACACGCTAAGAACACACGCTAAGAACAAACGCTAAGAAAAAACTCTAAGAACACACGCTAAGAACCCACGCTAAGAACACACGCTAAAAACACACACTAAGAACACGCGCTAAGAACACACGCTAAGAACACACGCTAAGAACACACGCTAAGAACACAAGCTAAGAAAAAACTCTAAGAACACACGCTAAGAACACACGCTAAGAGCACACGCTATGAGCACACGCTAAGAGCACACGCTAAGAACAAACTCTTAGAACACACGCTAAGAACACAAGCTAAGAACACACGCTAAGAACACACGCTAAGAACAAATGCTAAGAAAAAACTCTAAGAACACACGCTAAGAACCCACGCTAAGAACACACGCTAAAAACACACGCTAAGAACACGCGCTGAGAACAAACGCTAAGAACACACGCTAAGAACACACGCTAAGAACACACGCTAAGAACAAACTCTAAGAACACACGCTAAGAACACACGCTAAGAACAAACTCTAAGAACACACGCTAAGAACACACGCTAAGAACACACGCTAAGAACACAAGCTAAGAACAAACGCTAAGAACAAACTCTAAGAACAAACGCTAATAACACACGCTAAGAACAAACTCTAAGAACACACGCTAAGAACACACGCTAAAAACACACGCTAAGAACACGCGCTAAGAACAAACTAAGAACACACGCTAAGAACACACGCTAAGAACGCGCGCTAAGAACAAACGCTAAGAACACACGCTAAGAACCCACGCTAAGAACACACGCTAAAAACACACGCTAAGAACACGCGCTGAGAACAAACGCTAAGAACACACGCTAAGAACACACGCTAAGAACACACGCTAAGAACAAACTCTAATAACACACGCTAAGAACACACGCTAAGAACAAACTCTAAGAACACACGCTAAGAACACACGCTAAGAACACACGCTAAGAACACAAGCTAAGAACAAACGCTAAGAACAAACTCTAAGAACACACGCTAAGAACACACGCTAAGAACACACGCTAAGAACACACGCTAAGAACAAACTCTAAGAACACACGCTAAGAACACACGCTAAGAACAAACTCTAAGAACACACGCTAAGAACACACGCTAAGAACACACGCTAAGAACACAAGCTAAGAACAAACGCTAAGAACAAACTCTAAGAACAAACGCTAATAACACACGCTAAGAACACACGCTAAGAACACGCGCTAAGAACAAACTAAGAACACACGCTAAGAACACACGCTAAGAACACACGCTAAGAACACACGCTAAGAACACGCGCTAAGAACAAACGCTAAGAACACACGCTAAGAATAAACGCTAGGAAAAAACGCTAAGAACACACGCTAAGAACACAAGCTAAGAACACACGCTAAGAACACAAGCTAAGAACACACGCTAAGAACACACGCTAAGAACACACACTAAGAACAAACTCTAAGAACACACGCTAAGAACCCACGCTAAGAACACACGCTAAGAACACAAGCTAAGAACACACGCTAAGAACAAACTCTAAGAACAAACGCTAAGAACACACGCTAAGAACACACGCTAAGAACACACGCTAAGAACAAACGCTAGGAACAAACGCTAAGAACACACGCTAAGAACAAACTCTAAGAACACACGCTAAGAACACACGCTAAGAGCACACGCTAAAAACACACGCTAAGAACACGCGCTAAGAACAAACGCTAAGAACACACGCTAAGAACACACGCTAAGAACACACGCTAAGAAAAAACTCTAAGAACACACGCTAAGAACACACGCTAAGAGCACACGCTATGAACACACGCTAAGAGCACATGCTAAGAACAAACTCTAAGAACACACGCTAAGAACACGCGCTAAGAACAAACGCTAAGAACACACGCTAAGAATAAACGCTAGGAAAAAACGCTAAGAACACACGCTAAGAACACAAGCTAAGAACACACGCTAAGAACACAAGCTAAGAACACACGCTAAGAACACACGCTAAGAACAAACTCTAAGAACACACGCTAAGAACCCACGCTAAGAACACACGCTAAGAACACAAGCTAAGAACACACGCTAAGAACAAACTCTAAGAACAAACGCTAAGAACACACGCTAAGAACACGCGCTAAGAACAAACGCTAAGAACACACGCTAAGAACAAACGCTAGGAACAAACGCTAAGAACACACGCTAAGAACAAACTCTAAGAACACACGCTAAGAACACACGCTAAGAGCACACGCTAAGAGCACACGCTAAGAACAAACTCTAAGAACACACGCTAAGAACCGACGCTAAGAACACACGCCAAGAACACAAGCTAAGAACACATGCTAAGAACACACGCTAAGAACAAACTCTAAGAACACACGCTAAGACACACGCTAAGAACACGCGCTAAGAACACGCGCTAAGAACACGCTCTAAGAACACACGCTAAGAACAAATGCTAGGAACAAACGCTAAGAACACACGCTAAGAACAAACGCTAAGAACAAACTCTAAGAACACACGCTAAGAACATACGCTAAGAACACAAGCTAAGAACAAACGCTAAGAACAAACGCTAAAAAAACACGCTAAGAACACACGCTAAGAACACACGCTAAGAACAAACTCTAAGAACAAACGCTAAGAACACACGCTAAGAACAAACTCTAAGAACACACGCTAAGAACACACGCTAAGAACACACGCTAAGAACACGTGCTAAGAACAAAGGCTGAGAACACACGCTAAGAACAAACGCTAGGAACAAACGCTAAGAACACACGCTAAGAACAAACTCCAAGAACACACGCTAAGAACACATGCTAAGAACACACGCTAAGAACAAACTCTAAGAACAAACGCTAAGAACACACGCTAAGAACAAACTCTAAGAACACACGCTAAGAAAAAACGCTATGAACAAACGCTAAGAACACACGCTAAGAACACACACTAAGAACACATGCTAAGAACACACGCTAAGAACACACGCTAAGAACACACGCTAAGAACACACACTAAGAAAACACGCTAAGAACACACGCTAAGAACACACGCTAAGAACACACGCTAAGAACAAACGCTAAGAACACACGCTAAGAACACACGCTAAGAACACGCGCTAAGAACAAACGCTAAGAACACACGCTAGGAACACACGCTAAGAACAAACTCTAAGAACACACGCTAAGAACACACGCTAAGAACACACGCTAAGAACACAAGCTAGGAACACACGCTAAGAACAAACTCTGAGAACACACGCTAAGAACACACGCTAAGAACAAACTCTAAGAACACACGCTAAGAGCACACGCTAAGAACACACGCTAAGAACACGCGCTAAGAACAAACTCTAAGAACACACGCTAAGAACACACGCTAAGAACAAACTCTAAGAACACACGCTAAGAACACACACTAAGAACACACGCTAAGAACACACGCTAAGAACAAATGCTAAGAACACACGCTAAGAACACACGCTAGGAACACACGCTAAGAACAAACTCTGAGAACACACGCTAAGAACACACGCTAAGAACACGCGCTAAGAACAAACGCTAAGAACACACGCTAGGAACACACGCTAAGAACAAACTCTAAGAACACACGCTAAGAACACACGCTAAGAACACACGCTAAGAACACAAGCTAGGAACACACGCTAAGAACAAACTCTGAGAACACACGCTAAGAACACACGCTAAGAACAAACTCTAAGAACACACGCTAAGAGCACACGCTAAGAACACACGCTAAGAACACGCGCTAAGAACAAACTCTAAGAACACACGCTAAGAACACACGCTAAGAACAAACTCTAAGAACACACGCTAAGAACACACACTAAGAACACACGCTAAGAACACACGCTAAGAACAAATGCTAAGAACACACGCTAAGAACACACGCTAGGAACACACGCTAAGAACAAACTCTGAGAACATACGCTAAGAACACACGCTAAGAACAAACTCTAAGAACACACGCTAAGAACACACGCTAAGAACACACGCTAAGAACACGCGCTAAGAACACACGCTAAGAACAAACTCTAAGAACAATCGCTAAGAACACACGCTAAGAACAAACGCTAAGAACACACGCTAAGAACACACGCTAAGAACACAAGTCAAGAACAAACTCTAAGAACACACGCTAAGAACACACGCTAAGAACACACGCTAAGAACACAAGTCAAGAACACACGCTAAGAACAAACTCTAAGAACAAACGCTAAGAACACACGCTAAGAACACACGCTAAGAACACACGCTAAGAACACACGCTAAGAACACAAGTCAAGAACACACGCTAAGAACAAACTCTAAGAACAAACGCTAAGAACACACAATAAGAACAAACTCTAAGAACAAACGCTAAGAACACACGCTAAGAACACACGCTAAGAACACAAGCTAAGAACACACGCTAAGAACAAACTCTAAGAACAAACGCTAAGAAGACACGCTAAGAACAAACTCTAAGAACACACGCTAAGAACACAAGCTAAGAACACACGCTAAGAACACACGCTAAGAACAAACGCTAAGAAAAAACTCTAAGAACACACGCTAAGAACCCACGCTAAGAACACACGCTAAAAACACACGCTAAGAACACGCGCTAAGAACAAACGCTAAGAACACACGCTAAGAACACACGCTAAGAACAAACTCTAAGGACACACGCTAAGAACACATGCTAAGAGCACACGCTAAGAACACAAGCTAAGATCACACGCTAAGAACAAACTCTAAGAACAAACGCTAAGAACACACGCTAAGAACACACGCTAAGAACACACGCTAAGAACACACGCTAAGAACACGCGCTAAGAACAAACGCTAAGAACACACGTTAGGAACAAACGCTAAGAACACACGCTAAGAACACACGCTAAGAACAAACTCTAAGAACACACGCTAAGAACACACGCTAAGAACACACGCTAAGAACACAAGCTAAGAACAAACGCTAAGAACAAACTCTAAGAACAAACGCTAATAACACACGCTAAGAACAAACTCTTAGAACACACGCTAAGAACACACGCTAAGAACACACGCTAAGAACACGCGCTAAGAACAAACGCTAAGAACACACGCTAAGAATAAACGCTAGGAAAAAACGCTAAGAACACACGCTAAGAACACAAGCTAAGAACACACGCTAAGAACACAAGCTAAGAACACACGCTAGGAACACACGCTAAGAACACACGCTAAGAACACACGCTAAGAACACAAGCTAAGAACACACGCTAAGAACAAACTCTAAGAACAAACGCTAAGAACACACGCTAAGAACACGCGCTAAGAACAAACGCTAAGAAAACACGCTAAGAACAAACGCTAGGAACAAACGCTAAGAACACACGCTAAGAACAAACTAAGAACACACGCTAAGAACACACGCTAAGAGCACACGCTATGAACACACGCTAAGAGCACACGCTAAGAACAAATTCTAAGAACACACGCTAAGAAAACAAGCTAAGAACACACGCTAAGAACACACGCTAAGAACAAACGCTAAGAAAAAACTCTAAGAACACACGCTAAGAACCCACGCTAAGAACACACGCTAAAAACACACGCTAAGAACACGCGCTAAGAACAAACGCTAAGAACACACGCTAAGAACACACACTAAGAACACACGCTAAGAACAAACTCTAAGAACACACGCTAAGAACACACGCTAAGAGCACACGCTAAGAACACAAGCTAAGAACACACGCTAAGAACAAACTCTAAGAACAAACGCTAAGAACACACGCTAAGAACACACGCTAAGAACACACGCTAAGAACACGCGCTAAGAACAAACGCTAAGAACACACGTTAGGAACAAATGCTAAGAACACACGCTAAGAACACACGCTAAGAACAAACTCTAAGAACACACGCTAAGAACACACGCTAAGAACACACGCTAAGAACACAAGCTAAGAACAAACGCTAAGAACAAACTCTAAGAACAAACGCTAATAACACACGCTAAGAACAAACTCTAAGAACACACGCTAAGAACACACGCTAAGAACACACGCTAAGAACACGCGCTAAGAACAAACGCTAAGAATAAACGCTAGGAAAAAACGCTAACAACACACGCTAAGAACACACGCTAAGAACACAAGCTAAGAACACACGCTAAGAACACACGCTAAGAACACACGCTAAGAACACACGCTAAGAACAAACTCTAAGAACACACGCTAAGAACCCACGCTAAGAACACACGCTAAGAACACAAGCTAAGAACACACGCTAAGAACAAACTCTAAGAACAAACGCTAAAAACACACGCTAAGAACAAACGCTAAGAACACACGCTAAGAACAAACGCTAGGAACAAACGCTGAGAACACACGCTAAGAACAAACTCTAAGAACACACGCTAAGAACACACGCTAAGAGCACACGCTATGAACACACGCTAAGAGCACACGCTAAGAACAAACTCTAAGAACACACGCTAAGAACACAAGCTAAGAACACACGCTAAGAACACACGCTAAGAACAAACGCTAAGAAAAAACTCTAAGAACACAAGCTAAGAACCCACGCTAAGAACACACGCTAAAAACACACGCTAAGAGCACACGCTAAGAACAAACTCTAAGAACACACGCTAAGAAAACAAGCTAAGAACACACGCTAAGAACACACGCTAAGAACAAACGCTAAGAAAAAACTCTAAGAACACACGCTAAGAACCCACGCTAAGAACACACGCTAAAAACACACGCTAAGAACACGCGCTAAGAACAAACGCTAAGAACACACGCTAAGAACACACGCTAAGAACACACGCTAAGAACAAACTCTAAGAACACACGCTAAGAACACACGCTAAGAGCACACGCTAAGAACACAAGCTAAGAACACACGCTAAGAACAAACTCTAAGAACAAACGCTAAGAACACACGCTAAGAACACACGCTAAGAACACACGCTAAGAACACGCGCTAAGAACAAACGCTAAGAACACACATTAGGAACAAACGCTAAGAACACACGCTAAGAACACACGCTAAGAACAAACTCTAAGAACACACGCTAAGAACACACGCTAAGAACACACGCTAAGAACACAAGCTAAGAACAAACGCTAAGAACAAACTCTAAGAACAATTGCTAATAACACACGCTAAGAACACAAGCTAAGAACACACGCTAAGAACACACGCTAAGAACACAAGTCAAGAACACACGCTAAGAACAAACTCTAAGAACAAACGCTAAGAACACACGCTAAGAACACACGCTAAGAACACACGCTAAGAACACACGCTAAGAACACAAGTCAAGAACACACGCTAAGAGCAAACTCTAAGAACAAACGCTAAGAACACACAATAAGAACAAACTCTAAGAACAAACGCTAAGAACACACGCTAAGAACACACGCTAAGAACACAAGCTAAGAACACACGCTAAGAACAAACTCTAAGAACAAACGCTAAGAAGACACGCTAAGAACAAACTCTAAGAACACACGCTAAGAACACAAGCTAAGAACACACGCTAAGAACACACGCTAAGAACAAACGCTAAGAAAAAACTCTAAGAACACACGCTAAGAACCCACGCTAAGAACACACGCTAAAAACACACGCTAAGAACACGCGCTAAGAACAAACGCTAAGAACACACGCTAAGAACACACGCTAAGAACAAACTCTAAGGACACACGCTAAGAACACATGCTAAGAGCACACGCTAAGAACACAAGCTAAGATCACACGCTAAGAACAAACTCTAAGAACAAACGCTAAGAACACACGCTAAGAACACACGCTAAGAACACACGCTAAGAACACGCGCTAAGAACAAACGCTAAGAACACACGTTAGGAACAAATGCTAAGAACACACGCTAAGAACACACGCTAAGAACAAACTCTAAGAACACACGCTAAGAACACACGCTAAGAACACACGCTAAGAACACAAGCTAAGAACAAACGCTAAGAACAAACTCTAAGAACAAACGCTAATAACACACGCTAAGAACAAACTCTAAGAACACACGCTAAGAACACACGCTAAGAACACACGCTAAGAACACGCGCTAAGAACAAACGCTAAGAATAAACGCTAGGAAAAAACGCTAACAACACACGCTAAGAACACACGCTAAGAACACAAGCTAAGAACACACGCTAAGAACACACGCTAAGAACACACGCTAAGAACACACGCTAAGAACAAACTCTAAGAACACACGCTAAGAACCCACGCTAAGAACACACGCTAAGAACACAAGCTAAGAACACACGCTAAGAACAAACTCTAAGAACAAACGCTAAAAACACACGCTAAGAACAAACGCTAAGAACACACGCTAAGAACAAACGCTAGGAACAAACGCTGAGAACACACGCTAAGAACAAACTCTAAGAACACACGCTAAGAACACACGCTAAGAGCACACGCTATGAACACACGCTAAGAGCACACGCTAAGAACAAACTCTAAGAACACACGCTAAGAACACAAGCTAAGAACACACGCTAAGAACACACGCTAAGAACAAACGCTAAGAAAAAACTCTAAGAACACAAGCTAAGAACCCACGCTAAGAACACACGCTAAAAACACACGCTAAGAGCACACGCTAAGAACAAACTCTAAGAACACACGCTAAGAAAACAAGCTAAGAACACACGCTAAGAACACACGCTAAGAACAAACGCTAAGAAAAAACTCTAAGAACACACGCTAAGAACCCACGCTAAGAACACACGCTAAAAACACACGCTAAGAACACGCGCTAAGAACAAACGCTAAGAACACACGCTAAGAACACACGCTAAGAACACACGCTAAGAACAAACTCTAAGAACACACGCTAAGAACACACGCTAAGAGCACACGCTAAGAACACAAGCTAAGAACACACGCTAAGAACAAACTCTAAGAACAAACGCTAAGAACACACGCTAAGAACACACGCTAAGAACACACGCTAAGAACACGCGCTAAGAACAAACGCTAAGAACACACGTTAGGAACAAACGCTAAGAACACACGCTAAGAACACACGCTAAGAACAAACTCTAAGAACACACGCTAAGAACACACGCTAAGAACACACGCTAAGAACACAAGCTAAGAACAAACGCTAAGAACAAACTCTAAGAACAATTGCTAATAACACACGCTAAGAACAAACTCTAAGAACACACGCTAAGAACACACGCTAAGAACACGCGCTAAGAACAAACGCTAAGAACACACGCTAAGAATAAACGCTAGGAAAAAACGCTAAGAACACACGCTAAGAACACAAGCTAAGAACACACGCTAAGAACACACGCTAAGAACACAAGTCAAGAACACACGCTAAGAACAAACTCTAAGAACAAACGCTAAGAACACACGCTAAGAACACACGCTAAGAACACACGCTAAGAACACACGCTAAGAACACAAGTCAAGAACACACGCTAAGAGCAAACTCTAAGAACAAACGCTAAGAACACACAATAAGAACAAACTCTAAGAACAAACGCTAAGAACACACGCTAAGAACACACGCTAAGAACACAAGCTAAGAACACACGCTAAGAACAAACTCTAAGAACAAACGCTAAGAAGACACGCTAAGAACAAACTCTAAGAACACACGCTAAGAACACAAGCTAAGAACACACGCTAAGAACACACGCTAAGAACAAACGCTAAGAAAAAACTCTAAGAACACACGCTAAGAACCCACGCTAAGAACACACGCTAAAAACACACGCTAAGAACACGCGCTAAGAACAAACGCTAAGAACACACGCTAAGAACACACGCTAAGAACAAACTCTAAGGACACACGCTAAGAACACATGCTAAGAGCACACGCTAAGAACACAAGCTAAGATCACACGCTAAGAACAAACTCTAAGAACAAACGCTAAGAACACACGCTAAGAACACACGCTAAGAACACACGCTAAGAACACACGCTAAGAACACGCGCTAAGAACAAACGCTAAGAACACACGTTAGGAACAAACGCTAAGAACACACGCTAAGAACACACGCTAAGAACAAACTCTAAGAACACACGCTAAGAACACACGCTAAGAACACACGCTAAGAACACAAGCTAAGAACAAACGCTAAGAACAAACTCTAAGAACAAACGCTAATAACACACGCTAAGAACAAACTCTTAGAACACACGCTAAGAACACACGCTAAGAACACACGCTAAGAACACGCGCTAAGAACAAACGCTAAGAACACACGCTAAGAATAAACGCTAGGAAAAAACGCTAAGAACACACGCTAAGAACACAAGCTAAGAACACACGCTAAGAACACAAGCTAAGAACACACGCTAGGAACACACGCTAAGAACACACGCTAAGAACAAACTCTAAGAACACACGCTAAGAACCCACGCTAAGAACACACGCTAAGAACACAAGCTAAGAACACACGCTAAGAACAAACTCTAAGAACAAACGCTAAGAACACACGCTAAGAACACGCGCTAAGAACAAATGCTAAGAAAACACGCTAAGAACAAACGCTAGGAACAAACGCTAAGAACACACGCTAAGAACAAACTAAGAACACACGCTAAGAACACACGCTAAGAGCACACGCTATGAACACACGCTAAGAGCACACGCTAAGAACAAACTCTAAGAACACACGCTAAGAAAACAAGCTAAGAACACACGCTAAGAACACACGCTAAGAACAAACGCTAAGAAAAAACTCTAAGAACACACGCTAAGAACCCACGCTAAGAACACACGCTAAAAACACACGCTAAGAACACGCGCTAAGAACAAACGCTAAGAACACACGCTAAGAACACACGCTAAGAACACACGCTAAGAACAAACTCTAAGAACACACGCTAAGAACACACGCTAAGAGCACACGCTAAGAACACAAGCTAAGAACACACGCTAAGAACAAACTCTAAGAACAAACGCTAAGAACACACGCTAAGAACACACGCTAAGAACACGCGCTAAGAACAAACGCTAAGAACACACGTTAGGAACAAATGCTAAGAACACACGCTAAGAACACACGCTAAGAACAAACTCTAAGAACACACGCTAAGAACACACGCTAAGAACACACGCTAAGAACACAAGCTAAGAACAAACGCTAAGAACAAACTCTAAGAACAAACGCTAATAACACACGCTAAGAACAAACTCTAAGAACACACGCTAAGAACACACGCTAAGAACACACGCTAAGAACACGCGCTAAGAACAAACGCTAAGAATAAACGCTAGGAAAAAACGCTAACAACACACGCTAAGAACACACGCTAAGAACACAAGCTAAGAACACACGCTAAGAACACACGCTAAGAACACACGCTAAGAACACACGCTAAGAACAAACTCTAAGAACACACGCTAAGAACCCACGCTAAGAACACACGCTAAGAACACAAGCTAAGAACACACGCTAAGAACAAACTCTAAGAACAAACACTAAAAACACACGCTAAGAACAAACGCTAAGAACACACGCTAAGAACAAACGCTAGGAACAAACGCTGAGAACACACGCTAAGAACAAACTCTAAGAACGCACGCTAAGAACACACGCTAAGAGCACACGCTATGAACACACGCTAAGAGCACACGCTAAGAACAAACTCTAAGAACACACGCTAAGAACACAAGCTAAGAACACACGCTAAGAACACACGCTAAGAACAAACGCTAAGAAAAAACTCTAAGAACACAAGCTAAGAACCCACGCTAAGAACACACGCTAAAAACACACGCTAAGAGCACACGCTAAGAACAAACTCTAAGAACACACGCTAAGAAAACAAGCTAAGAACACACGCTAAGAACACACGCTAAGAACAAACGCTAAGAAAAAACTCTAAGAACACACGCTAAGAACCCACGCTAAGAACACACGCTAAAAACACACGCTAAGAACACGCGCTAAGAACAAACGCTAAGAACACACGCTAAGAACACACGCTAAGAACACACGCTAAGAACAAACTCTAAGAACACACGCTAAGAACACACGCTAAGAGCACACGCTAAGAACACAAGCTAAGAACACACGCTAAGAACAAACTCTAAGAACAAACGCTAAGAACACACGCTAAGAACACACGCTAAGAACACACGCTAAGAACACGCGCTAAGAACAAACGCTAAGAACACACGTTAGGAACAAACGCTAAGAACACACGCTAAGAACACACGCTAAGAACAAACTCTAAGAACACACGCTAAGAACACACGCTAAGAACACACGCTAAGAACACAAGCTAAGAACAAACGCTAAGAACAAACTCTAAGAACAATTGCTAATAACACACGCTAAGAACAAACTCTAAGAACACACGCTAAGAACACACGCTAAGAACACGCGCTAAGAACAAACGCTAAGAACACACGCTAAGAATAAACGCTAGGAAAAAACGCTAAGAACACACGCTAAGAACACAAGCTAAGAACACACGCTAAGAACACAAGCTAAGAACACACGCTAAGAACACACGCTAAGAACACACGCTAAGAACAAACTCTAAGAACACACGCTAAGAACCCACGCTAAGAACACACGCTAAGAACACAAGCTAAGAACACACGCTAAGAACAAACTCTAAGAACAAACGCTAAGAACACACGCTAAGAACACGCGCTAAGAACAAACGCTAAGAACACACGCTAAGAACAAACGCTAGGAACAAACGCTAAGAACACACGCTAAGAACAGACTTTAAGAACACACGCTAAGAACACGCGCTAAGAGCACACGCTATGAACACACGCTAAGAGCACACGCTAAGAACAAACTCTAAGAACACACGCTAAGAACACACGCTAAGAACACACGCTAAGAACACAAGCTAAGAACAAACGCTAAGAACAAACTCTAAGAACAAACGCTAATAACACACGCTAAGAACAAACTCTTAGAACACACGCTAAGAACACACGCTAAGAACACACGCTAAGAACACGCGCTAAGAACAAACGCTAAGAACACACGCTAAGAATAAACGCTAGGAAAAAACGCTAAGAACACACGCTAAGAACACAAGCTAAGAACACACGCTAAGAACACAAGCTAAGAACACACGCTAGGAACACACGCTAAGAACACACGCTAAGAACAAACTCTAAGAACACACGCTAAGAACCCACGCTAAGAACACACGCTAAGAACACAAGCTAAGAACACACGCTAAGAACAAACTCTAAGAACAAACGCTAAGAACACACGCTAAGAACACGCGCTAAGAACAAACGCTAAGAAAACACGCTAAGAACAAACGCTAGGAACAAACGCTAAGAACACACGCTAAGAACAAACTAAGAACACACGCTAAGAACACACGCTAAGAGCACACGCTATGAACACACGCTAAGAGCACACGCTAAGAACAAACTCTAAGAACACACGCTAAGAAAACAAGCTAAGAACACACGCTAAGAACACACGCTAAGAACAAACGCTAAGAAAAAACTCTAAGAACACACGCTAAGAACCCACGCTAAGAACACACGCTAAAAACACACGCTAAGAACACGCGCTAAGAACAAACGCTAAGAACACACGCTAAGAACACACGCTAAGAACACACGCTAAGAACAAACTCTAAGAACACACGCTAAGAACACACGCTAAGAGCACACGCTAAGAACACAAGCTAAGAACACACGCTAAGAACAAACTCTAAGAACAAACGCTAAGAACACACGCTAAGAACACACGCTAAGAACACGCGCTAAGAACAAACGCTAAGAACACACGTTAGGAACAAATGCTAAGAACACACGCTAAGAACACACGCTAAGAACAAACTCTAAGAACACACGCTAAGAACACACGCTAAGAACACACGCTAAGAACACAAGCTAAGAACAAACGCTAAGAACAAACTCTAAGAACAAACGCTAATAACACACGCTAAGAACAAACTCTAAGAACACACGCTAAGAACACACGCTAAGAACACACGCTAAGAACACGCGCTAAGAACAAACGCTAAGAATAAACGCTAGGAAAAAACGCTAACAACACACGCTAAGAACACACGCTAAGAACACAAGCTAAGAACACACGCTAAGAACACACGCTAAGAACACACGCTAAGAACACACGCTAAGAACAAACTCTAAGAACACACGCTAAGAACCCACGCTAAGAACACACGCTAAGAACACAAGCTAAGAACACACGCTAAGAACAAACTCTAAGAACAAACACTAAAAACACACGCTAAGAACAAACGCTAAGAACACACGCTAAGAACAAACGCTAGGAACAAACGCTGAGAACACACGCTAAGAACAAACTCTAAGAACACACGCTAAGAACACACGCTAAGAGCACACGCTATGAACACACGCTAAGAGCACACGCTAAGAACAAACTCTAAGAACACACGCTAAGAACACAAGCTAAGAACACACGCTAAGAACACACGCTAAGAACAAACGCTAAGAAAAAACTCTAAGAACACAAGCTAAGAACCCACGCTAAGAACACACGCTAAAAACACACGCTAAGAGCACACGCTAAGAACAAACTCTAAGAACACACGCTAAGAAAACAAGCTAAGAACACACGCTAAGAACACACGCTAAGAACAAACGCTAAGAAAAAACTCTAAGAACACACGCTAAGAACCCACGCTAAGAACACACGCTAAAAACACACGCTAAGAACACGCGCTAAGAACAAACGCTAAGAACACACGCTAAGAACACACGCTAAGAACACACGCTAAGAACAAACTCTAAGAACACACGCTAAGAACACACGCTAAGAGCACACGCTAAGAACACAAGCTAAGAACACACGCTAAGAACAAACTCTAAGAACAAACGCTAAGAACACACGCTAAGAACACACGCTAAGAACACACGCTAAGAACACGCGCTAAGAACAAACGCTAAGAACACACGTTAGGAACAAACGCTAAGAACACACGCTAAGAACACACGCTAAGAACAAACTCTAAGAACACACGCTAAGAACACACGCTAAGAACACACGCTAAGAACACAAGCTAAGAACAAACGCTAAGAACAAACTCTAAGAACAATTGCTAATAACACACGCTAAGAACAAACTCTAAGAACACACGCTAAGAACACACGCTAAGAACACGCGCTAAGAACAAACGCTAAGAACACACGCTAAGAATAAACGCTAGGAAAAAACGCTAAGAACACACGCTAAGAACACAAGCTAAGAACACATGCTAAGAACACAAGCTAAGAACACACGCTAAGAACACACGCTAAGAACACACGCTAAGAACAAACTCTAAGAACACACGCTAAGAACCCACGCTAAGAACACACGCTAAGAACACAAGCTAAGAACACACGCTAAGAACAAACTCTAAGAACAAACGCTAAGAACACACGCTAAGAACACGCGCTAAGAACAAACGCTAAGAACACACGCTAAGAACAAACGCTAGGAACAAACGCTAAGAACACACGCTAAGAACAGACTTTAAGAACACACGCTAAGAACACGCGCTAAGAGCACACGCTATGAACACACGCTAAGAGCACACGCTAAGAACAAACTCTAAGAACACAAGCTAAGAACCGACGCTAAGAACACACGCCAAGAACACAAGCTAAGAACACATGCTAAGAACACACGCTAAGAACAAACTCTAAGAACACACGCTAAGAACACACGCTAAGAACACACGCTAAGAACACGCGCTAAGAACACACGCTAAGAACAAATGCTAGGAACAAACGCTAAGAACACACGCTAAGAACAAACGCTAAGAACACAAGCTAAGAACACACGCTAAGAACAAACTCTACGAACAAACGCTAAGAACACACGCTAAGAACACGCGCTAAGAACAAACACTACGAACACACGCTAAGAACAAACGCTAGGAACAAACGCTAAGAACACACGCTAAGAACAAACTCTAAGAACACACGCTAAGAACACACGCTAAGAGCACACGCTATGAACACACGCTAAGAGCACACGCTAAGAACAAACTCTAAGAACACACGCTAAGAACACAAGCTAAGAACACACGCTAAGAACACACGCTAAGAACAAACGCTAAGAAAAAACTAAGAACACAAGCTAAGAACCCACGCTAAGAACACACGCTAAAAACACACGCTAAGAACACGCGCTAAGAACAAACGCTAAGAACACACGCTAAGAACACACGCTAAGAACACACGCTAAGAAAAAACTCTAAGAACACACGCTAAGAACACACGCTAAGAGCACACGCTATGAACACACGCTAAGAGCACACGCTAAGAACAAACTCTAAGAACACACGCTAAGAAAACAAGCTAAGAACACACGCTAAGAACACACGCTAAGAACAAACGCTAAGAAAAAACTCTAAGAACACACGCTAAGAACCCACGCTAAGAACACACGCTAAAAACACACGCTAAGAACACGCGCTAAGAACAAACGCTAAGAACACACGCTAAGAACACACGCTAAGAACACACGCTAAGAACAAACTCTAAGAACACACGCTAAGAACACACGCTAAGAGCACACGCTAAGAACACAAGCTAAGAACACACGCTAAGAACAAACTCTAAGAACAAACGCTAAGAACACACGCTAAGAACACACGCTAAGAACACACGCTAAGAACACACGCTAAGAACACGCGCTAAGAACAAACGCTAAGAACACACGTTAGGAACAAACGCTAAGAACACACGCTAAGAACACACGCTAAGAACAAACTCTAAGAACACACGCTAAGAACACACGCTAAGAACACACGCTAAGAACACAAGCTAAGAACAAACGCTAAGAACAAACTCTAAGAACAAACGCTAATAACACACGCTAAGAACAAACTCTAAGAACACACGCTAAGAACACACGCTAAGAACACGCGCTAAGAACACGCGCTAAGAACAAACGCTAAGAACACACGCTAAGAATAAACGCTAGGAAAAAACGCTAAGAACACACGCTAAGAACACAAGCTAAGAACACACGCTAAGAACACAAGCTAAGAACACACGCTAAGAACACACGCTAAGAACACACGCTAAGAACAAACTCTAAGAACACACGCTAAGAACCCACGCTAAGAACACACGCTAAGAACACAAGCTAAGAACACACGCTAAGAACAAACTCTAAGAACACACGCTAAGAACCCACGCTAAGAACACACGCTAAGAACACAAGCTAAGAACACACGCTAAGAACAAACTCTAAGAACAAACGCTAAGAACACACGCTAAGAACACGCGCTAAGAACAAATGCTAAGAACACACGCTAAGAACAGACTCTAAGAACACACGCTAAGAACACACGCTAAGAGCACACGCTATGAACACACGCTAAGAGCACACGCTAAGAACAAACTCTAAGAACACACGCTAAGAACCGACGCTAAGAACACACGCCAAGAACACAAGCTAAGAACACATGCTAAGAACACACGCTAAGAACAAACTCCAAGAACACACGCTAAGAACACACGCTAAGAACACGCGCTAAGAACACACGCTAAGAACAAATGCTAGGAACAAACGCTAAGAACACACGCTAAGAACAAACGCTAAGAACAAACTCTAAGAACACACGCTAAGAACATACGCTAAGAACACAAGCTAAGAACAAACGCTAAGAACAAACGCTAAGAAAACACGCTAAGAACACACGCTAAGAACACACGCTAAGAACAAACTCTAAGAACAAACGCTAAGAACACACGCTAAGAACAAACTCTAAGAACACACGCTAAGAACACACGCTAAGAACACACGCTAAGAACACGCGCTAAGAACAAAGGCTGAGAACACACGCTAAGAACAAACGCTAGGAACAAACGCTAAGAACACACGCTAAGAACAAACTCCAAGAACACACGCTAAGAACACATGCTAAGAACACACGCTAAGAACAAACTCTAAGAACAAATGCTAAGAACACACGCTAAGAACAAACTCTAAGAACAAATGCTAAGAACACACGCTAAGAACACACGCTAAGAACAAACTCTAAGAACACACGCTAAGAACACACGCTAAGAACAAACTCTAAGAACAAACGCTAAGAACACACAATAAGAACAAACTCTAAGAACAAACGCTAAGAACACACGCTAAGAACACACGCTAAGAACACAAGCTAAGAACCCACGCTAAGAACACAAGCTAAGAACACAAGCTAAGAACAAACGCTAAGAACAAACTCTAAGAACAAACGCTAAGAACACACGCTAAGAACAGACTCTAAGAACACACGCTAAGAACACAAGCTAAGAACACACGCTAAGAACACACGCTAAGAACAAACGCTAAGAAAAAACTCTAAGAACACACGCTAAGAACCCACGCTAAGAACACACGCTAAGAACACACGCTAAGAACACGCGCTAAGAACAAACGCTAAGAACACACGCTAAGAACACACGCTAAGAACACACGCTAAGAACACATGCTAAGAACAAACTCTGAGAACACACGCTAAGAACACACGCTAAGAACACACGCTAAGAACAAACTCTAAGAACACACGCTAAGAACACACGCTAAGAACACACGCTAAGAACACACGCTAAGAACACACACTAGGAACACACGCTAAGAACAAACTCTGAGAACACACGCTAAGAACACAAGCTAAGAACACAGGCTAAGAACAAACTCTAAGAACAAACTCTAAGAACAAACGCTAAGAACACACGCTAAGAACACACGCTAAGAACAAACTCTAAGAACAAACTCTAAGAACACAAGCTAAGAACACACGCTAAGAACACACGCTAAGAACAAACTCTAAGAACACAAGCTAAGAACACACGCTAAGAACACACGCTAAGAACACACACTCTAAGGAGCCTGTCTCTGTGGGAGGAGCCTGTCTCTGTGGGAGGAGCCTGTCTCTGTGGGAGGAGCTTGTCTCAGTGGGAGGAGCCTGTCTCTGTGGGAGGAGCCTGTCTCTGTGGGAGGAGCATGTCTCTGTGGGAGGAGCCTGTCTCTGTGGGAGGAGCCTGTCTCTGTGGGAGGAGCATGTCTCTGTGGGAGGAGCATGTCTCTGTGGGAGGAGCCTGTCTCTGTGGGAGGAGCCTGTCTCTGTGGGAGGAGCATGTTTCTGTGGGAGGAGCATGTCTCTGTGGGAGGAGCGTGTCTCTGTGGGAGGAGCCTGTCTCTGTGGGAGGAGCCTGTCTCTGTGGGAGGAGCATGTTTCTGTGGGAGGAGCCTGTCTCTGTGGGAGGAGCATGTTTCTGTGGGAGGAGCATGTCTCTGTGGGAGGAGCATGTTTCTGTGGGAGGAGCATGTCTCTGTGGGAGGAGCATGTTTCTGTGGGAGGAGCATGTCTCTGTGGGAGGAGCATGTTTCTGTGGGAGGAGCATGTCTCTGTGGGAGGAGCATGGACTCGCTGTATTGTAGTAGTGAAAGTTTGTCGAGTGAAACCGGAGACGAGTCAAGAATAGAAAGACACGTCGTTCCTCTGGCTCTGACCCAAGTCCAGCTTTGTGTCCAGAGAGACAGGACCAGAGAGACAGGACCAGAGAGACAGGACCAGAGAGACAGGACCAGAGAGACAGGACCAGAGGGACAGGACCAGAGAGACAGGACCAGAGAGACAGGACCAGAGAGACAGGACCAGAGAGACAGGACCAGAGGGACAGGACCAGAGGGACAGGACCAGAGAGACAGGACCAGAGGGACAGGACCAGAGAGACAGGACCAGAGAGACAGGACCAGAGGGACAGGACCAGAAGGACAGGACCAGAGAGACAGGACCAGACCCGGTTTAGACCTGGTTTAGACCCGGTTTAGACCCGGTTTAGACCCGGTTTAGACCTGGTTTAGACCCGGTTTAGACCCGGTTTAGACCTGGTTTAGACCCGGTTTAGACCCGGTTTAGACCTGGTTTAGACCAGATTTAGACCCGATTTAGACCTGGTTTAGTCCTGGTTTAGACCCGATTTAGACTTGGTTTAGACCCGGTTTAGTCCTGGTTTAATGCAGGTCTATAGGAGTCACCTTTGGGCTCTGTTTCCTGTGACATCATCAGGTCTGACACACTTTCACACATCAAATATTCACACTTTTCCCCTCGTCACAGCTTTAAATACAATATACATCTGAAACACACAATCTACATCTGAAACACACAATCTACATCTGAAACACACAATCTACATCTGAAACACACAATCTACATCTGAAACACACAATATACATCTGAAACACACAATCTACATCTGAAACACACAATCTACATCTGAAACACACAATCTACATCTGAAACACACAATCTACATCTGAAACACACAATCTACATCTGAAACACACAATCTACATCTGAAACACACAATCTACATCTGAAACACACAATATACATCTGAAACACACAATCTACATCTGAAACACACAATCTACATCTGAAACACACAATCTACATCTGAAACACACAATCTACATCTGAAACACACAATCTACATCTGAAACACACAATATACATCTGAAACACACAATCTACATCTGAAACACACAATCTACATCTGAAACACACAATCTACATCTGAAACACACAATATACATCTGAAACACACTATCTACATCTGAAACACATAATCTACATCTGAAACACACAATCTACATCTGAAACACACAATCTACATCTGAAACACACAATCTACATCTGAAACACACAATCTACATCTGAAACACACAATCTACATCTGAAACACACAATCTACATCTGAAACACACAATATACATCTGAAACACACAATCTACATCTGAAACACACAATCTACATCTGAAACACATAATCTACATCTGAAACACACAATCTACATCTGAAACACACAATCTACATCTGAAACACACTGAAGTCTTCAGTTTGTGGTTTAAAAAGGTAAAAGTCGAGGAGTAAAACGACTTTAAAGGTTTTGATTCTTCTGTCGAGGATGAAGTTTATATTGAGGCATTTGTATCCAGCACACTTCCTCCAGCACACTTCCTCCAGCACACTTCCTCCAGCACACTTCCTCCAGCACACTTCCTCCAGCACACTTCCTCCAGCACACTTCCTCCAGCACACTTCCTCCAGCACACTTCCTCCAGCACACTTCCTCCAGCACACTTCCTCCAGCACACTTCCTCCAGCACACTTCCTCCAGCACTCTTCCTCCAGCACACTTCCTCCAGCACACTTCCTCCAGCACACTTTCTCCAGCACACTTTCTCCAGCACACTTCCTCCAGCACACTTCCTCCAGCACACTTCCTCCAGCACACTTCCTCCAGCACACTTCCTCCCTCACACTTCCTCTCGCACACTTCCTCCAGCAAATTTCCTCCAGCACACTTCCTCCCGCACACTTCCTCCCTCGCACTTCCTCCAGCACACTTCCTCCAGCACACTTCCTCCCGACCACTTCTTCCCTCACACTTCCTCCAGCACACTTCCTCCAGCACACTTCCTCCAGCACACTTCCTCCCTCACACTTCCTCCAGCACACTTCCTCCAGCACACTTCCTCCAGCACACTTTCTCCAGCACACTTTCTCCAGCACACTTTCTCCAGCACACTTCCTCCAGCACACTTCCTCCAGCACACTTCCTCCAGCACACTTCCTCCAGCACACTTCCTCCAGCACACTTCCTCCAGCACACTTCCTCCAGCACTCTTCCTCCAGCACACTTCCTCCAGCACACTTTCTCCAGCACACTTTCTCCAGCACACTTCCTCCAGCACACTTCCTCCAGCACACTTCCTCCAGCACACTTCCTCCAGCACACTTCCTCCAGCACTCTTCCTCCAGCACACTTCCTCCAGCACACTTCCTCCAGCACACTTTCTCCAGCACACTTCCTCCAGCACACTTCCTCCAGCACACTTCCTCCAGCACACTTCCTCCAGCACACTTTCTCCAGCACACTTCCTCCAGCACACTTCCTCCAGCACACTTCCTCCCTCACACTTCCTCTCGCACACTTCCTCCAGCAAATTTCCTCCAGCACACTTCCTCCCGCACATTTCCTCCAGCACACTTCCTCCCGCACACTTCCTCCCTCGCACTTCCTCCAGCACACTTCCTCCAGCACACTTCCTCCCGACCACTTCTTCCCTCACACTTCCTCCAGCACACTTCCTCCAGCACACTTCCTCCAGCACACTTCCTCCAGCACACTTCCTCCCTCACACTTCCTCTTGCACACTTCCTCTCGCACACTTCCTCCAGCACACTTCCTCCCGCACATTTCCTCCAGCACACTTCCTCCCGCACACTTCCTCCAGCACACTTCCTCCAGCACACTTCCTCCAGCACACTTTCTCCAGCACACTTCCTCCAGCACACTTCCTCCAGCACACATTCTCCAGCACACTTCCTCCCGCACACTTCCCCCAGCACACTTCCTCCCGCACACTTCCTCCCTCACACTTCCTCCCGCACACTTCCTCCCTCGCACTTCCTCCAACACACTTCCTCCAGCACACTTCCTCCAGCACACTTTCTTCCTCACACTTCCTCCAGTACACTTCCTCCAGCGCACTTCCTCCCGCGCACTTCCTCCCGCGCACTTCCTCCCTCGCACTTCCTCCAGCACACTTCCTCTAGCACACTTCCTCCAGCACACTTCCTCTAGCACACTTCCTCCCTCACATTTCCTCCAGCACACTTCCTCCAGCACACTTCCTCACACTTCCTCCAGCACACTTCCTCCAGCACACTTCCTCCCGCTTACTTCCTCCAGCACACTTCCTCCAGCACACTTCCTCCAGCAAATTTCCTCCAGCAAACTTCCTCCAGCACACTTCCTCCCTCACACTTCCTCCAGCACACTTCCTCCCTCAAACTTCCTCCCGCACACTTCCTCTAGCACACTTCCTCCCTCACACTTCCTCCAGCACACTTCCTCCCGCACACTTCCTCCCGCTCACTTCCTCCCGCACACTTCCTCCCGCACACTTCCTCCAGCACACTTCCTCCCTCACACTTCCTCCAGCAACTTCCTCCAGCACACTTCCTCCAGCACACTTCCTCCAGCACACTACCTCCCTCACACTTCCTCCAGCACACTTCCTCCCGCACACTTCCTCTAGCACACTTCCTCCAGCACACTTCCTCCAGCACACTTCCTCCCTCACACTTCCTCCAGCACACTTCCTCCCGCACACTTCCTCCAGCACACTTCCTCTAGCACACTTCCTCCCGCACACTTCCTCCAGCACACTTCCTCCATCACACTTCCTCCCTCACACTTCCTCTCGCACACTTCCTCCAGCACATTTCATCCCGCACACTTCCTCCAGCACACTTCCTCCAGCACACTTCCTCCCTCACACTTCCTCCCGCACACTTCCTCCAGCACACTTCCTCCCTCACACTTCCTCCCGCACACTTCCTCCCGCACACTTCCTCCCGCACACTTCCTCCCGCACACTTCCTCCCGCACAGGGTCAGAGGTGAGTTCTCTCAGACACAGAGGAAGTGACAGTGTGATTTATTCATGAAACACATTTATTATTTACCACAAACACAAGACGACACGATACAAGCTGCGGGAGGGCATCTGACCCACAGGGAGGGCATCTGACACACAGGGAGGGCATCTGACCACACAGGGAGGGCATCTGACCCACACAGGGAGGGCATCTGACACACAGGGAGGGCATCTGACCCACAGGGAGGGCATCTGACACACAAGGAGGGCATCTGACACACAGGGAGGGCATCTGACACACACAGGGAGGGCATCTGACCCACAGGGAGGGCATCTGACACACAAGGAGGGCATCTGACCCACAGGGAGGACATCTGACCCACAGGGAGGGCATCTGACCCACACAGGGAGGGCATCTGACCCACAGGGAGGGCATCTGACCCACAGGGAGGGCATCTGACACACAGGGAGGGCATCTGACACACAGGGAGGGCATCTGACACACAAGGAGGGCATCTGACACACAGGGAGGGCATCTGACCCATAAGGAGGGCATCTGACCCATAAGGAGGGCATCTGACCCATAAGGAGGGCATCTGACCCATAAGGAGGGCATCTGACCCATAAGGAGGGCATCTGACCCATAAGGAGGGCATCCATGTTCAGGACCGTAAATATATTTTAAGAGAGAGGAGAGAGAGAGAGAAGGCAAAGGGGGCTAACAATGCTGGAGCTAGCACAAGCAGAGACCCTCTGGGAAGCTGCTAAAGCAGTTTTGAGAGGGAAAAAAGAGTCATTGCCTTGGCCAAAAAGGAAACAAACCCAACCCTCTTTTAGGATCTGGATCAGTCACATGAATGACCTCACGGGAAATAACACCAGAAATGCTCTTTACCAAACAAAGATATTAAGACAATTCACAAAATGTTTGGCTTGGAAGAACAGGGGGTTCCTGTACAGGTCTTATACTTAGAGTCATGTGGTGCCTGAGGTTCCTGTACAGGTCTTATACTTAGAGTCATGTGGTGCCTGAGGTTCCTGTACAGGTCTTATACTGAGAGTCATGTGGTGCCTGAGGTTCCTGTACAGGTCTTATACTGAGAGTCATGTGGTGCCTGAGGTTCCTGTACAGGTCTTATACTTAGAGTCATGTGGTGCCTGAGGTTCCTGTACAGGTCTTATACTGAGAGTCATGTGGTGCCTGAGGTTCCTGTACAGGTCTTATACTGAGAGTCATGTGGTGCCTGAGGTTCCTGTACAGGTCTTATACTGAGAGTCATGTGGTGCCTGAGGTTCCTGTACAGGTCTTATACTGAGAGTCATGTGGTGCCTGAGGTTCCTGTACAGGTCTTATACTGAGAGTCATGTGGTGCCTGAGGTTCCTGTACAGGTCTTATACTGAGAGTCATGTGGTGCCTGAGGTTCCTGTACAGGTCTTATACTGAGAGTCATGTGGTGCCTGAGGTTCCTGTACAGGTCTTATACTGAGAGTCATGTGGTGCCTGAGGTTCCTGTACAGGTCTTATACTGAGAGTCATGTGGTGCCTGAGGTTCCTGTGCAGGTCTTATACTGAGAGTCATGTGGTGCCGGGGGTTCCTGTACAGGTCTTATACTGAGAGTCATGTGGTGCCGGAGGTTCCTGTGCAGGTCTTATACTGAGAGTCATGTGGTGCCTGAGGTTCCTGTACAGGTCTTATACTGAGAGTCATGTGGTGCCTTAGGTTCCTGTACAGGTCTTATACTGAGAGTCATGTGGTGCCGGGGGTTCCTGTACAGGTCTTATACTGAGAGTCATGTGGTGCCTGAGGTTCCTGTACAGGTCTTATACTGAGAGTCATGTGGTGCCTGAGGTTCCTGTACAGGTCTTATACTGAGAGTCATGTGGTGCCTTAGGTTCCTGTACAGGTCTTATACTGAGAGTCATGTGGTGCCTGAGGTTCCTGTACAGGTCTTATACTGAGAGTCATGTGGTGCCTGAGGTTCCTGTACAGGTCTTATACTGAGAGTCATGTGGTGCCTGAGGTTCCTGTACAGGTCTTATACTGAGAGTCATGTGATGCCTGAGGTTCCTGTACAGGTCTTATACTGAGAGTCATGTGGTGCCTGAGGTTCCTGTACAGGTCTTATACTGAGAGTCATGTGGTGCCCGGGGGTTCCTGTTTATCAAGGTCATGACCTTTATGACCTCTGACTGAGATGTTTATCATGTTGTTTGGACAGAGTGGGAGGAGCTCAGGGGGGCCCCCACATTCAGGGGGGCCCCCACATTCAGGGGGGCCCCCACATTCATGCCCTTATTTGATGAAGTGCCCCAATTTTTTTCATAACTCATTATTCACAAGGAAATTTAACTGTTGTAGAAACAGCGCCACCAGGAGGAGAACCACTGTCACATGACCTGGGACTGTCCTGT